>NC_133331.1:257402895-257738252 GCF_042186555.1 Aquarana catesbeiana
GTTTAACTTGAGGCTGGGTTCACATATATGCAAATTGGATGCCTATTAAACCACATCCAATTCACATGACATGTGAATTTGACTGGCTCTCAATGGAGCCGGTTCACACATGTCCGGGGCAGTTTTAAAAAAGGGTCCTGTGCATTTTTAGATCTGGTTCAGGTGCGAATTCAGGCAAAAATTCCCACCTAAATTGCACCTGAACCAGTGAACAGAAACACACCGGACCAGGGAAATGCAAACCGTGGCCGCACATATGGGAGCCTAGCCTAAAAGAGAAGTATGGCCAAAGCTTTTTAGGCGATGCTTCTATCGTTGGTCACAGGAGTGCACCTACTTTTGCTATAGCTCTAGCCTGCTATCAGCTGACGTGGCAGAGCTACTTTGAAAGGATCCCGACAATATTGTTCGAGTCCATAAAGCTGCCTGATTGACAGCTGTGCTGAGAGCCGGAGCCAGCTGTGCGTGCCCCCTCTCCAGACCAGCGCTTTTCTCTGGGCAAACAGAGAACTGAGCGATTACAGTAGCAGTCATATGATCACTTAATTCTCAGGCTTAGCATTAATGTGGGACAGCTCCACCACGTACACACGGGCGGACTTTTCAGCTACAAAAGTCCGACAGCCCGTCCGACAGACTTTCGACAGACTTTCGACGGACTTTTGGCGGACTTTTGGCGGACTTTCAACAGACTTTCTAACGACCCGACTTGCCTACACACGATCACACCAAAGTCTGACGGATTCGAACGTGATGACGTACACCGGACTAAAATAAGGAAGTTGATAGCCAGTAGCCAATAGCAGCCCTAGCGTCGGTTTTTGTCCGTCGGACTAGCATACAGACGAGCGGATTTCTGGGTCCAGCGGAGTTACAACGTAAAGATTTGAAGCAAGTTTCAAATCTAAAGTCCGTCAGATTTGCGACTGGAAAAGTCCGCTGAAGGTCCGGTAAAGCCCACACATGATCGGATTGTCCGCCGGATTTGGTCCGTTGGCGTCCATCGGACAAGTCCGGTCGAAAAGTCCGACCGTGTGTACGCGGCATTAGGTGAATATGTGTGTTTAATGCTCCCCACTACAGCAATGCCTTTTGTCGACTCTATTCATTTGCTGGGAGCAAGGAACATAGTTCCTAGTATGAAGAGCATGGAGCGCACTCCCCTCCTTCTCAAGTGACAGTGCTGGTATTTCTTGACTGGACCAGCATTTTCACATGGGGGAAGGAAGACAGTCCTCAGCCTTGTGTAAGCCCTGATCCTTACTTCCAGCAACTGAACTCAGCTATGAGGAAAGATTAGAGGAACTGAATTTATTCTCTCTTGAGAAGAGGAGATTAAGGAGGGAGATATGATCAACATGTAAAAATATATAAGGGGTCCATATAGTGAACTTGGTGTTGAGTTATTCACTTTATAGTCAACACAGAGGACAAGGGGGCACTCTTTACGCCTAGAGAAAAAGAAATTTCATCTCCAAATACGAAAAGGTTCCTTTACAGTAATGCCCCGTACACACGGTCGGACATTGATCGGACATTTCGATAACAAAATCCTAAGATTTTTTCCGATTGATGTTGGCTCAAACTTGTCTTGCATACACACGGTCACACAAAGTTGTCGGAAAATCCGATCATTCTGAACGCGGTGACGTAAAACAAGTACGTCGGAACTATAAACGGGGCAGTAGCCAATAGCTTTCATCTCTTTATTTATTCTGAGCATGCGTGGCACTTTGTGCGTCGGATTTGTGTACACACGATCGGAAATTCCGACAACGGATTTTGTTGTCGGAAAATTTTATAGCCTGCTCTCAAACTTTGTGTGTCGGAAATTCCGATGGAAAATGTGTGATGGAGCCTACACACGGTCAGAATTTCTGACAACAAGGTCCTATCATACATTTTCCATCGGAAAATCCGACCGTGTGTACGGGGCATAAGAGCTGTGAAAATGTGGAATATACTCCCTCAAGAGCTGGTTCTGGCCAGATCAGTAGATTGCTTTATGAAAGGCCTGGATTATTTCCTAAATTTACATAATATAACTGGGTACTAACATTTATAGGTAAAGTTGATCCAGGGAAAATCAGATTGCCTCTTAGTGTCAGGAAGGACCAGGAAGGATTTTTTTCCCCTGCTGTAGCAAATTGGATCATGCTTTGCTGGGGTTTTTCGCCTTCCTCTGGATCAACTGTGGGTAGAGGATTGGGTATATGGGATTGTATGATATTATTTTTTGTTTATTTATATTTAGGGTTGAACTGGATGGACTTGTGTCTTTTTTCAACCTGACTAGCTATGTAACTATGTAACAAAGTGGTGGGATAGCAGAGGAAAGGTGAGTATACAATGCTATGGAGGCATGGCTCCAATGCTTATCCAATGGCTTCATTATTTTTTAATTCATTAAAATTGTGGCTCAATGACTCGGAAAGGAAGTAAAATACAATTCTTTGAAAGGGATCGGAAATGGCTCTTGCATACATCCCTAATGACAAGTTTCCTTTAACAAATTGAAAAATGGATAGAGATGTCTACCTGATTCTAAAATAGACCATTTCTTAGCATAGTCTATTTATATTTTTTTTCACACAAGATTCACACATTTTTCTAATTGGATTCAATTGGAATAAATCTGTGAATCCAGGGTGAAGGCAGTGTGAACCTTGTATGAAAACATTTACAAATAGACCCTAAATGTGTTATCACATGTGATGTCTGTGCAGTGTTTGAGTCATACATTTTGTATGGATGAAATCGCATCCGCACCAAAATGGTGCAGGGCCCTTTTTTTCCACACCTGAATCGCTTTGCATGGGTGTTCACACAGGTCCCTGCTAAACCGGCCAAGATTCAACCATCTATGGCCGGCTTTAGGTTGAAATATCACTATGATCCATTTATTTATAATCTTTTCTAGGGGTACCAAAAAAGCCATCCAAGTCATTTTAGAATATCTTTGTAGAATAATCAATATCATACTCATCTCTTTTCACACTTGCTGTGCCTTACTATGATATACCAATGGCATGCTGGTATACATGAAACAATTGCTTTCTAATTTCATTACTTTTCAGGAGGAATGAAGTATTGTTTCAATGAGTTGCAGGGGTGCCAACAAATTTGTCCATGGCTGTATTTCAAACAGCAAGAAAGGGAAGTTAGGTAGACAGTCTGTATTTGGATTATTTGAAGTCTGCAACCCTTAGAAGCCCTCTACATCAATGGTCCCCAAACTAAAACTTGTGGACAGCTTAAAGTGTTACTGAACCCTGGAGCCTGTATTCACTATATCTGGTCTTCCACAGTACACAAAACATGGAAATGCAATTATTTTTTGTAAATATAAACTGCTATATACCTTTTCTCATCAGCAGTATATAGCAGCCTTGTGACTTCTATCAGTGTCTGTTTAAAGCTTGTAGGAGGAGTTTTCATTCTACTCTGACTATCCTATGAAGCTGCATGACCCCTGACCCTCTGTCTGGACAGTGCTGATTGGCCCTGTGCTGATCACATGCACCCCCCCCCCCAGGAAAAAAAAAAAACAACTAGCAATACACACCAAACTGAGCATGTGTAGCCTGTTCCCAAGGCTCTGTTCTATCAGGAGATGGTTTGGGGACTGTGGAAGAAGGGGGGGATCAGAGAAGACAGGATTGAACAGCCTTTTTGACACAATGCAAAGGAATAACCCCTTAGGTTCCATAGTGAGTATAACAAGCATGTTTTACTGCATATACAGACTGATTTTAATGTTGTGGGTTTAGTAACATTTTAAGGCCTGCTGGGTTACCCACCGCTTGCAATGAAAAGGCCATGCATGGAGCCGCTGTGAGCTGCTGTAATCAGGATGCCACGGGTGCTGTGTACTGGTACACAGAGCATTTCAGCACCAGCAACATAACAGACACCATTGGGGATGAATGATTTCTTTCCCAATGATGAATGTATAGTGCCAACTGGTATAATTTGAGACAGAGTCTGCTAGTTAAGTCACACTGAACACCAAAGCTGGGCCACCATTTCCTGCTGACATAGGAACACCACTCCTAACACATACAGAGGAAAAATATCCCCCCACTGGCAGAAGGATAGCATTCCTTCCACTGGCAATAGGACACCATTCTTTCCACCAGTAGAGGGGCAGCATGCCTTCCATTGACAGAGAGGCACCATTCCTTAGACTGACAGAGGGGCACCATTCCTTAGACCGACAGAGGGGCACCATTCCTTAGACCGACAGAGGGGCACCATTCCTTAGACTGACAGAGGGGCACCATTCCTTAGACCGACAGAGGGGCACCATTCCTTAGACTGACAGAGAGGCACAATTCCTTAGACTGACAGAGGGGCACCATTCCTTAGACCGACAGAGGGGCACCATTCCTTAGACCGACAGAGGGGCACCATTCCTTAGACTGACAGAGAGGCACAATTCCTTAGACTGACAGAGGGGCACCATTCCTTAGACTGACAGAGGGGCACCATTCCTTAGACTGACAGAGGGGCACCATTCTTTAGACTGACAGAGGGGCACCATTCCTTAGACTGACAGAGGGGCACCATTCCTTAGAATGACAGAGGGGCACCATTCCTTAGACTTAGAGAGGGGCACCATTCCTTAGACTGACAGAGGGGTACCATTCCTTAGACTGACAGAGGGGCACCATTCTTTAGACTGACAGAGGGGCACCATTCCTTAGACTGACAGAGGGGCACCATTCCTTAGAATGACAGAGGGGCACCATTCCTTAGACTTAGAGAGGGGCACCATTCCTTAGACTGACAGAGGGGTACCATTCCTTAGACTGACAGAGAGACACTATTTCTTAGACTGATAGACAGGCACCATTCCTTAGACTGACAGAGAGGCACCATTCCTTAGACTGACAGAGGGGCACCATTCCTTAGACTGACAGAGGGGCACCATTCCTTAGACTGGCAGAGGGGCACCATTCCTTCCACCAGTAGAGGGGCAGCATGCCTTCCATTGACAGAGAGGCACCATTCCTTAGACTGACAGAGGGGCACCATTCCTTCCACCAGTAGAGGGGTAGCATGCCTTCCATTGACAGAGGGGTAGCATGCCTTCCATTGACAGAGGGGCAGCATGCCTTCCATTGACAGAGGGGCAGCATGCCTTCCATTGACAGAGAGGCACCACTGGCCTTCGTAGCAAGAAGCACATGGAAGGGCAACGCATGTCAAACAAAACCAAATTCCCAGCTTAACTCACCAACCAGTCTGCAGCCAACCAAATTTTCCTGTCTAACAGTTAAAAACAAGGGTATAGTTTGCACACATTTGCAAATACATGCGTAAGCTGCAGAGGCCCTTTCACGGCACCCCAGTATTATCCGCAGTCCAAATTGTACTCCTACTGACAACAGATATAGAGCCAATTTTACTCCCCCTGACCGATGCTAAGGCACTTTTTTACTCCAGAAAAACAAACAAATACTCCTGTTCATGGCATGAGTATAGTGGCTAGCCCAATAATGTATAATGGTCCACTCCTCAATGGATAGTGTTTCCTTGCCTTGCTGTCCTCTAGGATCAGGGATGTCCTGATTGCACTAGAAAGATAAAAGAAAAGAGGGCGTACCAGCCTTGTACATTATCCCAAGTGAATTTATTTGTATAAAAAAGATAAAAACTACTCACAAGCATGTGAAAATTAATACGCATAAACTGGCTTCCATCCCGTGGTAAAACAGTCCTGGGACCTGTACTCTCCAGATCATAGGGGAGGCCATGTAGGGGTCCCTGCTGGCTAATGCGTTTCAAAGGTAAATCTTTTTCCTCAGAACAGCAAAGACTCCTTCAGCTCCATATGTATGCATACCCCCCAACATTTTGAGATGGGAATAAGAGACACCTATTAACAGACATATGTAGGCATTGGAAATGCCCCCTGCCACACCCCCTTAAAGAAGAATTAACAAAAAAAGTTAATTAAATCAACAAGGACTTTTTTTTACCACTACTATTCCTTTATATTGGCTTTTAAAATGTACAAATGCAGAAATTTAGAAATTGGATGAAAGGTTTGGCACTGGGAAACACTTTCTGAAAGATAAAAAGTGCATTTTATATACAACTATAGAGATCAGACCAAAATGAAGACCAAAATGAGGGACAAATGAGGAGGAATGAGGGACAGAGGGACATTACACCAAATCAGGGACAGTCCCTCCAAATCAGGGACAGTTGGAACCCGGAGCACCTCCCCTTCGTGGGAGTGGTTAATAAGGGTTATTAAGAACACCAGCCCAACACAACAAAATGAAAGAAACCTTTTTTTTTACTCCTTTTACAGTCTGGCTTCCAATTAGTGTGATGTATAGTGAACTGGCCCTTTGTTTAAAAAGTTTGGGGATCCCCACTCTGGAGCTTCAGTTTGGGGGACCCTATCCATTAACATCTACAACAGGGGTAGGCAACCTGGGGCCCTCCAGCTGTTGTGGAACTACATTTCCCACAAGGACCTTCCTAATGGACAACTGTTGGGCTATCCAATATACCACTGAAAGCGTTTTGTTATATCTATTTAGTAAATCCCCCCCAAAAATGTTGATCCTGTCAAATGTCTTTTAGCTGATAACCTCCTGTGCTCTTTTTTGCACTTTTATCAATTTATTTGTATCCTCACACTGTAAATACTGTATGTGACCTACTGTAGTCCTGTCCTTAAAGCGGAGTTCCAACTGTGAAATCATTTTTTTTTTTTTTGGATGAATATCTTCATTTTAAAACACTTATTAATAGTACTCACGTTTCTCTTTTAAATCGCTGCTCGATTGCCGATTTAATTGAGCAGGATATGTTTTATTCCTTGTTCTTGGATGTTTCCATCTTGCTTGTGGGCATGTGAAGACCACAAGCACTATCTTCCGGGCTCTGGTGCAGCTGAGCAACCAGCATGCACCGCCCGTTCTCGCGCATGCGCAGTATGTACGGCGCAGCGCCGTACACTTCTGACGTTGCCATCACAACGGGCGTCGGAAGTGCCCGCCCCGTTGCGATGGCAACGAAGCCCTTGGCGCTGCCCACTGACTCCTGGGAAATTATGACACACATCTCCCAGGAGCAGTAGCGAGCGGAGGCGCCGAGGGAAGTGACGTAAGGAGCCGCGGTGAGGAAGGGGACGATTTGAAGGGACCGCATAGCAACAACCATGGAAAGGTAAGTTAAAAAAAAAAATTCTCCAAATGTCATTTATTATATTATTTGCTGCGCAGTAATGACAATTTTTTTTTTATGGGTGGAACTCCGCTGTAAGTTGACAACATTGCTTTACCATAGATATAGTAGGGATAATGGGTGTTGACACCCTAGGTCTGGAAATGTGTTCATGGTAGAATCACCAGATAAAAGTAAAAAACCCTTAAAAAAATAAAAACGAATGCAGCTGCCGCTTAAAAGGACTGGTGAGCCTTTTTGCGGTTTATGTATGTTTTAGCCTTAAAGTGGTGTTCCGGCCAAAATTATAGTTTTTAAATAAAAATACCCCTATAATACACAAACTTAATGTATTCTAGTAAAGTTAGTCTGTAAACTAAGGTCTGTTTTGTTAGCTTATAGCAGTAGTTTGCTATTTTATAAACTTACAGCAGACCGTGGCCATCTTAAGTGTGGGCATCTGAAGCCAGACTGTATTTCTTCCTGGATCTCATCCTTGCAGATCTCACACATGCTCAGTGCAGCACAAGCAGTGTAATAGGTTTCAGGTCAGGTTTCCATAGCAACGGCAGTGTCAGAGGAAGTTGCCACCCCTTCCCAGAAGGCATTGCAAACAGGAAATGATGCGATGGGCCACGGCCAGGCTAGGAGGAAGTGAAAAATGAATACAGCAGATATACAGTAGGTACTGAGAAAAAAAATTTAAAAAATCCAATTCGTTTACAGTGCACAGTTTAGTGAGGGATGCTGAAGAGTTGTAAAAGTGGGTGGAACTCCACTTTAACATCTTTGCAGCTGTAGTTGCCTGTATCTCTGGATCTGCGTATCGCATTAACACTGGGTTTTCACTGGTAACCTCTGCATATGAATTTTTTCATCATTTACTCAGTTTGATTCCGAGGTTTATGGCAGGTAAACTTCCAGAAAAAAAATGCTGTGTGTGGTTATTAAAAACTCAAACAAACATTTAAAAAATACAGTGAATTCTCATCAATTAGGTACTATGGAGCTGTGCAACGTAATACTGTAGTTGGAATGCTAAATAACAGTTTGCTTGAATAAGAATATCTTGTACATTGTATATTGTATAAGAAATCTTGCCCCTGGAAATATAAAAAACAGTGGATCGTTGAGCGCTAGGTGTCCACCTTGGCCACAAATATCAATTTGGTTGGGTTTATTCTTCATGTGTGTGAAAAAAAAGTGAATTTCCAAAGTACATTCAGTGTCTGAATTGACAATTAGAAAATAATAATCCAGACCTTGGCAGCGGCGTCTATTCCAGGATAGAAGTGTTTTTTTCCATCCTTGGAAATATGTATGATGGAAACTAATTGCAGATAAATTTTTCAATAGTTAATCATAAGTCTTCCTGAAGATCGGAAATTGATATTCACGCCAAAAGTGATTACACCCACCAGTAATTTGTAAACCTTAGGGCCCTTAAAGTAAACTTTCCTAGGAGAAATATAGTCTGCTGTTGCTCCTGAAAATGCTAGCTGCCTGGCTGTTATGCTGGCCTTCTGCCTCAGCACTTTAAGTCACCAAATTGGAAGAAATATGTTGAAGTCAGAGTAAAGTCAGAAACGCTTATCTGGATCATCAAGAACTGAAGTCAAAGGATCAGTGTGACAGCTAAGCAACCATCATTTACTAAATGAGAAATCAGCATTGGCATTTCTCAAAGGAAACATTCCCTTAAAGATAAAAAAAAAATCATTCTAAATGGGACCTTTCTTATAATAACTAAGGAATGTGTCCACAATAATAAGATTTTAGTTGTCAATTCAAGCCCAAGCAAATAAATGGATGATAATATCTGATTGGTTGCAAAGTTCTAAACTGCTTTTTTCACTGTTTTCACTTTGCATACTGTTACATTATACTTTATATTGTGTACTGTGCATTTTCTAATGGTAAATGTGTTAAAATTAACGTTATCTAATATTTTTTATTTTTTTCCCTCCTTTTTTTTCTCTACATTTCACATTTTATTTCTGTGTTTATATTTTAACCTTGTTTAATTTCCTAAATTCTCTATTCCCTCCTTACTATTTCTCCCTTTAACTCTCCCTTCCCTATTTCTCAAGTCTTTTTTCCCTCTCCACCTCCTCTCTCCCACCTTTTAATTTCCCCGCGGTCTCCCTCCCGCTTTCTACCCTCTATATGTTCTCTGTATCTCCCACTCAATCCATCCTTCCCTCTCCCTCTTTCTCTACTTCTCCTCTTCCTTCTCCCATTTTCTATTTCTCCTTTAACTCCTTCTATGCCTCTCCTTACTCATTCTTGCTTTCCTTCTATTCCCTCACTCACCATGATCCCTTCCTTCATTTTTCCTTACTTTTGTTCTTACTATTTTGTACTCTTTTGTACTAACGTATTCTTATTTTTTGTTTCTCTTATTCTATCTGCTTTTTTCCCATTGTTCCTTTCTTCTGCAAACTCCCTTCGTGTTTTTTTATTTTTCCTCTCTCCCTTGATTACTTAATTATCCTTTTCCTTGCTCCCTTTCTTCTTCCTGCACCTCTCTTCTTCTCTGCTCACTTCTCTGTCTTCATACTGATTCTCTTTCTCTATTTATCCCAATTTTATCTCTCTCCCTTATTCTTTATCCCTTTTTTAATCCTGCTTTCCCAACTCTTTCTCACAAATCTTTCTCTCTATCCCACTTATTCTTGTTATCCTGCTCTCTTTCCCAACTTTTCTTCTCTCTCTTTATCCTATTATCTTTCCCAACTCTTCCTCTTTATCCTGCTCTCCTTCTTACTTCTTGCCCTCTCTCTCTCTTTATCCTTCTCTCCTTTAACTTCTTGCCCTCTCTCTCTTTATCCTGATCTCTCTCTCCAAACTCTCTCTCTCTCTCTCTCTCTCTCTCTCTCTCTCTCTCCTGCTCTTTCTCCAAACCTTCTCTCTCTCTCCTTTATTTTGCTCTCTCTTCCATCTTCCCCTTTCTCTTTATCCCACACCCCCTTCCACCTCCACCCCTCTTTCTTTATTTCGCTTTCTCTCCCACCTCTTCCCCTCTCTCTTTATATTTCCCTCTCTCCCTCAAATCTTCCACTCACCCTTTCACCTCCCCCCCCTCGCTCTTTATCCCACCCTCTCTCCCACCTCTTCCCACTCTCTTTATCCCTTTTTCCCTTCTACCGCTTCCCTTCTTTTTCTCGCACCTCTTCCCCTCTCTTTTTATCTTGCTCTCCCTTCCAACTCTTCACCCTCCCCTTTCCTGCTCTCCCTTCCACTTCTTCCCTTCTCTGTTTTTCCTTTTCCTGCTCTCTTTTCCACCTTTTCCTCTCTCTTTTTTTCCCGCTCTCCCTTCCACCTCTTCATCTCTTTCTTTATTCCACTCTCCATTTGCCTCTTTCCCTCTATCTTTATCCCGCTCTCCCTCCCATCTCTTCTTCTCTCTCTTTATTCCACACTCCCATTCGCCTCTTTCACTCTCTCTTTAACCCCCCCCCCCTTTTTTTCCACTTCTTCATCTCTCTCTTTATCCTGCTCTTTTTTTCTGCCCCTTCCCCTCTCTCTTTTTCCCACTCTCCTTTTCACCTCTTCCTCTCTCTCTTTATCCCACTATCCCGCCCACCTCCTCTACTCTCTCTTTTTCCCACTTTCACTTCCACCTCTTCCTCCCTCTCTCTCTCTTTATCCCACTGTCCTTTCCACCTCTTTCCCTCTCTTTTTTTCCCACTCTTCCTTCTACCTCTTCCTCTCTGTCTTTCTCCTCCTCTCCCATTCACCTCTTCCCCTCGCTCTTTATCCCACTCTCCTGCCCACCTCTTCCCCACGCTCTTTATCCCACTCTCCCGCCCACCTCTTCCCCTCGCTCTTTATCCCACTCTCCTGCCCACCTCTTCCCCACGCTCTTTATCCCACTCTCCCGCCCACCTCTTCCCCTCGCTCTTTATCCCACTCTCCTGCCTACCTCTTCCCCTCTCTCTTTATACCACTCTCCTTTCGCCTCTTTCTCTTTATCCTGTTCTCCTTTCTGCCTCTTCCTTTCTCTCTTTATCCTACTCACCTTTCCACCTCTTCCCTTCTCTCGTTATCCTGCTATCTCTTCCGCCTCTTCCCTTCTCTCTTTATCTTGCTCTCTTTTTCGCCTCTTCCCTTCTCTCTTTATCTTGCTCTCCTATTCGCCTCTTCCCTTCTCTCCTTATCCCACTCTCACAATCGCCTCTTCCTCTATTTCTTTATCCTGGTCTCCCGCTTACCTCCTCCTCTCTCTCTAACTTTATCCTGCTTCCCACCATCTCCTTGTGTATCCACCTATCTCTCCTCTCTTGTATTGCCCTCTCCCTTACAACCTGGTCACTAACTGTCTCTGAAGAGGGCTCACAGAGAGTCCTATGTGCTATGCTGGTCTCTCTCTTGCATGCGGTCGCTGTCGATGCTTTAAACATAACAGATCCTCTTGCTAGAAGCTCAATACAGAAAAGCTACGATCTCACAAAATACCTGGAACACCAACTGCGCTCCCTTGCTGGACCATATGTGAGTAAATAACTTTTTTGTATTATTGTACTGTATTTACCAAAAAGTTAAATCTCCTGTTTTTGTATAGATTTTGGTTTTGCAGCATGTTAAAATAGTGGCTAATGGCTTTAAATTGTCAAAACAAATCGGACACAACTTCATAGTTCATGTCTTAAAGTCAGGCTAAACCCATTTTCTGTTTTGTTTTTGATGGACGTGGGCAGCAATACAAAGCTGAAAGTCTATGTGTTATTTGTCCCTCTCTTCTTGTCCCACAGAAACCTTGTCATTGACAGGAAATGAGGGGAAATCTCACCAGTGGGGACACATACATTAATAACAATGTGAAATAATAGGATATAATCATGATGGGAACAGCAAACTATGGGGAGAAAACTTAAAGAAGATGAAAGTTATGGCTGAAGCTGTAAGGCCCCTTTCACACGGGCACCATCAGTTTAGCCACGTTAAAAACGTATCAGTTCTTATCCGTTGCTTCATCCATCTTCATCCGTCATCCGTTCCGTTAATCTCCGTTTTCATCCGTCTTCCGTTCCGTTAATATCCGTCTTCATCCATTAATGTACACGTTTACATCCGTTTTTTCATCCGTTTTTGTATCCGTTTTCATCCATTTACAGCAGTTTCTTTGCATTTAAGGAAATTACCTAGAAAGCCTTGCTCCACCCATCCTACACTGCCATGCGTCAACAATTTGCCGACTACTTTCTATCTCCATCAGGAGAAGTTTCATGGCAGTACCTATATATATATATATATATATATATATATATATATATATATATATATATATATAATGCAGTGCAAATTTTAATTTATTAATTCATTAATTTGGGTATTTCATTGTGTTTTGATAGCATAAAAAGACACAAAAGCACATGATATGTTCAAAACAGTTTTAGTTTTATTATTCTGCATAACCCTTTTAAAATAAAGGTTTTTTCACTTTGTTTTTTTATTTGTCAAAGTATGAACTTTGAATTATTTCTTCAAAACGGATCTTAACTGATCGGACGTTGACGGACATTGTCGGTTAACGTCAGTTAATATCCGTTTTGACGGATCTGGACGTAGCTTTGTACGTTAAAAAAAACAGATAAAAACGGAAGCGGAGGTTAACTGATGGTAACGGATGGTCATCCGTTTGCCCATAGGAATGCATTGTTGTCCGTCGACGGATGGAAGAAAAACGGATAGATGGTCCGTCCGTGTGAAAGGGGCCTAAGGTTCTAGCTTGTCAACTAAATTGTAGCAGTTAAGTGCATTCAGGGTAAGAAAGTTAGAGGGATCGGTGGGTGATGGTTTCCAGTTGTACCCACAATTTATCGTAATGTGAAAAAGATTTTGGAATCCCAATGGGGGTGGTTTGGAGCATTTATAGTAAATGTGGAAAAATGTCCATTCTATAATGTATAAGGCCATCCTGCCAAACTGGGTATTTTTATGTTTGGCCCAGTCCAGCCCAGATCTGTGTCCACCAGGGTTTGTAGTTGAAGCTGTATTGGTTGTCCAGGTGGGTGGGAAAGTGTTTGCCTAAATATTTAAGGGTTATGCATTGCCAGGAGAGAGAGAGAAAGAGAGAGAGAGAGAGAGAGAGAGAGAGAGAGAGAGAGAGAGAGAGAGAGAGAGAGAAATGTTGTCTGATCTAATTTGTCATCCATAAATGAAGAAATGTTGAGAGCCTCAGTTTTATGGATATTGATCCTGAAGTTTTTGTGTGTTGCAGCAAAACCGAAACAAAATACTTGTAAAAGGACCAGGGATGTAGTCTTAGGGTTGGTAATATAGAGAAGTAAAGCACCTGCATATAGGCCTATTTTGTATCCATCATCTCCTACCAACACTCCCTTTATGGATGGATTTTTACGTATCGCTATAGGCAGGTGAGCCATAGCAAGGACGACCAGGTTTTTTTTGCTGTTTAAAACTTCCTGTCCCAGTGACACTTACTCCCCTACCTCATTTCTTGTCCAGATACCACCGGGACAGGAAATGAGGGGAAATCACCCTCAGTGGGATCACAAACATCAATAAAAACCTGACAAGTTCTAACTAGTTCCCACTCTATCTAAAGAAAAAAAAAATGTTTTGGCTGGAGATGGGCTTTAGCGTCATTCCAAGTGTACCCCTACCTATGCATGTTGTCTGCAACATTAACATTAACCTTCTAGTAACTTGACTACAATCTAATTAAATCCAATAGATTGCAGTGGGGTTCTGCACTAGCCAGCCTTTGTACAATGCACTACTATGATGCAGCCAAGTTCTGTACTACAAAATAACAGGTTTTCTTTAAGGTTTAATAGAAACATTCCTTAGACTGTGATTAAATGCAAAATGGTGCTTACTGACTATGTATGTTAAAGGCCAAGCAGAATCAGTCTCCGTACTTTTGTTACAATAGTCACCATTTTTGTTTTGGGCAGTCTACCATGTTTTATTAATATTCCTCTAAAGACCATTCATGTACTGTAATCCACATTGACTCATAATAAGATTTTATAGGATTACATAATAACCTTTGTGTATAAGCTGCATCTCCGTGTTGCATTGCTTTCCGTGATACAGGATGATTTTGCAGAGGCCAAAGAAACTAATTTGGGAAACAATCCCCCACCTGCACCAAGCATAACGGGATCTATCTTTCAGTATGGAAAAACACTTTAAAAAATCTCATACAAGCTTTAACTTGTTAAAGCTGAAGTTTATGTATGACTCTTTTCACTTAGTGACATTGGCCAGCTTGGAGCAATGTAAGTATGTATGTGTCATAGCTGTGGGATCCCTGTGAGAGCTGGAAATCACTGTAGCAGTGTACTACAGTGGCCTTCAGGTCCCGTGCCAAGCCACCGCTCTGCTGCTTTAGTGAATACAGTTGGGAGCTGATGATCGGGAAGCTACTCCTGAGAAATCCCATACAGCTAGAATGCATGTAGACAGGAAGCAGATGCAAAGCTGCAGCCAGAGATCAGCATCACTAAAAAAAAAAAACAATAATCTTAAATAAAAGGCAATTGTTTATGGGACACGTTGCAAAACGTTGTTAAAATCGGGGTTGCATCCTCTTCAAAGGCTTAGTCCACTATTTACAGTTTGGGTTCTGAGAATGGTGTATGCTGCTATGTATCATTTTATATACTAATTTTAGGTGTAATATGAAATATGGTCTAAAACAACCTTTCTCAACCTCCTTAATATAGAGGACCCCTTGAAATAATGTTCATGTCTCTGTGAACCCCTGCTACATTGTTACATCTCTAGCTCTCATGGCATATTTGTGTGGTCAGTAAGTTGTAGATATAATAATATATAAAAGAATATAGTGTATCTAGCATATACAGTATGTGTATTCCAGTTGACACCCAGAGCAGATGTTTTTTTAATACTCCTATGCGCTATGAGAAAAAGATGTTTCAGTAACTTTAATGAAATGGAACAAATAATATTGGACAGAAAATAAACTCCAATAGTAAAATTATTGGTAGTTGGTGTAGTGGAGGAGCCCCAGGGTTTCACGGAACCCTGGTTGAGTGTCAGGGCTGGGCTCAGCCGTTCCTTTTTTGAGCTGGCCACTCAGCTGTTGGCTAATTGCCAGCTCCTATCTCTCCAAAGTTACTCAGCTGTTGTTGATATCCTGCTCGTCAGTCCTGCCTACTTAAGCCATCCAGTCCAGTGGTTCTCTGCCTTCGCCTTGGTCAACATCACAGAAACTGTGATCCTGTTCAAGACTTGCTTTGCTGACATCCCTTCTGGCTCCAGATCCTGCTTGCTGTTCCACTACATTGATCCCTGGCTTCTGGCTTGGCTGACTATCCGTTCCGGTTACTGAACTTTGGCTATGTTTTGACTACGTTTGTTCTTTTTACTTTTATTATTAAACAAGTGTGATTTAACTGTACTTCTGTCTCGGTCTGATTTCATAGTTTCTGACATTGAGAAACCCTAGCCTAAAACATGGCCTGTTAGGATTGAAATCACCTGCTGGTGGCACTGTGCTGCTCTAGGCTGTTTGCTGCAGCTCCAGTGTCCACCAGCAAGTGTCTCCCAAGAGCCAGCAGGCTGTAATAATCAGCCACACCTGGGTTCAGCCATTAGATGGCTATTTAACCACTTGGCTACCAGGCCAATTCTGACAATTCTCTCCTACATGTAAAAATCATAATTTTTTTGCTAGAAAATTACACAGAACTAACCAAAGATTATACATATTTTTTTTTGCTGGGACCCTAGAGAATAAAATGGCAGTGGTTACAACTTTTTATAGCGCACGGTATTTGCGCATCAATTTTTCAAACGCGTTTAAAAAACAAAATAGTTTCATGCATTAAAAAAAATAGTAAGGTTAGCCAAATTTTTTGCACAACAAGAAGATGTTACGCTGAGTAAATAGATACCTAACATGTCACGCTTCAAAATTGCACACGCTCGTGGAATGGCAGCAAACTTCGGTACTTAAAAATCCCCATAGCCGACGCTTCAAATTTTTTTACAGGTTACATGTTTTGAGTTACAGAGAAGGTCTTGGACTAGAATTATTGTTCTTGCTCTAACATTCGCAGTGATACCTCACATTTGTGGTTTGAACACCGTTTATATTTGTGGGCGTGACTTACGTATGCGTTCGCTTCTGCGAGCGAGCACGTGAGGACAGGGGCGCTTTAATTTTTTTTTTTTTATTGTTAATTTTACTTTTATTTTTCTAGTTAACTGTGTGCAGGGAGAAGAAGCAGCCAGATCAGTGCTCTGTGTACACAGCCAATCAGCAGATCTCAGCCATAAATCATCTGACATCTGCGGACAAAATCACGCTGCGTCCAACCGCAGCACTGTCAGTAGGGGGCACAAACCCAGAAACAAGCCGGAAACAGGATTTGCTTAGCCTGCAGCTACCGTTCTGTCACAGTACATCTACTGTGACCGAGTGGTAAGTAGTTAAATCCCTTTAAATGAATAAAACTCATTGACATAGGTCCTTAGTGTGTCATTGCTGGTGCTGAACAAATAAAATTTAAATTGTCAGCGACAACTGCTAATGACTGCAAAACCCAGTCATGTGGTTTAACTACTTGGCCTCTGAAAGATTTACCCCCCCTTCATGACCAGAGCATGTTTTGCTATACGGTACTGCGTTACTTTAACTGACAATTGCGCAGTCATGCAACACTGTACACAAATGAAATTTATGTAATTTTTCCCATAAATAGAGCTTTCTTTTGGTGATATCTCTATCATTACTGGGGTTTTTTTTTTTTTGCGCTATAAACAAAACAAGACCAACAATTTTGAAAAAAAAAACAAAACAATTTTTTTTACTTTCTGCTATAAAACATATCCCATACAAAAATTTTAAAAATCGAATTTCTTCATAAATTTAGGTCAATATGTATTCTGCTACATATTTTTGGTAAAAAAAAAATCCCACAATCATGTATTAATTGGTTTGCGCAAAAGTTATAGCATCTACAAACTATGGTATATATACTGGAATTTTTATTTATTTATTTTGATATTAGTAATGGCGGCAGCCAGCAGCTTATAGCAGGACTGTGATATTGCGGCACACAAACTGACATTAACTGAAGCTTTGTGGGAACCAGTGACACTAATACAGTGATTAGTGCTAAAAATATACTTTATCACTGCACTAATGACACTGGCTGGGAATCAGTTAAACATGTAGGACGAAATGTGTGCCTAACCACTGTTTTTGTGTTAACTATGTGGTGCTTTTACTAAGGGATGTGCTGGATTTTATTCCCTGCTACGCAGGGAAACCAAATCCAGCACGTACCTTGTTTACATAGGCAGAGCTCTGTTCTGTCTTTCTCCTCCCCGATCAGCGGGTTCCAGCGATCATCCATTGGCCAGCGCCCGCTGATTGGCTTGTGCTGTGACTATTCACAGCAGAAGCAGCATGCCGGCGGTGCACGCGCCTCCTACCCGGAAGTTCCGGATCATGTACTAGGTACATGATCTGGCACAGGAGAGCCACTGTCATGGTTATGCAGTAATATTCTTGACTATCCCTGTTTGCCTGTGACCCAGAACGTTAGCGTGAACTCTGTTGTCCTTGTCTGCTTGTGGCCCCAACCTTGGCTTATTCCTTTACTATCCCTATCCTTCTGTTGCCTACTGTGGGTGTGAGCTGGGGGACCCTGAGGGTCGCGACCTGGAGCCAGTTGCAGCTCAGTCCATCCTCACCACTAGAGGCTCTGGTGAACACCTGCTGGCTCTTAGACTCCGCACCCCAGGGAATCTTACGCTCTAACCCCGGTGGGATCCATACTGGTGTTCCAGCGGCCCTGCCTTCCTTACCACCCTGACTCCCATCCGCAGCAGTCAGCCGTAGGGTCCACTACCTTGCAGTGCACTCCTGATCCCAACGGTGTGGATCTGTCACCTAGCCTGAGGGTGGCCTGACAGCCACTTTGCCTCCATGTAACGGCGGCGTTATGCAGTCAGCAAGTGGTTAATTTGGCCCCTTTTTATGTACAGCAGGTTTTCCTATAGTACCATCAATTTAGACAGTATGTTATATTTTACATATTGTACATTCACATCAATTCCTGCGTTCCAGAAGTTTACAATCTAGGATCCCTATCTCACATACACTAGAGCCAATTTAGACAGAAGCCAACTAACCTACCAGCATTTTTTTGAGGAAACCCATGCAAGCAGGGGGATTGTCCAGACTTTGATATGAAGAAATGGCCCTAATGCTGCAGAGCAGATATGCTAACCACTAAGCCATTGTACTGCCCACTTTTTTTTAATTTCCCATTTTCAACCAAGGTTAATCCTGCCAGGAAATATATTTTTGTTGGAGTTATGCTAAAGGTCTTGACCTAAAGTGTTTGGCCTCCCTTTGGTAGGAGCGAAAGCCTTTCTAGGACACCATGTAGCCTGTGTGTGGCCCAGAACATATACATACGACGTGGTGTAATAGAGAGGCTTTTGTTGCTGTTCCTTTGCCCTGACACTAATTTAGCGGAGTTTGATCAGTCTTGTTTTTAGCCTTGCTGTCTGTCAGATGTCTCAGTTAATCAGATTTGGCCATTGAATGGTTTCTTGTTGTTGTTACAGGCCAAAACCTTTTGACTGGAACCTGCTTTGCTTGTCAACTGTCACCTTGGGTCTTAACTATACTAATTGACAACAGCTGCACAATTTGCCATATAGGAAGGTTTCTTGCTGTCACAAGATCAAAATTTCTATGTTGTGCCTGAGCTGCTTGTCTTCTGAGTCAACAACATGCTGTCATAGACAAGCTTTGCTTGCTTTTACAGGCCCAGATTTTATTTTGCAGTCCTCAACCTTCGCTTCTTGTTTTATTTAACATGTTGGTGTGAACAAAAGGCTTTTGCCATTACAGGCCCAAAAATGGGAACTTCTCCTTATACACATGTCAGTGGTTTTTAGTTGACAAGGTGGTATCATATGAAAGGTTTGTTGATGTGAAACACCCAGATGTGTCTTTTAGAACCCAACAACCTGTGGCGTTTCCAAGTGAGGATGTTTTATTGAATTTACTATGCAAAAATGTCTGCTTTAATACTTGTGAGTCATTGTCAGTCAAGATGGTGCAGCATTGATGCAAAACTGAATATCCAAACAGCTGCACCTATCATAGGACCAAGGGAAGTGTATGCACACAGTGGTAGGGAGAGTGCCTTGGCCACAGTGACAGCTTCTTGGTGGGATAGCTCAGGTGGGTTTGGAGTAGGATCTGAACATGTCTGAGGTCATCCCTGGTCCAGAGGTCATTCAAGGGTGTGTTGTACAGACATCTTGTTAAGAACACATGGTCATGCACATTAGAGCCAGTGTTGATGAGCAAATACATAGTACTTGACATCAGTTTGAGACAGGTCAGAGATTATTCAGAATTAATTTCATGTGCATTTGACCTGAAGATGGCCTACAGTTGACTTGCGTCAAGCTGCTTCTGCATAGACTCATAGACTTGGATAGGGAGAGAGGCAATTCTTAATCCCTTCCCCTCAGGTCCAGTGTCAATTTAACAGGGTCTTTACATCAGGCAGGGGGCAGGAAGGAATGGCCAATCACTTGAGCATTGTAACTGGCTTTCACAGCGGTCATATGATCAGGAGCCAGTCTCACCAGCTCCCAATCATTAGTAGAGACTGAGAGATATCTTTAAAGATGGTGTGGCATTGAGGCTTTTGTTGCTGTTGAAAGTTTTTTTTTTTAACCTTTGTTGCCATTAGTTGCCATTATAATAGGAGACCTTAAAGGAGAAGTCCAGCCTGAGCTTTTTAGGCTGGGCTTCTCCTAAGGGTCACAGGAGTGCAATTAGTTTTGCACTCCTGTGACCCGTTTTCAGCTGAGAGCGGTCTGAAGTCCGCTCTACGCTGACGTCACTGCAGTCAGTCGAGGCAGCGCGTCATCCCGACTTCAGAAGTCTGGATCCGCCAGCTGCCTTGACTGATGACAGTCTCAGCGACTCAGCGAGCCACTGAGACGCTGAGATGGCCGCTTCCCGTCCCTCCACAGCTCAGCGCTCCAATGAGCGTGGAGGAGCAGAGAGGAGAGCTGCTGACAGTCAGCATCTCTCCTCTCTGGGATCTATGAGAACCGAGCCATCAGCGGTGTTCGGTGTCTCGGTTCTCAGTGCAGAGATGCCGGGGGACAGCAGCATAATCGGTCTAATGCTGCATCCACCTATGTAAGTATGAATATGAAAAAAGAAAAAAAAAAACATACTTGATCTATTTCTTTATGGTATTATTTTCCTGTTAATTGACGCAGTGCTCTATTAGACTGGCCACACAGAATCCAATTGTATGTTTTAGTAAGTTTAGATTAGTATTGCACAGAAATTAAGATTTTTTTGGTCTCATTTAAAGGGCCAGTGTATTCAAGAAAACTGGAAAAGCTTGTATGCAACAATGACTGGCTGTGTTTTCATTTTAGTACAGTAACCCCAATCTTTGAAGATTGTACAATGAGTGTGTAAAATGGGTACAACAGGAGACAGGCAATCGTTCTTTAAATAATATGGAGTAATTCATGTCTTTTTCAAGCGGGAACTTGTGCTGTGATGATGTTGATATGAGGTTATTTAAAGGAAATGTGTAGTGCTTTTTATATATTTTTTTTATCTATTATCCTTAAGAAAAAAAACGAATTCTTAAAATTATATATATATATATATATATATATATATATATATATATATATATATATATATATATATATGTCAGATAGATATGAAATATTGATATATGCATATTTTGTACTCTTAGATATCATCTGTGTAATAGCTTATGAACTTAAAGAAAATAAGATTGGCCCAAAACTATTATGGTTAAGGGAGAATCTAGTTAATCAGCTAAATATGCAGTTGAAATACATACTGTATATGTAAGCTCTTGAAGTGTGTGTGTGTATAGCCCAACGTTTTGGATAGCTTAGGGAGGGGTTAAAGTCATTCTAAAGGCAGGGTTTATTTTTTAGCTTAATGCATGCTCTGCATTAAGATAAAAAAAACTTTGTGTGTGCAACTATCCCTGCCAGCCCCCTTCCCCCTCCAATAGTTACTTGAGCCCAATTTTGATCCAGTGCTGTGCCCAAGATCAACGGCTCTCTCTGCTCTCTCTCTCTCCTCACAGGACAGAGAGGCAGCATCAGAAGCCATTGGCTTCAGCTGCTGTCAATCAAATCTTGTGACAAGGAAGCTGGGACGGGGCCAAGCTGTGCTATCTGTGTCAGATAAATGTGCCACCATAGGAAACGGCTTCTCACAGTGGCACACCGATAAGAGGAGAAGCCAGGAGTGCCTCGGAGAACCTAGAAGAAGAGGATCTGTTCAGAACTGCTTGCACAAAACAGGTAGGTAAGTATAACATGCTTTTATTTAAAAAAGAAAATGACCCTTTACAATAACTATAAAACACCTATCAGGTTAATTTTTGCTGTTTGTGTCCTACTGGGGAGAATTCACTTCATCTCCTGTCCTGGAGATGCAACAGGCAATCAGAGGAAATTGCTTTTCATCCCAGGGAGTTGTCTGGAATTGAACATTTTCCCCCTCCTGTTGCTTTAATAACAATCACAACTCCAATATGTTGGCTTTCCCATGACTTTCTGTCTTGGAGACAATGGTCACCAGTACAGTCAAAAATTTGACTGTACTGGTTTAATAAAACCTAAAAGGATGTCTAACCCTTCCCCAACCTATCCAATGCTGTTGTGTAATTAAAGAGTGTAATTAAAATAGAAATCCTGATACAAAGAATTTATATGGTTATTGATGTTGGTTGTCACAGCTCATTTCCACAGACAAAAGTGCCTACAATGGGCCTACAATGGGCATATAAGCATCAGAACTGGACCATAGAGCAATGGAAAGAGGTGGCCTAGTCTGATGAATCACATTTTCCTTTACATTTTGTGGACAGCCAGGCAGTGTGCGTGTGAGTCACTTACCTGGGAAGAGATGGCACCAGGATGCAGTATGGGAGAAAGGCAAGCCGATGGAGGCAGTGTGATGCTTTGGGCAATGTTCTGCAGGGAAACCTTGGCTCCTGCCACTCGTGTGGATTATACTTGACACTTACCACCTACCTAGATGTTTTTGCTGACCAAATACACCCCTTCATGAAAACAGTATTCCCTGATGGCAATGGCCTCTTTCTGTAGGATAATGCATCCTGCTGCAAAAATGGTTCAAGAATGGTTTGAAGAACATAACAATGAGTTTGAGGCACTGACTTGGTTTCCAAATTCTCCAGATCTCAATCCAATCGAGCATCTGTGGGATGTGCTGGAAAAACAAATCCGATCCATGGAGGCCCAGATAGCACAGCATACCTTCAGAGGTCTAGTGGTGTCCATGCCTCGATGGGTCAGGGCTGTTTTGGGGCAAAAGGGGCTGTTTTGGTGGTAAAAGGGGGACCTACTCAATATTAGTTGGATGGTCATGAAAGTAAACTCAATATGACATAAGTAGATTTTAATAAATGCTAGATAATGTCATGGTTATACAATAGAGGTTGTTTGTCAGCCTACCTGTTTCCATGTGTTCATCTCCAAAGACCAGCTGTCTCTCACCTGACTGCTTTTATTAACTCTCCTCTAGCATGGCTCCACCCCAGCTCCTATCAGAGAACTCTATATTAACCTCTGCACTGCAGGTCAGCCCTGCTGATCAACCTTTGTGTGTTTTGGCTTCCTGTTCCTGCCTGCCGTGTGCTCTACGTTTGTTTCTGTTACCGACTTTGGCGTGTTCTCTACTATTCCTGACTGCTCGTGACCCTGACCTCTGGCGTGTCCCCGACTATCCCTGTTTGCCTGTGACCCTGAACCTTGGCGTGAACTCTGTTGTCCTTGTCTGCTTGTGGCCCTGACCTTGGCTTATTCCTTTACTATCCCTATCCTCCTGTTGCCTACTGTGGGTGTGAGCTGGGGGACCCTGGGGGCCGCGATGTGGAGCCAGTTGCAGCCCAGTCCATCCTCACCACTAGAGGCTCTGGTGAACACCTGCTGGCTCTTAGACTCCACGCCCCAGGGAATCCTACGCTCTAGCCCCGATGGGATCAGTGTTGGCGTCCCAGCGGCCCTGCCTTCCGTACCACCCGGACTTCCATCCGCAGCAGTCAGCCGTAGGGTCCACTGCCTTGTGGTGCACTCCTGATCCAAACGGTGTGCATCTGTCACCTAGCCTCTAGGTGACCTGACAGATAAATAATGAGTGTTAGCTTTGTGAACTGAGCCTACTGGGGGCAAGTTACTAAAACTGGAGTAGACAGAATCTGGAATAACTATGTATAGTAACTATTCAGCTTCTAGCTTCAGCTTGTTCAGTTAGTGTTACTAAACACACAACAGTAAAATCAGTCTGTATTTGCAGTAAAGCATGCTTGTTATACTCACTGTGGAACCTAAGGGGTTAATCATCTGCATTGTGTAAAAAGGCTGTTTGATCCTGTATGCACAGATCCTCCCCTTGTCCCCAAAACATCTTCGGATAAGACAGAGTTAGCAAAGTCAGTCTGCACATGCTCAGTTTGGTGTGTATTGCTAGAGAGTTTTTTTTTTCTTGGGGGGGCGCATGTGATTAGCACAGGGCCAATCAACACTCTCCAGACAGAGGGTCAGCGGTCCTACATCCTTATAGGAAATTCATGGGAGAATGAAAACTCCTCCTACAAGCTTTAACCAGACACTGATAGAAGTCATAAGACTGCTATATACTGCTGATGAGAAAAGGTACTTATAAGTTTTTATTTACTAAAACTATTGCATTTCCATGTTCTGTGTACTGTGGGAGACCAGATATAATGAATGCAGGGTACAGGGTTTAATAACACTTTAACCTTTGACAATGAAAGTTAGAAGATGATTGCTTGTCATGCACTGATGCTTCCACATTCTGGCTGCCACACCAGGGTAGGGATACTGGTTTTCAAAAAAGTGACAGTTATTTTCAGTTGAGTCTAATGAGATTTAACCACTTCAATACCAGACACCTTCACCCTCTTCCTGCCCAGGCCAATTTTCAACTTTCAGTGCTGTCACACTTTAAATGACAATTGCTCAGTCATACAACACTGTACCCAAATTAAAATTGTATATATTTTTTTCAAATAGAGCTTTCTTTTGCACATTGCTTTGCACATTAGCCATATGTGGGGAACTGTGTCAAATGCTTTTGTAAAATCCAAGTATACCACATCCACAGCCACCCCTCTGTCCAAGGTTTTACTTACCTCCTCATAAAAAGAAATCAGGTTTGTCTGATAACTTCTGTCTTTCATGAATCCATGCTGTCTGTTGCTTAAAATATTTTTTTCCAGCAAGAACTCATCTATGTGGTCTTTTATTAAACTCTCTAGTATCTTTCCGACTATCGAAGTTAAACTAACAGGTCTATAATAACTTGGTAAAGACTTTGATCCCTTTTTAAATATGGGCACTACATTGGCCCTATGCCAATCCAGTGGTACCATTCCAGTCAATAACGAGTCCCTAAAAATTAGAACCAATGCTTTGAGATGTCATAACTCAATTCTTTTAGGATCCGTGGATGGATGCCATCGGTCCAGGTGCTTTATCCACCTTTATTCTGTCTAAATATTTCTGGACCATATCACGTTTGAGCATTTGGGGCTGTGCCAATACCACCCGTATTATGGACATGAGCTCCCCCATGCTCCTTTGTATACACAAGAAATTATTTAATAAATTAGCCTTCTCTTTGTCCTCAGTCACCCACTCTAGATTATTTTGTAAAGGGCCTACATCCTCAGACCTGACCTTTTTAGTAATAATATATTTGAAGAATTTTTGGGGGTTTGTCCTACTATCTTTTGCAATCTGTCATTCGTTTTGAATTTTTGCGTCCTTGATTTCCTTGATAGTAATAGTGTTCCTTCATTTTATATTTTAAGTTCTTTTCTTATTATTTATAGCCATTTTAACTTTGGCCGTGAGCCACATAGGTTTTATTTTTAGCCTTTTAAACTTATTGCCCATGGGAATATACTTTGCAGTGAGTTTGCATGCAGTCTTTTTGAAGAATTCCCATTGCTGTTCTGTGTCCATTGATGCCAATATTCCCTCCCAGTCTAAGTCCTGGAGAGCAGCCCTCATCCTTGGAAAATTTGCTCTCTCAAAGTTAAATGTTTTTTTATCTTTCCCATTTGTGTTTGTTGCTTACAGCGAACATTAAATTAAAGTGGTGTTCCACCCTAAAAAAAAAAAAATTCATGACTGTGCCTAAAAAAAAATAAAAAAAAATATTTGGAAATTTTTTTTTTTTTTTACTTACCTCTAAATGCCTGTTGCTAGGGGGTCCCTCGTAGTCTGCCTCTTCCAGTGCCTGGGCTGGTGACATCACTTCCCCCTCGGCACAGGAAGGGCTCGGCTCTGCTCCCTCCCTCCTGTGAATCATCTGGGACCCATTACAGCAGCTGCAGTATTTGTAGCTGCTGACTTTTAATTTTTTTTTTTTTTTTTGATGGGCCCTCCTCTTTAAATCATGTTATGGTCACACTACCCAGATGTTCTTTTATATGAAAATTGGTAATAAGCTCTGCATGATTTAAGATTATCAGGTCCAGCAGAGTATCATTCCTAGTCGGGGCCTCAATAAACTGGACCATAAAATTGTCTTGTAATAGGTCTATACATTTTTGCCCTTTAACTGTCCCAGCAGTGCCATTAATTCAATTTCTGGGTAGTTAAAATCCCTCATTATTATCACTGTCCCAGCTCTTGCAGCCCTTTCGATCTGTGCAAGGAGCTGAGTCTCCACTTCCTCGTTAACACTGGGAGCTCTATAACAAACTCCCATGATACCTTTGCAGTATGCACACCCATGTACAGTTCCACCCATATTGCTTCAGCCTCATCACACTCTACATCAACTAGGTCCTCTTTAGTACTCACTTTGAGATCACTTCTCATAGAGACAGACACCACCATCCCTCCTTCTTGCACCAGGTCTCTAGCCATGCATTCAGCTCTCTAATTTCCCCCTGTGTTGCGCATGGCACAGGCAATATTTCAGAGAATATCACCTTGGAAGTCCTTCACTTCAACTTGTAAAAATAACCCAAATCAGCGCATATTATTCAGTCTATAGGAAAGGTATAGAGTCCACAAACTATGGTATATACTGTATACAGTATCTCGCAAAAGTGAGTATACCCCTCACATTTTTGTAAATATTTCATTATATCTTTTCATGTGACAACACTGAAGAAATGACACTTTGCTACAATGTAAAGTAGTGAGTGTACAGCTTGTTTAACAGTGTAAATTTACTGTCCCTTCAAAATAATTCAACACACAGCCATTAATGTCTAAACCGCTGGCAACAAAAGTGAGTACACCAATAAGTGAAAATGTTCAAATTGGGCCCAAAGTGTCAATATTTTGTGTGACCACCATTATTTTCCAGCACTGCCTTAACCCTCTTGGGCATGGAGCTCACCAGAGCTTCACAGGTTGCCACTGGAGTCCTCTTTCACTCCTCCATGACGACATCACAGAGCTGGTGGATGTTAGAGACCTTGCGCCCCTCCACCTTCCATTTGAGGATGCCCCACAGATACTCAATAGGGTTTAGGTCTGGAGACATGCTTGGCCAGTCCATCATCTTTACCCTCAGCTTCTTCAGCAATGCAGTAGTCGTCTTGGAGGTGTGTTTGGGGTCGTTATCATGTCGGAATACTGCCCTGTGGCCCAGTCTCCGATGGGAGGGGATCATACTCTGCTTCAGTATGTCACAGTACATGTTGGCATTCATGGCTCCCCAGTGTCGGCAGCACTCATGAAGCCCCAGACGATGACACTCCCACCACCATGCTTGACTGTAGGCAAGACACACTTGTCTTTGTACTCCTCACCTGGTTGCTGCCACACACGCTTGACACCATCTGAACCAGATAAGTTTATCTTGGTCTCATCAGACCACAGGACATGGTTCCAGTAATCCATGTCCTTAGTCTGCTTGTATTTAGCAAACTGTTTGCAGGCTTTCTTGTGCATCATCTTTGGAAGAGGCTTCCTTCTGGGATGACAGCCATGCAGACCAGTTTGATGCACTGTAAGGTGTATGGTCTAAACACTGACAGGCTGACCCCCCACCCCTTCAACCTCTTCAGCAATGCTGGCAGCACTCATATGTCTATTTTCCCAAGACAACCAGTGGATATGACGCTGAGCACGTGCACACATTTGTTTGGTCGACCATGGCGAGGCCTGTTCTGAGTGGAACCTGTCCTGTTAAACCACTATATGGTCTTGGCCTCTGTGCTGCAGCTCAGTTTTTTAGGGCCTTGGCAATCTTCTTATAGCCTAGGCGATCTTTATGTAGAGCAACAATTTTTTTTTCAGATTCTCAGAGAGTTCTTTGCCATGAGATGCCATGTTGAACTTCCAGTGACCAGTATGAGAGAGTGAGAGCGATAACACCAAATTTAACACACCTGCTCCCCTATTCACACCTTAGACCTTGTAACACTAACGAGTCACATGACACTGGGGAGGGAAAATGGCTAATTGGGCCTAATTTGGACATTTTCCACTTAGGGGTGTACTCACTTTTGTTGCCAGCGGTTTAGAAATTAATGGCTGTGTGTTGAGTTATTTTGAGGGGATGGCAAATTTACACTGTTATACAAGCTGTACACTCACTACTTTACATTGTAGCAAAGTGTAATTTTTTCAGTGTTGTCACATGAAAAGATATAATAAAATATTTACAAAAATGTGAGGGGTGTACTAACTTTTGTGAGATAATATATCTATGAAAATGTATCAATGCTGATGTACTGACGGCCTATCTCATTTATTGAGCCCTTGAGACACTTTTTTTTACATACAGTCATTTACTTTAATGATTGTTTTTACATTTTTTTAAACATTTATTTTTCTTTTTATTACATTTTACATTTTTTACCTTTTTTTGGAATACTGTGACCAAAGTAACACTGTACTACTATGGGGGGGGGGGATTTTTTTTTTTCACACTATGATCGCTTATAACAGTGATAATCACTGTTCTAAGCAACCATTTTTAATGAATGCATCCATTCATCCAGTGTGTACTGTTGTGATTAGTTGTGTTTGGCCACAGCTAATCACATGGTACAGATGGGCTGTGGTTGGCCCTGTCTCTACCATGTGATCACTGTGATCAATCACAGAGATCAATACAATAGTACACAACGAATGGCCATGAATGGAAGCCATTCATTGCGTACTATTGCAATGTGATCTGCTGTGATTGGTCACAGCGATCACATGGTACCGGCAGTGGCCATATGATGTCCATCCAGGATAGCAGCACTCCTGTTCAGCCGTCATTTGTCTATAGGCCTGATGGGACGAGGTTAACATTTACAGTGATGTCACCAAAAAATAGGCCTTAATCTTGTGCTAAAGCTTAGTAAATTAAGCCCTTTAAAAACCTGTATGGAATATCTTTCTAAAAATATACAGAGTATATAAAAACAATATGAAATATAACCAGTTGCTGTAACCAGATTACATATATTTTGTATCAGGAGTTCTATTGTAATAACACCCCATTGACTCTTTCATCTATATCAACTACTATTTATTTCCCTCCTACATCAGCAATTAAAGCCCTGATGAAGGGGATACATTCCAGCGCCCCTGAAACGCATCAGCTTGTATTGTGTAAGTGAATACACATTTATATTGGAATCTAAACAACTGATATTCTGCTCCCTTGTTCTTTTGTTCAGTCTGAAGTGCCCCTCTATGACCCTTCCATGCATTAGAGCTACCCCAGTAGAGAGATGGTACTCTCTGCCATAGATGTTATACTCTATTTGGATTTCTAATATTATTGTTTGGATTCAGCACCCGCCATGTACACTCTCAAAATCTGTATCACAAGATTGGCTGGCCTCTGGCAGGTAAAATAACATATACTGTATGTATTTCAACTATCTATTTAGCGGTTTGCCTGGAAATCCCCTTTAAGTACAGTATGGGACTACCACTGAATCTGCTGTGCATTATAATTTTTAGAATCTTCTGCGCATATATGGAAGATAAAAAATCAATGGAAGCAGTTATCCACATTACTGTATCCCAGTAAGTGTTTGCAGACTGGCGATTAGAAGTGCGGACAACTTATGCTATGCTATGCTAACGTCAAATGTTCAGCTCATCATTTGCATAAGCTGCCAATCAAAAGTTTCAACCTCTTTGATTTAGGAGTATTGGAGTACCTGGGAGGTTGTGATCATTAAGTACTGCAGCTGGGAAGATACTGCTGTCATCTGTTGGCTAAAAAAGCAACTAAAGATTGTGGGAAAGTTAACCTGGCTGGAATCAATGTTTAAAGAGGCCCTGTTGTTTTGCCCATTTAGATAAAATTCTAAATTCTTTTACAAGCTCACCCTCAACCAACATATACTCACCTTCCCTGTACTCCTCCATTGCTCCGAGAGTCAAACCTCACGTAGTGTCCTCTTACGTAGGCTGTTTGGTAAATTTAGTATGGGGCTTCTGCTATATCCACAGGAGACAGAATTGTTTAGTTCAATCTTCTCAGAAATCCACAGGCTGTGAGTTTGATTACCTCCCCCTGTCTCAAGTAGAAGCTTCTGGAGATTAGGGCAAGAGGATTCAAATATCCAGCCTGAATATTTAATAGGGCCTGTCCAATCCCTGGGGAGGCGTGTCCAGATTGTGGAAGGGTTCCTGTTAAAGTGTTACTAAACCCAGAACCTGCATTCACTATATCTGGTCTCTCACAGTACACAGAACATGGAAATGCAATTATTTTAGTAAATATAAACTGCTAAATACCCTTCCTTATCAGCAGTATATAGCAGTCTTGGTTAAAGCTTGTAGGAGTTTTCATTCTACTCTGCCTTTCCTATGAGGCTGCAGGGCCCGTGACCCTCTGTCTGGACAGTGCTAATCGGCCCTGTGTGGATCACATGAACCCTCCCCAAAAAGCAATATGAACCAAACTGAGCATGTGCAGAGTGACTTCAAAGGCTTATCAGGAGATGGATTGGGGACAGTGGAAGTAGGAGGATCAGGGAAGGCAGGATCAAACAGCTTCTTTACACAATGCAGAGGAGTAACTCCTTATGTCCACAGTGAGTATAACAAGCATGCTTTACTGCATAAATGAATGATTTTACTGTTGTGGGTTTAGTAACACTTTAAGTAGGCTGGAGTCCAGAGAATAGGGTTTTTTCCCCTGTGTGGGAATGGATCTGTGAGCTCCAGGGACTACTTGACCTGGAGTACTCCTCACCTGGATGCTGCACTTTCCTGTTGGGGTTGTGCTTATGAACTGTGTAGGTTTTGGGAACCCGTGAGTAAAGCCTCTTCTCTTGAGCTGGAGTTTTCTTCGTCTCGGGCCATGAAAGACAGACTGCCTCAGTCTTCTATGACTAGTGCTACATGTTGGTGCATGGTCCTCAGCTGTGCACATACAGACTGTCCTAGCTGATTAACAATCCCTTGGGATTTACTAATGCTACTATCAAGATAGAAGTGTTCTCCGTCTATTTGGTTTTAGGGTATCCTGCTTCACTCTCAGCTCCCCTTCTGAAGTTCTACCAGAAATAAATTTACAAAAGAACACCCCTAGACTGATTACTGAGCCAGGGTGGATGTATGACCGCTGTGTGCCTGGCTGCCCTGCACTGATAAGAGAAAGAACCTGTGTACATTAACAGCCACTCCTATGGGGTAGCGCTAGCACTATACTTATATAAGCTCTGTGTGGGAGCTCATACAGGGTTCGTGGGCTTCTCCTACTCAGCAGGTATCAGTATTCAGGCCTGGCAAATAGCCACTAAGACCTTAGCATTGCATTCTGGAGGAAGGACACATGGCCCCCATTCCATATTTGTGACAAAGCAACTGAGCTACTGAGGAGCACAGCAAAGGTGAGTATCAGTGGGTTGGAGGATGAGTTTATAAGAGACTCAGACACTTTGTCCTGAGATTCTCTTTAAAGCACAAAAAGCAAGATATTCAAAAACACCGACATTGTTCTAACCAACATCAATTTGTAGCTATTTTGCATTGTGTTTTAGTACAAATGTGCCGTCCAATAGGCAGGGGTGTTGCTAGGTCTACAAAAGATCTGGGGCTAGAGCCCATAGCAGTGTGGTAAAGAAAGTCATACGATTGGGTGGGCATACACATGTAATATATGTGTGTGTGTGTATATATCCCCAGAGAGCCCCCCACTTACATCAGGGTCCCTAGGGAACCCCCCTTACATCAGGATCCCCAGAGAGCACCCCGTTACATCAGAGTCCCCAGAGAGCCCCCCCCTTGTTTCAGGGTCCCCAGAGAGCCCCCCCTCTTACATCAGGGTTTCCAGAGAGCCTCCCCCTTAAAATCAGGGTCCCCAGAGAGCCCCCCACTTAGTTCAGGGTCCCCAGGGAGCCTCCCCTCTCCTTGGGGACCCCTGCAGAGACTCGGGGCTATGGACCCCAGATTCGGGCTATAGCCCCAAAAGCCACCCCAGATTCGGGGCTATAGCCCCAAAATAAGAGTTCAACCGAGTTGCCCAGTGTTCTGGACAGAAATACCCCTCTCTTCCTTCAAATTACAAGTGTGCATGAAGACACTTGGGATCAAGTAGTCATCTATGCCAGCATATAGCACTGGACTGGGAGGGCAGGAAGACCATTTTGAAAAAACAGGTATTTTAGGGCATTTCTAAGTGAAGATTAGAAAACCATAATATACGACAGTGTAGGACTTATGGGGAGCACACACGGTCGGACAGGGTTGGAACAGGCTTCAAATCTTTACCCGGACCCAGAAATCCGCTCGTCTGTATGCTAGTCCGATGGAGAAAAACCGACGCTAGGGCAGCTATTGGCTACTGGCTATCAACTTCCTTATTTTAGTCCGGTGTACGTCATCACGTACGAATCCGTCGGACTTTGGTGTGATCGTGTGTAGGCAAGTCCGTTCGTTAGAAAGTCCGTCGGAAGTCCGTCAAAAGTCAATCGAAAGTCCGTCAAAAGTCCATCGAAAGTCCGCTGAAAAGTTTGTCGGACCAGTCCAGTCGAAAAGTCCGCCCATGTGTACACGGCATTAGAGAAAATAAGGCATGGGATGTAATTTGAATGTCATATAAAATATCAGAAAATCTCCAATTAAGAAGACTTTATACATTTTCTTTTGTCTTATATTATGGTCAGGCTTGCAAAAAAAATGAAAAATAAAGATCCAGGTAAAACTAAACACGTAGTATTCAACTTTTGAACCAGTAGGTGGTTCTCTCAGCTCTTTGTATTGTGTTTTCCTCTATTCATTTACCTTTACGTAGGCTATCCCCCCCCTTCAGTCCATCATGAATGCTGCTGCAAGACTCATCTACCTTACCAACCGTTCAATGTCCTCCACCCCTTTCTGCCAATCCCTCCACTGGCTTCTGCTCACCCAACAAATAAAATTGAAAGTACTAACAATAATTTACAAAGCCATCCACAGCTCTGCCCCCAGCTACAGTATCTCACTAGCCTGGCCTCAAAATATTAACCAAGCCAATCTCTTTGGTCCTTCCAAGACCTCCTGCTGTCTAGCTCCCTTATCATCTCCTCCCATGCTCGCCTCCAGGATTTCTCCAGAGCTTCTCCCATCCTTGGGAACTCCCTACCTCAATCTGTCTGACTATCTCCTAATCTATCAATCTTTAGACAATCCCTGAAAACCCTTCTCTTTAAAGAAGCCTATCCTGATTCTAACTAATACACTGTTTTTTATTTTCTCCATCAGCTCATACCCCCCAGTTATAACCTTTTGATCACTTGACCCTCCCTCTAAGATTGTAAGCTCTAATAAGCAGGGCCATCTGATTCCTCTTACCAAATTGTATTGTAACTGTCAGCCTCAAACTTTTGTAAAGCAAACTGTTGGCGCTATATAAATCCTGTATAATAATAATAATATAATAATAATCAATTTGCTCCCCTTTTTGTGAAAAAGCTAAAGCTGTCCATACCTGTTGCAACCTAAATGTCCAATCTCTATTCAGTCTCTTTTAGCTCTACAATGAAATAGAATCTCTACTTAAAATAGAGTTCCAGCCTGGGGAAAAAAAATTAAAAGTCAGCAGCTACAAATACTGTAGCTGCTGACTTTTAATATAAGGACACTTACCTGTCCTGCAATTCCGCAATGTCGGGAAACCCCAGCCGATTTGTCCATTGGCTCCGGGTGCAGGCGCTGGAATCCTTACTAAGGGAAACAGGAAGTGAAGCCTTGCAGCTTCACAGCCTGTTTCCTACTGCGCATGCGTGAGTCGCACTGCGCTTTCTGAATGCTCCCACTGTCTTCTGGGAGGGGCGCGGTAGGGAAAGGAGGAGGGGCCGGAAATGGCATAGATTGCGGCGATCTAATGTGGAAGTGGGAGAGGGTACCTGGTTTTGACAGATATCAGCTCCCCATGAAAGGTGCCAAATGCGGCAGCAGATAGGGGGGGGGAGCAAACAAGCGGAACTTCCCCTTTTGGATGGATCTTTCTATAGCAATTATGGTGAACCTTGGCACCCCAGATGTTTTGGAACTACTTCCCATGATGCTCATGCACTCAACAGTGTAGTTGAGCATCATGACAAATGTAGTTCCAAAACATCTGGGGTGCCAAGGTTCGCCATCATCTATAGTGTGTGCTTTTCTCAATCCTAAGTATCATTTCTGTCCGCTGCCTCATTCCTCTGCTATAAGCATGAGTCACTTCTGACAAGTTTTCCTGACACCAAGTGAAAAATGGTGACAGGGGAGGGACCTCCAGCTGATTGACAGCCTCAGCTCTGTTCCTGTGTGCTGTGTAAAGGGGGTGTGTTCCTTCCATCCAATCTTCACTGATGTAACATCGGCTCTCCGCCCCTTTCTTTTCAGAGCTGAGAGATCCGTGTAAATTCTGCACTTAGAATTAATGTAGAGGAAAGAGGACTGTAGATAAACAGGTACAATTGTAGGAGGATTTGTTTCATCTCTGTATATCACCTGAGGCCAGTCCCATCACTGGGTATATGTGAGGGTTTACAACCACTTTAAACAATTCTCTCATTTAGAATATGGTTGGGTAGACTCTCATACTACATACAGTTGTGCTCATAAGTTTACATACCCTGGCAGAATTTGTGAGTTCTTGGCCACTTTTCAGAGAATATGAATGATAACACAAAAACTTTTCTTTCACTCATGGTTAGTGTTTGGCTGAAGCCATTTATTATCAATCAACTGTGTTTACGCTTTTTAAATCATAATGGCAACAAAAACTACCCAAATGACCTTGATCAAAAGTTTACATACCCCAGTTCTTAATACCGTGTATTGCCCCCTTTAACATCACTGACAGCTTGAAGTATTTTGTGGTATTTGTGGATGAGACTCTTTATCTTCTCAGATGGTAAAGCTGCCCATTCCTCTTTGCAAAAAGCCTCCAGTTCCTGTAAATTCTTGGGCTGTCTTGCATGAACTGCATGTCTGAGATCTCCCCAGAGTGGCTCAATGATATTGAGGTCAGGAGACTGAGATGGCCAATCCAGAACCTTCACTTTATTCTGCTGTAGCCAATGACAGGTCGACTTGGCCTTGTGTTTTGGATCATTGTCATGTTGGAATGTCCAAGTATGTCCCATGCGCAGCTTCATGGCTGATGAATGCAAATGTTCCTCCAGTATTTTTTTGATAACATACTGCATTCACCAAGCCAACAATTTTGACCAAATTTCCTGTGCCTTTGTAGCTCACGCATCCCCAAAACATCAGTGATCCACCTTCGTACCTTTCATCATAGACCTTGTTAACTTCTCTGCAAATGTATCGTTTATGGTTGTGCCCAAAAAGCTCAATTTTGGTCTCATCACCCCAAATGACTTTGTGCCAGAAGGTTTAAGACTTCTCTCTGTGCTGTTTGGCTTATTGTAAGTGGGATACTTTGTGGCATTTGCGTAGTAATGGCGTTCTTCTGGCGACTCGACCATGCAGCCCATCTTTCTTCAAGTGCCTCCTTATTGTGCATCTTGAAACAGCCACACCACATGTTTTCAGAGAGTCCTGTATTTCACCTAAAGTTATTTGTGGATTTTTCTTTGCATCCTGAACAATTTTCCTGGCAGTTGTGTCTAAAATTTTAGTTGGTCTACCTGACCGTGGTTTGGTTTCAACAGAACCCCTCATTTTCCACTTCTTGATTAGAGTTTGAACACTGCTGATTGGCATTCTCAATTCCTTGGATATCTTTTTGTATCCCTTTCTTGTTTTATACGCGTATATGCTTTCCCCATGACTCAGAATCCAGAAACGTCAGAGCAGCACTTGAAAGATGCACAAGTCTGTTAGGAGTACACCTTGACCTTTTATACACACACACTAATTACAAGCAAACAGATCATAGGTGAGGATGGTTACCTTTAATAGCCATTCAAACCCCTTTGTGTCAACTTGTGTGCATGTTATCAGGCCAAAATCACCAGGGTATGTAGACTTTTGATCAGGGTCATTTGGGTAGTTTCTGTTGCCATTATGTTTTAAAAAAAGAGTAAACACAGTTGATTGATAGTAAATGGCTTCAGCCAAACACTAACCATGAGTGAAAGAAATGTTTTTGTGTTATTTTTCATATTCTCTAAAAAAATGGCCAAGAAATCATAAATTCTGCCAGGGTATGTAAACTTATGAGCACAACTGTATATTGCTGGTAGATCTAAAGAAGTTTATTCAATCAGATTGTGAGGTGTATGGCCAGCTTTAGGTACATGCCCATTGTCTTATTATTAATATGCCCCTGGCTGGAAGGGTGTCTGCTTACATAAAGAGAGGTGGACGCCTGGAACGGCTTTTCAGCTTGGGTGGCAATTCATTAACAGTAAAGGAAAAGCACTGGTGTTAATAAGGATAGGCTAGATACAGTTAAACATTTTAAAGCACTACATGGGATTATATATGGTAAAGCTATTTGGAGAATTAGAGAGAGAGAGAGCTTTATACGTGGAAGGGTTTTATTGGAAAATACCAGGAAATACGCGGGCCGGTCGTATAAAGGGATGGGCGGAGCCATGTCCACATAAACCCTGCTGCCTACACGTCCTCACTGTGGTGTGTACACATAAACACAGGTGCAGATCAGTATACATACGCTTTATAAGACCCTCTCGTCTCCACGCTTCTCACTCTTCTCAAGATGTTTGGCTCAGTGCGGTCTAAAATGGGACCGCTTCCGTCCCACTGAGCCAAGAGAGGGTGAGAAAAAAAAAAAAAAATAGACAGACAGATGTCCAAGAGCAAAATGGGAGTCTGAAGTAAGAAAAAAAAAAAAACATGGAGGAAAGATGGTGGAAGGAGAGGAGTGATAAAGCTTCCCGCTTTAAGGAAAAAGAGGGAGATGTGGGAAGTATAAATGGAGGATGATTGAAAAATGAAATAGACGGAAGGGAGGTGGAAGACGAGGGGCGGCTCTGTTTTGGCTGCGAGAGAACCTGGTTATAATATGAGACATGGCAGCGGTCTCGTTTTCTACACACTGTGTAAACTTTGTGTGATTAAAGGCAGCACTCCCTGTCTGTCTCTCTTCACGGACCTCTCCAACTTGGCTCTGTCCCTCTTTCCATCCTCCCCCCTCCTCTAGCGTTCCCCCCCCCACCGCCTGTTTCACTCCATTTCTTCCTCACGTTTTTCTTTTTTCCCCCTCAAAAGCTTTTTTTCCCCCCTCCTCCAACACAATTCTGTCACACGCTTTCTTGTCACGTAATTTTATCTGTAGTGCCTTGAGGCCAGGTATAAAATCTGGCAACATCTTGCTTTGTAGCATCCCAGCCTCCATATTGGGGGTGGGGGCTTGCAGCGGCCATATTGACTGTTATAGTAGATGTACAACTGGGCATGCCAAAGTTTGGGAATCAGAAGGCAACAAGGATGAGGTGAGTTTTGTGCTATCTAATTCTTTATTTACTATGATAATTTAAATATTAATACCTTCCCCATTTTTCATATTTGCAAAAAGTTGGCAAAAATACCTTATAGTGGGCCCCCCACAAACACTGCAAGGGTTAAATTCTTGTTAAAGTAGAACTATAGGCAAAACCTTTTTTTTATTTTGTTAAGAGTAAGGGAGGGTTATAACCCCCGTCACATTTTTTTTCCACCATCTGCTTCCCATTTCGGAGATTTCCCTTCACTTCCTGTCCCATAGCCAAACAGGAAGTGAGAAGATGTCCCTGCAAATTAAGGGAATTTCTTGGGGACCCCCAGGTCACTAGAACTAGTGTCCTTATTGGAACATTTCCCCTTTATTACTTTTCTGGGGAGAACCCCAAATTTTGGATTTTCTTTTACTTTCACTTTCAATGAAAATGGTAAACAGGACAAACAGAGATGGTGAATCTCCTTAACTACTTCAGCCCCCTTTACCCCCTTAATGACCAGGCCATTTTTTGCGATACGGCACTGCGTCGCTGTAACTGACAATTGCGCAGTCATACGACGCTGTACCCAAACAAAATTTATGTCCTTTTTTCCCACAAATAGAGTTTTCTTTTGGTGGTATTTGATCACCTCTGCTTTTTTTACCATTTGCGCCATTTAAACAAAAGAAGAGCGACAATTTTGAAAAAAATAACAATATTTTTTACTTTTTGCTATAATAAATATTCACATAAAAAATATTGCGGTGTTAAAAACAGTCCAAAGAGGTCTGAAGAATTGGAGAAGTCCAATCACCAGATACACTGCAGATGTGAAAGGGCACTCGTCACCACGTGATAATGTAGTCTGCTTACCAGAAAGCTATACGGATTAAGCATGTATGGATATTCCTCAATAGCATCCAGCAAATCCAGCTCCCTGGAACCCCTCGTCACCACAGACAGCAACCTCCGTGTAACCTCCTTCACAAATCTACAACACCCAGTAATCGCATCACAGATGGGACTTTCCAATGTGTGGTCATCAAATACCCAGGAAGAGAAATGAAGGACCCATAGTGAAGCCCGTAATGATAATAAAGCAACTTTTTTGTAATAACTTACAGTTAGAAGTTGTGAAGGAAGTTTGCATGCATCAGAAAAAGGACAATCGGCTGCAGCATTCAGCGTGCTAGTGTCAACCTGCCTATAGAACGGGGATCTGCCTGTTTACATTAACAGATCCCTGTTCTGGCTCTCTAAAGAGCGATTGCGGGTCGCCCGCGGACATCGTGGCCACGCGCACCGGCTCTGGCGGTGTGTGTGCGCCCTCTATCGCTCTTAAAGCGCCCAACATACACCTATGGCAATTTGCACAGCCGTGCCAACCTGCTGCAATATAATGACGGCGGCTGGTTGGCAAGCGGTTAGGAGAAGTCCAGCCTAAGCTTATTTAGCTGTACTTCTATGGATCACAGGAGTGCAGTTCGTTTTGCAGAGAGCGGGCTGAAGTCCTGTCTCTGCTGCAGTCACAGCAGTCGGTCCAGGCACTGCATCATCACAACCACGGAGTCGGGATCCGCCAGATCCCTGGACTGCTGAGAGCCTGAGCTGACTGCCCCCCTGTCCCCTCCACAGCCCAGCACTCCAATGAGCGAGGATAGAGCAGAGCAGAGAGCTGTGACAGTCTACAGCTCTCTGCTCGGGGAGCTCTGAAAACCGAGTGATTGGTGGTGTTTAATCGCTCGGTTCTCAGTGTAGAGGCGCCGGGGGACAGATGCAGTATTGGACCAATGCTGCATCCACCTAGGTAAGTATGATTCCTAAAAAAAAAAAAAAATCCCGGACTTCTCTTTTAACAGGTGTACAGGCAGCTATAACATCTGACAGGTGTTCTAACTCCTCTCCACTCCATCCAAAACTAAAAAAAGAGTTTTGCCTTTAGTTATGATTTAAGTCTAGGGAGTACATGGATAAGAGGAAGGCCCCTTTCACACGGGACGGATCCGTGTTGATCCGCCCCGTGTTTATCCGCTGCTCAGCGGGGATCGCTCCGCTTTCCCCAGCTGAGCAGGCAGATGACAGGGCGGGACCCGCACACTGTGCAGGGACCGCCCTGTCAGATCTCCGCTCTCCCCTATGGGGGATCGGAGGAACACGGACCGTCTGTCTGTGTTCATCCGATCCGCTCTGCAGGCGGATAGAAAAATAGGATTTTCTTCCGTCCGCAGAATCGGACGAGAGCGGAGCCGGACAACATCGGGTGTTAGCGGATGTACATCCGCTGACACCCGCTATCCCATAGGGATGCATGTATGTCCGTATTTCATCCGAAAACGGATGGATGAAATACGGACATACGGTCCGCATGTGTGAAAGGGGCCGAATACCTACCTTATTCCTGCATATATGCAAAAAGTCCAGCGCTGCCAACTCTCTAGGGCTCTCCAATGCAGAGTTGATAGCCCTGCATTGTACATGATGACCCAGAGGAATTGTCCACAGGACAGAATGACATGGACACAAGGACATCGGTGAGGCCGTTCAGAGCAGGGAGTATGATAAATAATACAGCCTCTTTCAATATTCATAGAAATAATGCGTATTTAACCTTTGTAGTTTGGGGGGGACCCCACTGCAAGGTTTTCCGAAGACCACAGAACTTCACCTGTCAAGAATAGATTATTGGGCAAATGTGAAATGCATAGAAGAATAGGAACAAAGCTTTCGTTGGGTGAGTACTAAATCTTCCTTTGCCAAGTATGGGAGATAAACTGTAAAGTGGCAGCGCTCAGTTCAACATAAGTGATAAATAGAAGGAAAAAAAACACATGGGCAGTTGTGGCGTTTGGACTCGGAACCTACTAGCAGATGTAACACAATACCAAGGTCCAATAAATACATTTTTGAACTGTCTTTGAGTTCAGGCATCACTGATGTCATATCTTATTCAGACCCTAGGAAGGGGGGAGTGAAAGAGCCCCCAAAACACATTCGATTTTTTTTTTTGTGAATCATCCAATAAACTACCTTTCTGGACTCACCTTTGTAGTGCCCTTGCTGCTTTTTGTATTTTTGACAGTTCCTTTTGGGACAGTTTGGTCCAGATCCAGTTAACCTAACCATATATTTTTGGTGTGTGAAAGACACCCAATGGATTCCCCCATCCACACATTCGAGGTGGATAAATCAATCCCCCCCACTGTGCTACTGTATTCTGACAGTGGGACTTCTCTGCAGTCAGAATATATTGATCAGCACGGCAGCCGATTGGCTGCAAGCACCGATGGAACGAAAAGTCCTCTTCGAGAGGAGTTGATCAATAGATCGACTCCTCTAGAACAGGAATAGCTATAGATCAGTGGCGGCTGGTGCTAACCTTTTTGAGGGGGGGGCAGCGAACAAACCCCTCCACGATCCCCCCGCACTCAGCCCCTCCACGGTCCCCCCGCATTCAGCCCCTCCACGGTCCCCCCACACTCAGCCCCTCCGTTACTTCCTTGGGTTCTCCTCCTGACCAACCCAATCTGCCTCCTGTATTGATTGGCCTGGAGGAGAACCTGGAAGACAATAGCGAATATTGATTCACTAGTGTCACAAGTGGGTGGGTTTTGCGCCCCAAGCCCAACCTTTTTCAAGCCAATTAGAGCCTCAGGCTTTAATCATGTGGCTTGAAAAAAAAAAACTCATACAAACCTATGAGTCCGGATCCACGCATGCATCCCCGCATGCAAACTAGGGAAGCGGCGCCCCTGCGCCCCTTATGTACCAGCCGCTCCTGCTATAGATGGATCGAAATTTGGCCAATTCATGAAAGCTAGGACTAGAGTGCACTACTAACTGAATTTCCTACTAGAATACAAAACTTTTTACAGAGGAAAGGAATACTGTCTGAAGCCTTTGTAATACCATGCCAGGGTTGAGCTTGGTAATGTGTTATTTGATGCTCTCTGAAACCTTGAATTTTAATTGAGAACTTTGATTAAAACATTGATATAACATAACAGTTTCTCTTTCATTTAAATCTACAGTGTTAAAAAAAATTGTCATCACATGTCCCTTCCTTAAAGATGGAAATCTGGAGGTGTTACATACACCATTGGTATACAGAACACTATCTACAAATCTCATTTTTTTTTGTCTGTGTGAATGGCCTGGTGCTTCTGCAGAAGTCTGCTGAGATGTAAAGCATGGTTGACACCAGTGCGATTTCAGATTCGACTTGAGTCGCACAGAATCACATGAGAATGGAAATCACATTGATTTCAATGGTGCCTGTTCACATCAATGCGATGCAACTGCGATGTGACATTGGAGAAGGCACCTGTGCTACTTTGGTGCGATGTAGCACAATTTTGCCCTATAGACTTTAATGGAGACACACCAAAAACACATGTGCATGCATTTTCTGGTGCATTTTTCCTACGATTTCTGCCAACACCCACCAGCTTCCTAACAACAACTGACTCATCCCTGTTCTGGCAGCTAGGATGAATCATTGGTTGTTAAGGAGCTATCACCTGCGAGCGTCCTGATAACCAGTGAATCATCTCTGCTGTCAGCTGGGGGGGGGGGGGGTTCCTTGCTGACAGCAGAATGTAAACAAAATAGCTGTCAGTAAAAAAACAGCTTGGGGGTCCCCTCACAATCCACACCAGGCCCTTGGGGTCTGGTATGGATTTTAAGGAGGACCCCCTGCCCAAAAAAAAAATGGTATGAGCCCCTCCCAAAATCCATAAGAGACCCTCATCTAAATGTGCAGCTTAGCAGGTCGTGCCTCCCCCCCCCCACCCCAATCATACCAGGCCAGACGCCCTCAACATTGGTGGCGTCACTTTGCCAGGGGGGGGGGCCCTGGCAAAGCACATTGTCCCCATGTTGATGAGGACAAGGGCCTCTTCCCCACAACCCTGGCCCGATGGTTGTGGGGATGCAGGGGGTGACTTATGAGAATCTCAAGGCCCCCCTTTCACAAGAGGACTCTTAGATTACGCCCTCCCCCATGTGAATGAGTATGAGGTATATAGTACCTGTCTGTGTTTAGTCAATGACATTACAAGGGGGCTGGGCCACCCAGTGACAGAACTGTATATGGACATGTCCAATTACGTTCAATGCTGTTACCGAGTGGCCCCGCTGCTTTGCGACCTCATTGACCCTCCGCCTTTGTTTATTTGAGCAGCGAGGGAAGTGAAGCTGCCAGGTGGCGGCAGCGGCAGGTGTAGTTGCCAGCTCCTTAACAACCAATCACTCTTCCCTGCTGGGACGCAGTAGTATAATATAAAAAACACATCAAAAATGCATGAAAAAACGCAACCAAGTACATTATAGAACTGAAAATTGGATAAAATCGCACTAGTGTGAACCTAGCATTAAGGCATCACTTTCAAAGAGAGTTTTAAGTTTTATTTTTGGTAAGATATTTCCTAAGGTTCATGCTACCTCTAAAGGGATTCAGAAGTTGCAGCTTTTTCCATTGTTACATTGAGTTTGATCGGGCGGTTATAATTTTGAGGGTATAGCCACCTATTCAGAAATTCATTTGGGAAAGCACATGGTGAAGAAGACAGAAAGGTCTTCAGAACAGAGAAGGTATATACATTGCCTGGAAAAAATATTCACACCCCTTGAAATGTTCCACATTTTGTCATGTTACAACCAAAAATGTAAATGTATTTTATTAAAGTGGCACATAATTGTGAAGTGGAGGGAAAATGATAAATGGTTTTCAACATTTTTTACAAATAAATATGTGAAAAGTGTTTTGTGCATTTCTATTCGCCCCCCCTGAGTCAATACTTTGTAGTACCACCTTTCACTGCAATTACAGCTGCAAGTTTTTCGTGTATGTCCCTACCAGCTTTGCACAACTAGAGAAATGTTTGCCCATTCTTCTTTGCAAAATAGCTCAAGCTTTGTCGGATTGGATGGAGAGCGTCTGTGAAAAGCTATTCAAGTCTTGCCACAGATTCTCAATTGGATTTAGGTCTGGACTTTGACTGGGCCATTCTAACACATGAATATGCTTTGATCTAAAGTAAACCATTCCATTGTAGCTCTGGCTGTTTGTTTAGGGTCGTTGTTCTGCTGGAAGGTGAACCTGCGTCCCAGTTTCAAGTCTTTTGCAGACATTTACATTTTTGGTTGTAACGTAACAAAATGTGGAAAATGTCAAGGGGTATGAATACTTTTTCAGGCATTGTATCTGCTAAAAGGATGAAACATAGTTTACCTAGTGGTGATTCTGCTAGTTAAATGTGTGCTTATGTCTACCCTTCATTTGGATCACTGTATACCTTGATGAGCTCTATGTATTTTTGGTCATATAAAAAATTGAATTTTTGTAGATTAAAATTCTATCCCACGATTAGTATGTTGTAGGTTTATTGGGGATGGAGAGTAAAAGTCCAGTTCCAACCAAATTGTTTCCTTTTTATTAGTTTTATTTATTTTTGCACGAGCATATGTGGTGAAGAAGCTTCTGTAGACTTGCTACTGCTTTCCAATGCTTTCACCAACACTCATAGGTTTAACCAGTGCTTTGTGTGTTTGATACTGCTGACTGATCCAGCTTTGTCTAATAACACGTCAGGATCTGCAAGCATTGTGTCACATGATAAAAGCCGCCCCTACAAAGAAAAAAACTAAATACTTACCTCTTTGTCCCCTAAAGTCTCTGCAAAACCAACACTTTCAGTAGTGTTGAAATCTTGGGTTGCCCTATGTGCTCAGTGGTTCCTCTTGCCAACCTCTACACCGCATACAATGGTAACCAGTGGCGGCTGGTTATTTTTTTTTTTTTTTGAGGGGGGGGCGGCAAACAACCCCCCGCGGCACTAACACAGCCCATCCCCCCCCCACAACCTGCTGACCTTACCCTGGATGCGGGCAGTGAGAGTGTGGCAGGCTCGGGGAAAGCTGCTTCGGTGTCCTCTCCTGGAGCAGCTTCCGCGGTGTCTCCTCTCTCCTCCTCCCGGCGCTAGGGGTCCAATAGGATGGCCTGACATTTTGGCCAATCGGGAAACAGGTTTCATACCTGCTGTTGCATACCTGCTTCCTGATTAGCCAGGAAGAGGATCAGTGTTGCAACAGCCAATTTTCATTCGCTGTTGCAACACACCTGGGTGGGCTCCAGACGTAATGCTCTGCGTCCTGAGTCCACCCTATTTTGAAGCCTATTAGAGCCTATGGCTCTAATCAGGTTCTTCAAAAAATAACCCTGGCCGCTCTAGTTCATATGCCCAGTGATCCAAAAGGGGCCAGACACATGAATAAGGGGCGGCCGCGGTGGCCGTGAATAGATTCGTGCTATGCCCACCAGACGATATCCAAGGAGACGAAACGCGTCGGGTAGGACCCCACTGCTGCCATTTTATTCATACAGCGCTGTTTTATCCATCTTTTCATGTGAGTGTATTTCCTTTTTTTAAATAAATTGGTACACATTTTATACGGAGTTACACTATGTGGCCTTCTTTTGCTTTTTCCTTATTTGTTATAATTTCCTTCCACTGTGGACATCACCCCCGAGGGACATACCGGTGTACAGACCATCCTAGGATTTTCCTACAGCCTCTACGGAAATCCATCAGTCGCTTTCCATTCAAGCCTGTTTGACCCAATCGAGCGTATGTCTTTTGGGATCAAACGTTCCGGTAAGCCTCTCCATTGTCGGTGGTGGTGTTCCTTTCATCATAGATGTCACGTGTACATTAAATACACTTACGAAGCCATATTCATATTGAGGACTGTCACCTATTTATAGGAGTCACATATCCACTGAGGACTCTCATTTTGTTGGATGCACTTTTTTTGTTGATAATCCTTCTTTTAGTTTACTTTGATGATGTAATGGTCTTCTTAGGCTATTTTATTCATTCCTATATTAGCGCTACACTTATTTTGTTTTCCTATGCATGAATCTATCCACTGCATATAGGGGGTGGCGAGGATAGGGGGGGTGGCGCCTGGGTGCCACTAATGGGTGGGCTGCCCCTGATGGTGACATAGAGGTTGTCGGGAGAGAGATTGTCCCCTCAGAGGAGTGGTGTTTAGTGGTGCAGGTAGTGGGAGAGAGAACTTTTATTTTGTATGCTGGAGCTTTTGTTTTGTGAATCATTTTTGCAACAGGGAAATGTAATAGTCAGTTTTTTTTTTTTAATCTATACAGGTCTACTTTAAACCCATGTTTTACTTTTGGTTTTTTAATAATATATTTTTACTAAAAATGTTAAGATGCCCAGAGTACTATGGTTTATCTAAAGAGACGGCACAGCAAAAAACTTCTCAACATTGGGGTTCTCTATGCCTGATCAAAACCTCTGACAGAGTTGTTGAATGTAGAATAACAGTTTCCTCAAAGTCATTCACCTGCTTTTGCAAACTTCAGCTTGGGCTATTGAACTGTAAACAACAAGCCTTTAACAACAAAGAAGAGATGATAGAGGAAAAGTGTAAAAGAGTGGAAAGCTCCACCTGCTGGCTAAATAGAGGTCTATTTGCAATATGTCATAGTGCCTGATGAATTTTCCCACACAAAAACCACATTCGCAGTTAGGGCTCTTTCACATGGGTGGGCTTTGCCTGTGGATCCGCCTGCTCAGCCGGAGATCTATCCGCTGATCCCTGGTAAGCAGGCGGGTGACAGGTCCAGGTTTGCTCTATTATACGGTTACAATCCAACCGTACAATTTTTATACCATCAATTTTAGATTTACAAAAACTATGTGATAAGAGGGCTTACCTAACTGTCCACTTATGTTGCATTTAGTCAGTCGGGCCATTGCACTACACAGTTGTTGATAGCGCTAAATGAGATGGTACAGTCCAATTGCAGAGTGTTGAGAGACCTTTACATGGCCCCACCAATAGCCCCAGTAGCATATCTAGCCTGGTGACCTGATTTTTCTCTGCTAAAGCCAAGCAACACAGTTAGGTCAACTTCATGCCCCCACCCTGTGATTGGTTAGCGAAGCAGCATCAACAGACTGATGATGTCATCTATTTATTCTCTCTTCCTGTGTTTCATGTCAGCGCATGTATGACACACCATTGGCCAGGAATTGCCCCTTCCTCTCCAGTACAGGGAAATGCTGTACAAGGGGTTATAATAGGCTCAAACCAAGTCATTTTCAGGTATTTACACTAGGTGCGTTTATAATACATTTTTTAATGATTTATAGCATCCCCCTGACCCCCTCGAGGCATGCTGGTGACCCCCCAGAGAAAGGGGGGGCTAATATTTCTCCTCAGGGTGTGGATTTTCAGGCACAGTGGGATAGTAACTGATGTAGAAAGATGGGTGCCAGTCACTTTTAAAGCAGAAGAAAGGAGTGTTTATTGCTCATTTCAAGAACTTTCAGGGAGAGAGGGGTAGGAGCTCAGGACACCCAAACATGCAGACAGGTAGATTAGCAGACTCCTCCAAAAAAAAAGAAAATAGACAGTAGTAAGGAAAAGAGCCTTTAAGCTGTACCCAGGCTCTGTACATTCTTAGCAACAGCTGTCTCCAATAGCAACCATGAGTAAACGCTGAACTTGAGTGGAGGAGTCGATCTTGATGCTTTCCCAGGCGCTCCACAGTTTCTCTCTATGGCAGTAACCTATGGTATTTCATGTCAGTCATGTCCCCATCAGGTCCTTCCATGTCCTTTAAAAGGTTCCAAATCACAAAGCCTTGAGCATGTGGTTAGGCCTTAAGCTTCAGGCCTAGTCACACAGCTGTTCCACGTACACCCACACCAGGCGAAGACCTGGGTGGAAGAGAGCAATCACTTGGCCTCCCTAAATATTAATACTCTCCCCCAGCATGCACCAGTGGACAGGAAACGCCTACTGGTTGGCTAAGATAAGTATAAATATTCATATGCCAGTTTTACTGTAGCTCATCATACCAATACCAGAGGTACCAGTGACACCCGCTGGCAAAATGAAGGAACTACAGCTACACTGGTTTTAGGGGAAACCCAAATGATCAAACAAACTACAAATCAGCCAGGTTACCTATCACCCAGCAAAGCTAAATTTAACCAGTAGCCCCTGTTTAAGACAAGGGGGCTACAGATTTTACATGATTACATAATTGCATTCATCAGTGTTTTTTACTATGTGCACATAGAGTTCAGCTTTAAGTTGGTAACAAGTTGAATTTAAAGTGTTTCTAAAGCCTTATGCCCTATACACACGATCGCACATTCCGACAACAAAATCCATCTGATTTATTCCGACGGATGTTGGCTCAAACTTGTCTTGCATACACACGGTCACACAAAGTTGGTCGGAAATTCTGAACGTCAAGAACGCGGTGACGTACAACACGTACGACAAGCCGAGAAAAATGAAGTTCAATAGCCATTGTGGCTCTTCTGCTTGATTGTGAGCATGCGTGGCACTTTGTGCGTCGGAATTGTCTACACATGATCGGAATTTAGGCGAGCAGATTTTGTTGTCGGAAAATTTTAGATCCATCTCTCAAACTTTGTGTGTCGGAAATTCTGATGGAAAAAGTCAGATGGAGCCTACACACGGTCAGAATTTCCTACAACAAGCTCCGATCGCACATTTTCCGTCGGAAAGTCCAATCGTGTGTACAGGACATAAAGGTTTTTTAATCTTAATGCATTCTATGCATTAAGGATAAAAACCTTTTCTACTGCAGCTACCCCCCCAGACCCCCCACTTTTCCTTACCTGAGCCCATCCAATCCTGCTCCCATCACTGTCTCTCTTCTCATTGGACAGATTGATAGCAGCGGGAGTGATTGTCCCCCTCTGTCAATGAAATTTATAGACACAGGAACTGGGCCGAGTCCCGCTGTCTGTGTTAATGCACGCAGCAGCGGGACTCAGGTGTGAGCAGGCACCCTATGAAGAGGGGGGGCCTAGGGCGCCGGCGGGGGCCCCCAGAATAAGAGGATTGGGGCTGCTCTGTGCAAAACCATTGCACAGAGCAGGTAAGTATAGACATTTTTGTTATTTTTATGAAAAAAAAAACAAAAAAAACAAGGCTTTAGAACCACTTTAAAGCAATACTGCGGATGTAGTAAAAGCACTAACATAAGCTGGCTCATTAGATCGACTTCTGATGAACCAAATGCTTGGCTTGAACGGTGTATTCTGAGAATGGGACAATGACCTAGTGGAGGGGTTCCTCCATCCACCCCGCTTTCTGAACAAAACAGAAACTTTCTATGCCCAGATTTATTGTGGTTGGGAGACATGTCTATGATCCCTGTGACCCAGAGTTGCTTAGAGCTTCTACTTCTTGTAGGGCCACCTATTTTAGGACATGCCAAAGAGCTGTGACCAGAGCAAACATGATGCGCCAGTTCTCTATATTTTTCGGGGTAAAAGGGATCTGTAAGGATAAATAGGACACAGAATAGGATCGTCATCCTCATCCTTTTCGCTACTTAGTGACTCACTAATCTAGACCAAGTTTGCAGCCATTTCCTCCTATAGTCACTGTGAAGACCCTTTTGATATATTCCTCTTTACCCATAGATGCAGTGAAACTGACCTTGTGTTGCAAAGAATCTCAGGTTCGGCTTATATGGAAAGCTCCCTGATCATGATTTGCATTCTGCAGCTCACAGAAAACATGTTAAATGGCAGTAAGAAGTTTTAATAGGGAGTAAAACTTTACTTCTTCCCGTCTTTCACACATGCTGACCATAAAAGAGCACGACTGCATTACGCAAACACCCATAAGAATAGCTGACTGCATATGAAGTGGACCTGTTTCAACAAAATGTCTCACAATTTTTTTTTTTTCAACTTTCTATGCGTGTGTAGAAAATAGATGAACATTTATTTTTATGCTTCGGTATATCTTCCCCCCAGCTGCATTTACAGTAAACTTGCACTCTCTATAGGTTCACGTAACTGCGTAGTAAGCACCCTTAGGTGTCTGCTCTATTGTCAATGCTGCCCTGCTTCCAAAACAGTAAAAATCTGGATATGACACTCTCCCAAACCGCCCTATTTTCAGTCAGTTGCCACACCTGAATGTTGTTTCTTGGGCGAGTGATGGTGGGGGGTCTGTTTGGCCTTGTAGTGGTTCCTACTATAGAAAGCCTTTCAGCACTACCCAGTGGTGGAGTGGATAGCAGACAACCACTGGCAAGTTAAAAATTTTACTCTAAGCAAATATAAAATACAAAAATTAAAGGATAACGAGAAATTTTTCTTTTTTAAGATTTGGATAGTGGTGAGAAAATAGAACAACCGTCTGGTTTTTATTGCTGTCTGTGCCCCATTGGTGACATTTTTTCCCTTTACTTGTCTCAATCACCAGTGTCACAGGGAATGAAAGCGAGGATAAATTCAAGGTAAAATGATAATTCTCCCGCTCTACAGAACTCTGGTCCGGCTGCACCTAGAGTATGCTGTCCAGTTCTGGGCACCAGTCCTCAGGAAGGATGTACTGGAAATGGAGCGAGTACAAAGAAGGGCAACGAAACTAATAAAGGGTCTGGAGGATATTAGTTATGAGGAAAGGTTGCGAGCACTGAACTTATTCTCTCTGGAGAAGAGACGCTTGAGAGGGGATATGATTTCAATTTACAAATACCGTACTGGTGACCCCACAATAGGGATAAAACCTTTTCGCAGAAGGGAGTATAACAAGACACGTGGCCACTCATTAAAATTAGAAGAAAATAGGTTTAACCTTAAACTACGTAGAGGGTTCTTTACTGTAAGAGCGGCAAGGATGTGGAATTCCCTTCCACAGGTGGTGGTCTCAGTGGGGAGCATCGATAGTTTCAAGAAACTATTAGATAAGCACCTGAACGACCACAACATACAGGGATATACAATGTAATACTGACATATAATCACACACATAGGTTGGACTGGATGGACTTGTGTCTTTTTTCAACCTCACCTACTATGTAACTATGTAGTGGAGAAAGCTTCCATTGGGAAAACTTGTTCATGTGACAGCTGTCTAAAGCCTCGTACACACGGTTCGATTGTTGGCCAACCGAGCGTCTGATTTTTGTCAAAAGGGCGTGTGCCAGGATCTTGTCTTGCATACTAACGGTACACAATTGTCGTGCCACAAACACGAACGTAGTGACGTACTACGAGGAATTTCAGCTCTTGAGCGCCACCCTTTGGGCCCCTTCTGCTAATTTCGTGTTTGGTGAGCATTGATTCCGAGCATGCGTGTTTGTACTTTTGACTTTTGTGTGACGGATTTGTGTACTGACCATACGAAAATCTGACATCAAGCCGTTGTCCGTTGAAAATTTACTAGCCCGTCATCCAACATTTGTTGGCCGAAAGTTGGACAACAATTGTCAAAAGGAGCGTACTGATGGTAAGATTTTAGGACAACAGTCTGTCAACAGACAATCCCCTGCCAACAATCGTACCGTGTGTACAAGGCTTTAGAGGGGATTTCCCTCACATTGGAAAGATATTCTCAGATTTCCTGTTGAGTCTACAGGATAAGAAATGTAGAGTAATCTCCCTAATGAGATGCAGATGGCAAAAAGCTGACAGCTGTTTAAACCCTTCCCTACACCATCCAAAATGAAAAACAACATTTTTGGCTTTGGATATTCTTTAATTCAGTTTTTAAATCAATAAGACATCATTAAATGTATTTTTTTAAATGCAAGCAGTGTAAATACCTGACTTTGACCTGGTATCAGTCTCTTGCGATGGTGGCCGTAAGACGGAGGACAACTATTAGCAGTAAAAAAGGAATGAAATGACAAAATCTCTGGTTTGAAGCTGACTATTGCAGCTAAAGCTGGTTTTGATATTTTAACTTTTAATGGCCTATTTTTATTGTTATTTTGGCTGCAGTTCTGTTTTAGAGCCGGCTGAAATGTATGCAGCTCTGCGTGCTGCTGGTGCGTGGGCACATCAGCCCATTCATTTGAGTGGGCTGATGTGTTTGCATTTTCTGCAGGGAAAAGGTCCCTGCACCTTTTTTACAATGCGGCTGCATGGAAATCAGTGCATGGGGGTGCCATTAGAAGTTATTGGCACCCCTATGTATTTTCTGTGCAGCACCGCGTTTACTGGGCGACTGCAGGAATGCGCGTGATTTACATGCACTCCTGCACCTGCATATATGTTAACATGTTGAAGCACACAGTGAGATTCCACCCTCAGCATGCACACATTGCCCTTTCCCAAAGGAAAATCCCACCCTCAGCACACACACACATACATTGGCCTTTCCTGCAGAGATCCCACCTCCAGCATACATTGGCCTTTCCCCAGTGAAGTCCTACCCTTAGCAAACATACATTGGCCTTTCTCTCTGATATCCCACCTCCAGCACACATTGGCCTTTCCCCAGTAGGATCCTATCCTTAGAACACACACATTGGCCTTTGCTGCTGAGATCCCACCTCCAGCACACATTGGCTTTTCCCAAGTTTGATCCCACTCCTAACACACACTCATTGGCTTTCCCCCCTAAAGTTCCACCTCCAGCACAAATTGCCCTTCTCCAGTGAGATCCCACTCTCAGCACACACACATTGGCCTTTCCCCAGTGAGATCCCACCCTTAGCACACACACATTGGCCTTTCCCCTGAAATCCCACCTCCAGCACAAATTGTCCTTCTTCAGTGAGATCCAACCCTCAGCACACACACACACACACATTAGACTTTCCCCATTGAGATCTCACCCACAGCACACACACATTGGCATTTCTCAGGTTAAATCTCACCCTCCGCCCACACCCACATTGGCCTTTCCCACTGATATCCCACCTCCAGCAGACATTGGCCTTTCCCTTGTGAGATCTTATCCTTAGCACATACATGGGCCTTTCCCGCTGAGATCTCACCTCCAGCACACATTAGCCTTTCCCCATTGAGATCCCACCCTCAGCACACACACATTGGCCTTTACCAATTTAAATCCCACCTCCAGCAGACATTGGCCTTTCCCTTGTGAGATCTTATCCTTAGCACACACATGGGCCTTTCCTGCTGAGATCTCACTTCCAGCACACATTTGCCTTTCCCCCTGAGATCCCACCTCCAGCACACCCGTGTTGCAGGCCAAACTGCAGTGCAGCAGTGTGAAACAATCCTTAATTTCAGTGGGCTTGTTTCCCTACTCATTCACCAAAAAAAGGGTCAAAAATGAAAACACAGAGACAGACACAGAGTTTTGACAATTCCTTTGTTAAAAAAACAAACAATGTCCCACTGCCACCGCTGACCCCAAAAAATAAAAAAAAAGGTCTGCTCACGCCGAAGGCTCCCACTGTCTGCCTGCTCCACCATCTGACAGTTCTTAAACAGCTAAGGGGGTGGGGCTACCCAGCGATGTTACCTGGTGGAACTGCCCCCTTGTGACATCATTGACCGATGCATGCTGGGTCGCTGATGTCACAAGGGGCAGTGCCACCAGGTGACATCTCCGTAACTGCATATATGGGAACCGACTCCATAAGAAGCTGGTTTGATTCACATGTCATGCAAATCAGATGCAGTTTAAAAAGCATCCAACTTGCATATGTGTGAATGGAGCCTTAGAGGGATATGCGCTGTAAATATTTCATGTCTGAGGTTTACAACCTAAAGCAAGTATATGCGTCTGTGGAGATCTGGCTTAACCACTTGCCGACCAGCCGCCATCATTATACTGCAGCAGGTCGGGACTATCGTCGTAGCTATACGTCAACTTCTTTAGGCGGGATAGCAGGCGCATGCACGCCGCACTGCGGGGGGTGCCAATGCTCGTGACCGGCGGTCGCGATGACCGACAGCCACTAGCGATCGCGGGCATGAGAGGCAGATCAGGGACGTGTGTGTGTGTAAACACACAAATCCCTGTTCTCTTCTGAGAGGAGATGCAGATTGTGAGTTCCTAATAGCTAGGAAAGACGATCTGTCATCTCCTATAGTCAGTCCCCTCCTCCTTCAGTTAGAACACACAGTCAGGGAACACATTTAACCCCTTGATCGCCCCCTAGTGTTAACCCCTTCCCTGCCAGTGACATTTATACAGTAAGCAGCGCAATTTTATAGCACTGATCGCTGTATAAATGTCAATCGTCCCAGAGAAAAGTGAGTACTGTCCGTGATACTTTTTTTATTTGCACTAACATATCATTTTTCATGGACAAGCTTTCGGGGTGTGTCCCCTTCTTCAAGGTCCAAGTACTGCTTGGACCTTGAAGAAGGGGACACACCCTGAAAGCTCGTCCATGAAAAATGATATGTTAGTGCAAATAAAAAAAGTATAACGGAAAGTACTCACTTTTTTCTGTCACAATTGCACTAATACGGCTACAATCACCTCAAGTATCAATTGTCCCAAAAATGTGTCAAAAGTGTCCGATGAGTCCGCCATAATGTCGCAGTCACGATAAAAATCGCAGAATGCCACCATTACTAGTAAAAAAAAAAAAATAATAATAAAAATGCCATAAATCTATCCCCTATTTTGTAGACGCTATAACTTTTGCGCAGACCAATCAATATACTCTTATTGCGATTTTTTTGACCAAAAATATGTAGAATATGTATCGGCCTAAACTGAGGAAAAAAAATGTTTTTTTATATATTTTTTGGGGATATTTATTATAGCAAAAAGTAAAAAATAATGCGTTTTTTTCAAAATTGTCGCTATTTTTTTGTTTATAGCACAAAAAAGAAAAACCGCAGAGGTGATTAAATACCCCCAAAAGAAAGCTCTCTTTTTTCTTTTGCGCAAACCAACGAATATACGCTTATTGCGATTTTTATTATCAAAAATATTTAGAATACATATCGGCCTAAACTGAGAAAAAAATTTGCTTTTTTTAAAAAAAAATTGGGGATATTTATTATAGCAAAAAGTACAAAATATTGTGTTTTTTTTTTTTTTTTTTCAAAATTGTCGCTCTTTTTTTGTTTATAGCGCAAAAAATAAAAACCGCAGAGATGATCAAATGCCACCAAAAGAAAGCTCTATTTGTGAGGAAAAAAGGACGTCAATTTTGTTTGGGTGCAATTGTCAGTTAAAGCGACGTAGTGCCGTATCGCAAAAAATGCTCTGGTCTTCCGGGGGCTGAAGTGGTTAACCGCTTCTGGACCGCCCACCACTTATATACTGCGGCAGGGCGGCCCGACCACGCAAAACCACATACCTGTAAAAAAAAAAAAAAAAAAAAAAAGCAAAAAGCACGTTATTTCTACTGAGCGCCGGAGACGACCGCGGTCTGTGATGAGACTGATCCTTGTGTTTATTTGTTCCAGGAATGTTCATGGGTAAACATGAAGGGATCAGTGTGTGGATATACATATAATGCTGTGTGTACACACATAGATACACTTACACAACTAGGCATTCCCTGGAGGCTACAATCAGCGGTGTTATATACACACTGGGGGCTCGAGGTGTCATTGGATCCTTGTATCTAAGTATACACTGACATAAACACTCACTGTTGTATATACACACACATTCACAAATAATTATATCTTCAAGGCCCCTGCCCCTCCTTCGCCGTTCCCTCGCTAATTTCCCTCTCTGTTCCGCTTCCCTTAACTGCACTACCTACAACACATCACCCTGCATCGCCCGGGGCGCCATTAGTAACTCTCGGAGTAGTATATACAATGCCAGGTTCTTACATAACATTCAAATAAACAAGCTGTCAGCATTACGTTACATAATCAGTCTGAAAAAGACAGGTACCCAGCTCCGGTTTGACAGGCAGGTGCAGAGAAAAAATTGGCACAAGCAGGAGAAACCAAATCACCGAGACTTAAAGTGAATTTTCCCTGTATCTTTAGGAAATTACTATTTTGAATTGTAGACTTTACAATAAAGTGGTTGTAGACCTCAGACACGAAATATGAACAAAGCATATCCTTATATAACGTGTACTTGTCTCAATTAAAAGCACCACGTGTCATTTATGTCTGCTACTTGGTTCCTCTGCTATCAGCATGATTCATTTCTGACAAGTTTTCCTGACACCAGAAGAAAAAAAGGTTGACAGGGGAGGGATCTCCACCACACAGCCTGTGATTGGCCGCCTCAGCTCTGTTCCCGTATGCTGCGTGAAGGGGGTGTGTCTCTTCCCTCCAATCAGCTCTCAGAGCTCTCCTCGCTGAGCTATGCAGAGTGTGACTTCAGCTCTCTGTCCGGTTTTTCTGACAGCTCGTACAAGCTTTAACCACTTCAGCCCAGGAAGATCTGGCTGCTCAATGACCAGAGCATTTTTTTGCATTACGGCACTGCGCCGCTTTAACTGACAAATTGACGTCCTTTTTTTTCCCCACAAATAGAGCTTTCTTTTGGTGGTATTTGATCATCTCTGCAGTTTTTATTTTTTGCGCTATAAACAAAAAAAAGAGCGACAATTTTGAAAAAAATGATATTAAACTATGAACAATCAGCGCAAAAATAATTAGAAAATGTAGGTTGCCAGCTGAACACTACAGGATTCACCAAACCTAAAAAAAATACATTGAATAATACAAAATTAGTGCAGCGCAATATCAAATTAAAAAGATAAAAGTCCTTGAGATATTAAGACAATGCCAATATTCTTTATTATTTATTTTATTTATTTATTATTTTACTTTATTATTGAATTTTGAAAAAACCCACAATATTTTGTACTTTTTGCTATAATAAATATCCCCAATTTTTTTTTTAAAAAAAGCTAATTTTATCTCAGTTTAGACCGATATGTATTCTTCTACATATTTTTGGTAATAAAAATCGCAATAAGCGTATATTGATTGGTTTGCGCAAAAGTTATAGCGTCTACAAAATAGGGGATAGACTTATGGCATTTTTATTATTATTATTTTTTTTACTAGTAATGGCGGTGATCTGCGATTTTTATCGTGACTGCGACATTATGGCGGACACATCGGACACTTTTGACACACTTTTGGGACGATTGACAATTATACAGCGATCAGTGCTATAAGAATGCACTGATTACTGTTTAAATGTCACTGGCAGGGAAGGGGTTAACACTAAGGGGCGATCAAGGGGTTAACTGTGTTCCCTGACTGTGTGTTCTAACTGTAGGGGGAGGGGACTGACTAGAGAGGATGACAGATCGTGGTTCCTAGCTATTAGGAACTCACGATCTGTCTCTCCTCACAGAACAGAACAGGGATTTGTGTGTTTACACACACACACACATGTCCCTGTTCTGCCTCTTGTGCCTGCGATCGCTCGTGGCCGGTGGTCATCGCAACCATCAGCCACGAGCATCGGCAACCCCCCCTCGTGCAGCGGGCGTGTGTGCGCGCCTGCTATCCCGCTTAAAGGAGCCGATGTATAGAATTTGTCACTTTTAACGGATGCAAAAGACTGCAGATAAACAGAAACAACTTATGTAGGAGGATTTGTTTAATCTCTGTTTATCACTCACCCAAGGCCAGTCACTTCACTGGGAATATGTAAGGGTTTACAACCTCTTTAAAGGGGTTGTAAAGTCAGAAGGTATTTTTAATCTTAATACATTAACCCAGCAGATCCAGCATTGTCCTCTCCTCTTGCACTGCTCTCCTAATTGCAGTTTCTGTTCCATGTGCTATCTTCCAACTTTATGTCACAGAGAACTACTGTCTCTCCCTGCTTCTTTCAGACAGTCATGAGGAACTTGGTTCCCCTAGGATTTCCGGTGGTCATCAGGGGAACAGCTGTCTGATTGGACGCTGGTGTCCCTCGTGACCTCTGGGGCCACCTTGGGTGAGGGCAGAGCCTATATAAGGCTTGGCTCCCTGATTTGGGCAAATATCCTTATATACTGTGTAAACAATGGTCTAAAGGGCTAGTGCTAGAATTATTGCTCTCGCTCTAATGATCACGACGTATGTAACCTGTGTGTATCTGGTAAAAAGGTCGATAAAGGATGCTGTAACTGAAAATCATAGGCTGTTCTCACTGATGTAGGAGCAATGTCAACAATGTCATGTATGCATCCTCTATAGCAGCCTTTTTCAACCAGCGTGCCTTCAAGTTTCTTCAGGGTGCTTTGGCAAAATGCCTAAAAATTGCCCAAAAATTGTATACAAGCCAGCGGGCGGATGAAGCCTGCCTTTTAGTTACACAAAGCCTCCAATTTTCATTGTGCAACTTTACAACCTTCCAGCCGCCTGCTTCCTAACAACCAATGACATAATTGGTTGACAAGGAGGACATCGGGGCACCTGAACAACATCTTTTGCCCCTCCCCTGCTCCTCTCCATCAGCACTGGGGTCACATTAGCTGAGTGAGGGATAGAAAATGAGGGAGAAGAGAAACACTGGAATACTAATCAGTGCCAGTGTGCAAAGGTGCATTTGCTTTGGAACAATAAATCACTTCTAAAGTTAGTTGTTTTGGAAAATGATTTGTTTAGGTTTTTTTAGATTTTAGAATGGGCAACCTCAAAACAGGAAGTGAGTGGAAATCTTAAACAGTTGTCACTGTTCTGGTGACATCTCAAAATGTTGGATTTCACATCACTTTCAGCATTAGTGATTGTGCACACCAGAACAAATAAAGAGCGTAATGCCGTGTACACGCGGCCGGACTTTTCGACCAAACTTCGTCTGTATGCTAGTCCGACGGACGAAAACCGACGCTAGGGCAGCTATTGGCTACTGGCTATGAACTTCCTTATTCTAGTCCGGTTGTACGTCATCACAGTCAAATCCGTCGGACTTTGGTGTGATTGTGTGTAGACAAGTCCAATTCGGCGGAAGTCCGCCCGAAAGTCCGTCGAAAAGTCCAACGTGATTCAGTCCGTCAAAAGTCCAGTTGTGTGTACACAGCATTAGTTTCCCTAATGGAGACACAGACACCCAAAAAAATTTTGCTTGATATTGTTATTTAACATGAACCTTTAGTTGTAGCCTTAGAAAAGGAAGTTTCACACTCCAGTTTGAAGTAGCTACATGTGTAATTGAGCCAAAATGAGTGCCAAACCAACATCTTAGGGGTCCAATTTTGTTTTCATTTCCTTAAGTGGCTTTATTAGTTTGTATGATTTTTTTTTTTTTTTTTATGTTTTTGATTGTTTGCTTTTTTTTTGTAGCATTAGCAATCGAAAAAAAATCCAACTTTATTTTGTTTATGAATAACATTGCCATACTTTGTTTAAAAAAACAACATTTTAATAATCGTTGATAACGATCATTAATCATTAACATGGAAAATTACAAAATAAAATTAGTACTTTATACCTATAGCAGTTGGTATTTTATATCTACAGCCTAAAATATATAGAGAATGTTATCATTTCTAGAACATTGTTAAAAGTAAGCAAGATCTCTCTCAGGTAACATGTGACATATATATTTTTATTGCCGTCTGTGTTATCCCGTTGAAGAGATTTCACCTCACTTCCTGTTCCAATGACCAAACAAGAAGTGACTTTTATCTCCTCAAGAAGAGTTTTGAAAACCAAAAATGTTCTTTTACTTTCTGTTTACCATTAGAGAAAGGTTTCCCATTTTCTTTCTTGACGGAAAAAAAAAAAGGAAGAAAAAAGTTTTGGTTGGTGTTTTAATGTTACCTGTGCAATGATATACCAAAAATCCAAAATATTTTTTTTTCTTCTCATTATCAGTTAAACTATCTTGGTCCTCCTTTCAACGATCCAGACTTCAACCCCCCTCGTGCCGGTGGTCCAGACGCCATCCCCAGTGCATCAGTGGACTCTCAGATGTGGCGCAACCTGAATGACAGCCTGCGTTTAGCAGAGAACCATCGGGCCTACAGTCTCCTTCTCTGTTACCTACGTTCCATTGACAGTGAAGTGGCTAGAACTGAACTTCGAAGGAGCCTGGGCCGCTTCTGCACCAGCCTGCAGGGTCTGGTTGTCAGCATTGCTGGTGTCATGTCTTCCTTGGGCTACCAGCCTCCACCTGAATTCTCCAATTCTTCTCCTCAGTTTGGGTTGGGGTTCGGGAGGGGCAATGACTTTCTGCGCAAGATGGAAGACTTCTGGCTGCTGAAAGAGCTCCAGATCTGGCTCTGGAGGTCAGCAAAGGACTTCAACAGATTAAAAAGGAAGGTACCTGCGGTGGTGTCCTTCCGAGTGGAATTTCGGGGCTACTGATGTGGTGGAGATAGAGAATGATAATGTAGGAACTTCTTATTTAAAACACTTCTAAAAAGAGCAAATACACTCCAAAAATGAATGCAAGAATATTTCTGGTGAATTCTGAACCTTGCGCTTAACTTCTTGACAATGGACTAAAACCTGGAAGAAACATCTAAACCAGATTAACAGTAATAGAGAGAAAGTTTACCAGATGTCTTCATTCCAGAATCGTTTTTTGCAATAATAATGTTAAGATACGAAAAGAACAAAACATGGTTACCAAATTGGAAGCAACTCCTATGATTTACCAAACATTTCTCACTGCCGGTGGGATGAACTTTTTTTTGGCTGTGCACAATTTTTTAGAGTATTTATGCTTAAAAAGAGCTTTATAAAGAGGTGAACAACCACTTTTTTCATAGAAGATGACACAACGTGTTTATTTTTTCAATTTTCTAAGGCCAAACCAGAGCCAGCCCCATTAGCAACATTCCAAAAGAAACAATTAAAAGATGTTTTTAATAAGAAAGTACTAGATATGTATCATTGACATTCATAATAATCTAGATACACATGTATTACCATGCACTGTTATGTTCAGACAAATGTAGAGGTCCATTTAAACCACTTATATGGACATTTAAATGATGATAAGCATCTACATAGAATAAACAGTTGCACCTAGTAATCTGATTTTAAAGAAGGTGCAGAGTGCCACTTATATAACAAGGAAAAATAGCCTTATATATGAAGCTGTTGACATATCCGTCGCAAATAATATTTTTGTAGCTGCCTCTAAGTGCCTTTATCTTTGTACATATATGTGTGTATAATGGGTGCCTTATTGTACATACTTGAATAATGTATTTTTAGTGCTCCTTTTGCTGCAAAACTCAGACAGCCAGATTCAAAGGACCAAACAAAAATCCATAAAATGTAATCTGTTTTGTAGAAAACTACTTCTGCACTGACATTCACAATATTTAAAGGGGATTATTGGGTTATTGGGAACAAAGAAGACCATCTAGGTCATCTTTTGTGTAGCAGATCTGCTTAAAAATACAGGTAAAAAATGTTATTCAAAAGTCCAAAGAATTCCTTAGTCCCTCTATGTCTATGCTGTTGTGCTACTTCGAAGGGTTGGAAGCATCTAGTGATGCCAACTGCTTTTAACGTTCAGCCTGTAGCACTCGCATGTAAGGATACATTGGCTCTGATCCAGCCAATTATCTGATATATCTGTTATTTGCTTGTTGGCACACAAACACTAATGCTCAGTAAACATGATAGTGGACATCAATTGGATTCTATGTACAAGCCCACAGTTATGGTACTGCTTAAAAAGGGTAAGGGCCCTCACCTCACTGATTTGTATTGCCCTATATCACTATTGACAGAAGATGTATAGATTATAGCTAAAGTATTAGGTATGAGATTGGCTCAGGTATAACATATGAATATCCACTCTAACCAGATGGGGGTTCATGCAAACACCCTTAACACCCTTAACATACAGTACGTAGGGTGTTCTTACAAAGTTAGAAATGTCCTCTCCTTTTACTTTTCCAACAGTGCTTTACTCCAGTGCGAGGAACTTTTAATATTGGGGGGGGGGGGCAGTGGCAGCTAAAGAAGATCTTCAGTCCCCTTTACCTTTGGCCCCACTCCTCCACCAGCTTCTCCATTTTTGTTGGTCTGGTGCCTGTGCAGATATGGCAAAGGGCTCTGCCCAGTCTTCGGGTCCCAGAAGAGCCCTGCAGCACATCTGCGCAGGTGCAGGGGGATTCTGCGCATGCGCCGACATGCTGAAGTTTGGGACTTTCATACCTGCACTGTGCATGTGCAGATGTGCTCCAGGGCTTCAGATGGGGGCAAAAGTCATTCTTGCCTTGGCTGCTAGGCTGCAATAATGGTCAAATATGAGAGAAGGAGGGGGAGAAGGCAGGGGAAATTTTTTTTTTTTTTTAGGGTGAAGGTCTAATCTAAATTTACAAATCCCAGTGCATAACCTGGGCAACAGAGCCCTACTTGTACTGGGCATTGCCAAAGCTTTTGTCAGTGTTGAATGGGACATGCTAGATACATCTGGGTCTACATTTGGTTAACCTGTCATTGCCAAATGGGTCCACTTACTATATGCAAAACCAAAGCTAGGATACGGGTCAATGATGTGTTACCTTCCCCCTTCCTTCTACATACAATAATGTTGGGATCCTTCCAGAGCCTGGAGCAGATGTGAATGGCGTCGGTATTCAAAATGTCGTATGCCTGTGTCTTCTGCCATACTGGTTCCTTTCTCTAACTCTCTACATCTCTCCTGAGTCCTATAGTGACTCAGCGGGTCAGAGGAAAGAATAAGCTCATGATATTGGACAAAGGCATCCAACACTCATGGAATTGTTAAATGCCAAATAAGCTTTCCAAGGCTGCAGTGCTGGAACACAGGATAAGTAGGAGAAACAGGCCACCAAAAAAGTGATTATAAGCTGTCTTCTCTTGCAGAGAGGTTCAACTTTTAAAGCTCTAGTGACCTAGCAGGATCTCTTTACCAAAGGAACAAAGGGCAAAATTTACTGAAATGTAAATTTCATTCTAAAGTAAAAAGGGAATTTTGGTTGAAACCGTCTTCGTAAATCACAGGCAAGATAGCCATACTTACATAGTTACATAGTAGGTGAGGTTAAAAAAAGACACATCAAGTTCAACCTATGTGTGTGATTATATTATACTTAGGTTTCTTTGTTTTGAAACCCCAAGGTGGAGTTCTGCCTTTTACAGGAGGGTATAGTTATCCTAGTCTATCCTAGCCAAGCTGACAGGTTTTCAGAAAATCAGCACTGTAAATCAGCCAATACCATCAGGCCACAGGATATAGCAAAGAGCAGTAAGCCTGTGGAAACAGCAATTGTGGATCACAGGACAGGAATTTACATGTAGTTACACAGTGAATCTATTTGAAGAAAGACACAAGTCTATCCAGTTCAACCAACAGAGCTAAAAAAAGAACAACACAAATATAGAACCTCCATATACACTATCCAATACCCACAGTTGACCCAGAGGAAGGCAATAAACCCCAATAAAGCATGATCCAATTTGCTCCAGTAGAGGAAAAAAAAATCCTTCCTGATCCCCCAGTAGGCAATCAGATATTCCCTGGATCAACGGTGCCTATAAATATTAGTATCTAGTTATATTATGTGCATTTACGAAAGACTCCAGGCCTTTCTTAAAACAATCAATTCTTTCATTCAAATTTAATTTGCAGTTACCCATCCTAATTTTTTACCTTTTAAATTCCAGTTATCAATTTTTTATCAAATAGATCACTGCTTTGTATTTTGCAGGACACTTTGTTGAAAATTAATAAGCTAATATCTGGCTGTTGAGTTACCTACTTTGGTCATTATTTAATAACACAACAAGAGCAAAATGCAGAAGTTTGCTGATATCTGAAGCAAGAAATCAGAATTTAGCAATTTAATGCAGGAAGACCTAAACATTATATCCTGATTGTTTTGCTGTGCATTAATGCTTCTTCCACTTTGTTCCTGGCCTTAATATTTAAAGGCCCACATTCCTAAACAAGCTTTAAAGGATGGACCATCCTGAGTTGTCGCTTTTTACTGTTTGCCCACAAGAGACAGAACTTTTTCATGCCATGGTGATACGTCATTTGACTAGATGTTGCCAACCATGATTCTGCCAAGCTTATCTCCAAACATGTCTACCAAGCAGATCTGCAATCATGTCTACCAAGCTTATCTCCAATCATGTCCTGATAGCATCAACAATGAAAAATGCTTGTTTTTTTTTAAAGCTTGGCAATCTAGCATCAACAATGAAAAACACTTGTTTTTTTTAAAGCTTGACCATCCAAATATTGGCTGGATAATGGTCCATCCCTTTAAAGCATAACTTCACCTTATTTGCAAATTAAATATAGTAAGGCTAGGCAGAAAAATAATCAACTTTGTGAACAGTAATAGACACGTAAAGTAAATCTTTCTTGAGAATAATATGGAAGTTGCTTGGCAGACCCCCTGGAAACATGTTTTTTCCTGCCTGCTATGTTGGCAGTCTCCAGTAACCCCCTCCCCCCAGGAGCACCCCCTAGCCCCCATGTCATGTTTTAAAGGTATTGTTATACATTCTTTGCAGCAGTACTGTGAACTCAGTTCAATATGATGATACAGCCCCATAATAGCCTGGGCTAACAGGAAGTTCGCTGAATAATGGCATGGGCAGAGGATAGTGCTGGGGTGAGTGCATTTGTTTTTATAGAGAAGGGGTGGGGGAGGATCCATTTTTAAATAAAATGGCAAGAGCAGTGGTTCTCAACTCCTATCCTCAGGACCTACTAACAGGTCAGATTTTAAGTATTACCATGGTGTCACGCGGGCCACGTACCTGAGGTGAGACCAAAGTAGTGGGGAGGCCTCCCTTGCTCCTCGGGTCCTTAAAGCCTCTGGAGATGGAGACAGAGACTTGGTGGACACCGAGTGGCACGGGTGACAGGGGTGTGGAGCACTGTGCAAGCCTTAGTCCGAGATCCAAGCCAATGTCAAGTACAGTTTGGCAACTAAGTATAAAACGGTTAATCAGAAGAAAAATGGTTGAGATCCAAGCCGGGGTCGGTTCCAATCTGGCAGCTGAGTACAAAAGGGACAAAGAAGTAGAATGGTCAAGGTACGAATCTGAGATCAATGGCAAGAGGCAATCAAGAGTAGTCCAATAGGTTTCCAGGTCACAACAAGTTCAGACAGATGCACACACTAGTACAGGAACAAGAGGGGACTGAAGATAATTTAGCAATTTGGCAGTGTCTGGGCTGGGCTTATATAGGGAAGTTTGAGGTTACTTCCCGTGCGCCTCCTGGGCATTTTTCCCGCCTTTTTTCCATCAGGTTGAGGTCACTTCCTGTGCACCTCCTGGGCATTTTTCTGCCTTTTTCGATCAGGTCTTCTGCATAGGTGCGGGTTGGCACACTGAGGCATCTTTGGCGCATGCTCAGTTGGCACGGATTTCCTCTTGGTGCATGCATAGTAAGCCCTGGACTCTTATACATGGGGAGATGCAGACTAGAATACTGCAATCACTGAGCAGCAAATTATATCGCCTGTGATGTATTTCAGTCATCTTGCAAACCTTGCCTGTTAGTGGGACCCGAGGACAGAAGTTGAGAACTATTGGGTTAGAGGGTCTGCAAAACAGCCAGGCAGCTGGAATTTTCATGGACATTCAAAGCCTTCATGTTTTCCTCATGAATAGTTACAGGGTACCCAAATGAAGAGTTCAGATTGTTCTTGCTGCCATAGAGGAACTGATAAATCTTATATTTATGAAATAATGTGAATTTTACTTTAACTAGCTATAGACAAACCCTCTGCCAAAAAAACACCAAAACCTCAAGATGACTTCTTGGGTATACTGGATACTTCAAGAGTCATAACAGAATGGGACACATAATGGATACTTTATACAAAGTTGATGACTTTATTGCCATGCCTTGCTTTGTCTAATAAGTTTATAAAGTGGAGCTGTATTTGAAGACCTATTCTAAATATAGGTTTGATTGTCTATATAATTCAATTGTCTCATTACCTTTTTATCTGTTTCTTTGCTTATGTGTGTGTTTGGCACCCCTCTCCCTTTGTACATAATTATTTATTGCTGTTTGAAATGTTATTTATTTTATCATTGTATTTATTTTGGTGCCTCTAGGGGTACTGGACGTACAGGTATTCTTTTGACTGCTTAAAATACGCCTTTACCTGTGGAATATGTAAACCTATGGACTTTCAAGTTTTATTAAAGGGTCAATGCTTCTATTTCATGTATGGAGGTGGTTTTCAGATTTGGTTGTTTCCAGTATTACCTTATTTTCTAGGGTCCCACTCTCTTCGTATACCCACTGTTCCTGCTGTAGTAGAACAGGTTCAGAGGCGGGCTGGTGTAGAAGTAAGTCACAACCGAGGTTGGGTTTTAAGAGTTTTATTAAAGAACTTTGTTCACAGGTACTATTTTAAAGAACTTAGTTAACAGGTACAAATCCAATGCGTTTCAAGGAAATGCCTCCCCCTTCATCAGGGTTGTATAGATTGTTGTGGTCAGTGTGGTATGGAACCAGAGATCAACTTTGGATGAGAGCCTTTTTGGTGCTGTCAGATTGGTTTTGACTTATGAGCGTGCCTCTAAACCTGTTCATGATCATCTCCCAGAGCATCTCTCAGTCTCTATTACAGAGGCAGCAGCCAGAGACTGCAAACATCAACATCATACCCCCATCAGCTACTGAACTCTTTGAAGGACAAATTTTCTCTGTCCTCCTAGATACGATATTCACCCAAACACAGATCCAGCGCGGTTACACACACATATTGGATGCTGTAGCAGAAGTCCACACTCCCTTGGCTGCATTATCTTTAGCATCAAATAAATGATTAACCCAACAGAGAAAACTCATCAGTATAATCCTCATCCATGAAAATCAGGTTTGTCGCTGAAATAAGATCCTCCATTCCTTTGCCCACCTTCCTCCCTATAATCCATTAAGCAGCAGATCGAAAGAAAGTTTACTGTGGTGAGATAATATGCTTTTTCCCCATCCCTTGAAGGTTGCAAATGTCTCGAAATGCCTTGCTCTTTGGTAATGTGAATTCTGCTGAAAGAGAGAATCCACCAATTTAAAATATGCTCATCCACTCAGTGGAGATCACATGACCAAATGCCATGGCATTTTATTACCTGACTGTGGGATCCCATTGCAGTGGTTTCTCCAGCCAAAATAGAAGTTATGTACTTTCTTCTACTGTTTATTCTTTTAACGGAGTGAAGTAGGCAGGAGAACATGGGACCTTACAAAACAAAATATCTTCTTTATATATTAATTTTGGGCTGACCCTTTAATAAGAAAGTTTGATAAGGAGGTGTAGAATGCACAGACCCATAGCAACCAATCAGACTTCAGTTTGTTAGCATCAGGGCAGGTAAACATACATTTTGACTGGTTATTACTGATTATTGTATTTTCCACAAAGTTCTTTCTCTAATCAATGAAACCTATTTAGTATGGCAAAGAGTTATATGTAAAGCCAAATCACTCATCACCCAATCAACAATCATATATGGTTAGTGGGATCAAATGAGCTTAGAGAATGTCAGAATCTGATTGGTTGCTATAAATGACTGCTCACCGTATTATTGTGCATTGTTATTCAGGAAAGTTCCTCTACCTATAGGTAGGCATGTATGTATATATCTAGACAGTGTTTTTTCCCCCTGGGCCCTTGTTATGCTGGCACCTGTTCTTGAAATGTGTATGTCACATGACAATATACTGTTCATTGTAGAGGTAAGTCTCAGTGTGTATATACACCACAAAAATAAATTAACGTTTCAGAATGTATTAAATATTGTACCCATTCCTGTCCTAGATGTATGGATTCGGGCACGTCATGTGTCTCAGTCTGTGTTTTAATAAATCCATTATTCTTAAACTCTGTGTTTAATCGTGAAGTGTCTGTTTTTGGCATGTGAAATGTACACCTGACCCACTTAGACACAGAATTATGTAAGTGCTGGCTTAGCGTTTTTCTGTTTGCCAATATCCAAACTTTCCATAAGTGGCAACATAAACCACATCATAGACTATTCTACAATCCTGTGTCCCTAAATGGACTCCCAAGGAAAATATTTTACAGTTCCTAGATTTACACAGCACAGACAGGTAGATGGCACCTCTTAAAGTTCATGCAATCACCCCACCTTGGTGACTGGACAGTGAAAGAAGAAGAGGTTGAGGTTGTTGAGGTTATCCTTTTGCTCACTCTACTGTCTCCTCCTATCAGTATTATCAGTATGTCCCTTGGTAACACATTTGCATGCAACATACCTGATTGGTTCCCAGTCCTGCACCTCCCTCCCCTAGTGCTGGATGAAGGCATTGTTATAGCAGGTCAAAATTAAGTATATTTAAAACATAATTTCACCTTAAAAAGAAAATTCTTTTTTTTTTTTTTTTGGGGGGGGATAGGTGCCTATCTCTGGCAGGTACACCTGCTCCCACTTCGGCTAGAATCTCGTAGATCAGAGGTCTCCAAACTTTCTAAACAAAGAGCCAGTTCACCGTCCTTCAGATTTTAGGGTGCCAAGATGTGCCCAGTAGGAGTAGAAAATGCCCCAGCATAACTGGGAGGAAACAGTGGTCAATAGGAGGAGAAATAGTGCCCCATCATTAGTATCAGTAAGAGAAATAGTGTCCCATTGGGTGTCAGTGGAAGGATTAGTGGTCCATCGCTGGGTGTCAGTAGGAGGAATAGTGCCTCATTTTTGGGCTCAGTGAAAGGAGTAGTGCCTCATCCTTGGTTTCACTGGAAGGAATAGTACACCAAGGGCTGGAAAAATGCATGCAAAGTACCGCAGTTTGGAGACCACTGTCCTAGATTATCCCAACAGAAATCCACCCCCCCTCACCTTTAACATGTCCCAGGAGGCTACGGGACCATTCACAGAGCACAGCGTGGCTCGCACATGCACAGTGTGGCTATGAAGGAGTGAGACAGATCTGGATCCCTGGACCGGTAAGTGTCTCTTTATTAAAGGTCAGCAGCTACAGTACATACATTAAGATACATTATTTTTTTTACATTAATTTTAACTCTGCCTGGTGTATAGTTAGAATTGGAGGGAATCCAAGGCTTATACAAGTACAGAGAGTCATAAGGCGACTAAAGATTTTGTAGATGTATTCTTTGGGTTGAGTTTGGGTTAGGATAGTTTGTCTTTATGAGGATGATGCAAGGCTTGGTGTACCTCCGATGTCAGGTAGAAGACAATTTTACAGAAAGTGTTAGGTGCAAAATGAGTACTGGAGGTGTGGTTGAAAAGGGGTAATCAGAAAAGAAGATAGTTCTAGAGAGGGGGGCAACATAAAAAGATTTACTTACAAGTAATGACTAGGAAGTCTGTAAGAAGCCCAGCAGCACAAAAAAAGCCCCAGAGGTTTAATAAATGATGACTTGAAAAGGAAGAAAATTCCACATGGTGGGAACAGCATGACAGAGGTCCAGAAGGTGTGACTGAGAGGACTGTAAGAAGAGTTACAAAGGTAAACAGTAACACCTGAGTAGGAAAATGGTGACCAGAGACGGAAAGTTTTTCATGAGGGAGTAACTATGGAAAAGTCCAAGAGGTGTGACCACCTAAGCACCAGGGCAAGCATAATTTATGACTCTAGATGGTTTCCTGCATTTAATCTGATGGCTCAAAATATCTGTAAAAACAAGAAGGGTAGTTTTTAGACAGTGGAAACCAGGTTTCCTTTATAAAGCTGAAGATTCTGAACCATTTCTTGATTCCATGAGGTCATTCTCTCTGACATCTGGATCCACTAAGAAACTTTTCTCATCTGTCACGCTGTTCAGCCTTGTGTATGTGATGGACAACAAAGCTTCCAACCTACATTGTACAAACATTTAGTCACAGGCTTTCTTTGAGCTAAGAATTTGCATTTTCCTCATTAACCTTGGACCCAGGCAGGCTGGTCTTTAATTTAGACCATCCAGGCCTGCAGGACGAGTCCTGATTGTGTGCAAATTCCTAGAACATCCCATGTATACAAGTGCACAGTTGAGATATAAACATATTAGCCACTCTGGAATGAGACAATTAAAGAGACTGAGAACTCTCCATAAAATTTTCATTTATCAGAGACACTGGTAAATTGAATGAACCACTTGAACACAACGATGCACCTGGGCCTTGGTGACCCAGGCCAATCACAAGAAGAAGCAAACAGCAACAAAAAAAAAGCAGTTGACAGTCTGGGCTCTGACTATATTACACATTATGGCTCCATGAATACAGGGTGTTCAAAACGCGTCTGCTAAAGGCATATTACTTTTTTTTTTCAGATTTGATTAGGGGGATTTAATAAAGGCAAGCCTTTCCATTTCAAGGATCAGCATAGAAAGTACATTGTGAAACAAACAGCTTTTGTTTCTTCTACGGATATAGGTAGGCATCAGCAACCAAATTTGCTAAAATACTTGCAATGTATATACAGTAGTTAACCTAGAGGGGATTGTGTCTTTTTTTTCAACAAATCTAGAGTACACATTATTTGACCCCTCCGACATTGGGGGTTATCAAAATCAGAGAAAACACCAATTTCAGCATTTCCCGAAACTCTTAAAAATTGTCAATTCTTCCTCCATCTGTCACTACTGGCCAGTAAGCAGAGTCCTATATGTGCTTGTCTTAAGCTAGCCATACACTATTATATTTTTGAACATTCGTATGAAATTTCTCAGTATATTTGGTGCCTTGACTAATGGTGTGTGAAAGTACTTGAAAATTTCCTGAATGAAAACCAAATATACTGTTAGAAAATTGTTCGTTTGAGATTAATTTTCCATCATTTTCTTGTCATTACAGTCAAAAACGAACATGGATCAGACCCCACTAACCATTAGAAAATCTAATAAACGTTCCTAAAACAAAAATTTTCTAAACAAAATGTTACTATTGTATGGCCAGCTTTAGTTAGTGTCATACTAACAAGATTAAACACAAGATAAGTCAAAGCTTGGGACAGATAGGCTGTGGGAGACAGCTTTCTAACTCAATGGAAGCACACCTGAAACAAACTACTAGAAGGTTTTTACTACTATGTTTTTACTTCAGCATCTTGTCTGTGAACAATGCTTGGGGTAAAAGTGCCAGTATTAGCTCTCTGTCTGCTGAAAGGGCTTGGAGGGCAGGAGGCACTGTTTGGTGGAAGCACCCAGTCGGGGGGCCAGCAAAGTCCATCACAACTAAACTGTACACATTTTCAACCTGCCTACACGGGTGTTCTGGTAGACAATAGACTTAATAATGGCATGCAATTCCGAGCTGCGGCTTCTAAAGCTGGAAAACTCCTTTCATGTATTAAAAGAGGTATGAACAGCAGAGAGAGAGAGCATCATTTTGCCCCTGTTTAAAACATTATTAGGACCTCACCTGGAATATGCAGTTTGGTTTTTGACACCAGTTCAAAAAGAGAAGTGCTCAAAATAAACAATGATAAAACTAAAGATAAAACCAATATCACCAATTGGGCGAGCAGAGGCAGACGCGGACTGGAAGTGGCGTCAATGCGGAAGTGAAGCCCGAGAATTTTGTATTGAGGCACAATTGAAAGTTTTAAAGTGTAAGTGCATTGGATTTTAAATAAACTTTTAATTTAACCATAATACTGCACAATAAGAGGCTATTTGATATCTCCCCATATATGAGCGTGGCATGCGGGCAGCATGAAACTGATGTATTCTTAAAGGCACAATCCTCCCAAGTATTGTATCCAGGAGCAGGTATTAACGGAGAGCCCCCTAGCGGTACAGAGGAGGAGGAGGAGACGATTACTACCCCAATCTGGGAGGACAATCATATATATGCTGTATGACACCTATTCGGAGGAGAGAGTTCTGAGAGCACAGAGCACCAGGAAGGCACATAATGTCTGAAAGTTTCTGGCCTCATTTGGAGACACAAAATGTGGATTAATTCACTGCACTTGTTTTCCACTATTAGTATATATGTATAATTTGATAGAATCACAGGAATTACTTATTTATTACTGGACTACATATTAAGGTTTTGCACCATTAAGTTGGACACGAGTATGTTGTTTTTTGTTCATTGCATTTATTTATTTCATTGCATATATTCGAGTATTGGTGATGTAAGTTTTTATTGTTTGTTTTGAGCACTTAATTTGAGCAATGCAGCGCCTATCATATTGTCACTTTATCTAAACATAGTGTGGGAACACACATTGATGCTAGCAGCAGCTCCAATATAGTACACCATAAATCTCTAATAACATACTTCAGAGCTCCACACGTAATCTATAATGTAGTGCAGAAGTAACATTCTCACTGATTTTCAGTTCACAAAAAGGATATCGGGGAACTGGAGAAAGTGCAGAGAAGGGCAACCAAACTGATAAGAGCTATGAGGAAAGATTAATGGAACTAATGTACAGTATTCTCTCTTGAGAAAAGGAGATTAAGGGGGAATATGATCAACATGTATAAATACAGTATCACAAAAGTGAGTACACCCCTCACATTTTTGTAAATATTTTATTATATCTTTTCATGCGACAACACTGAAGAAATGACACTTTGCTACAATGTAAAGTAGTGAGTGTACAGCTTGTATAACAGTAAATTTGCTGTCCCCTCAAAATAACTCAACACACAGCCATTAATGTCTAAATCGCTAGCAACAAAAGTGAGTACACCCCTAAGTGAAAATGTCCAAATTGTGCCCAATTAGCCATTTTCCCTCCCTGGTGTCATGTGACTCATTAGTGTTACAAGGTCTCAGGTGTAAATGGGGAGCAGGTGTGTTAAATTTGGCGTTATCGCTCTCACTCTCTCATACTGGTCACTGGAAGTTTAACACGGCACCTCATGGTAAAGAACTCTCTGAGGATCTGAAAAAAAGAATTGTTGCTCTACATAAAGACGGCCTAGACTATAAGAAGATTTCAAGAAAAACAAAAATGGAAAGTGCGCGCCTTCCATTTCTGTTTTTCTTGTAGTTTCTTTCAGATTACCCCATCTGAGGAAGGCAGCATCCACCCAGTTTTGGATACCATTATATACCTTTCACACCACCATTTTATATGAAGATTTCCAAGACCCTAAAACTGAGCTGTAGCACAGTGGCCAAGACCATACAGCAGTTTAACAGGACAGGTTCCACTCAAGACAAGCCTCGCCAAGGTCGACCAAAGAAGTTGAGTGCACATGCTCATCATCATATCCAGAGGTTGTCTTTGGGAAATAGACGTGTGAGTGCTGCCAGCATTGCTGCAGAGGTTGAAGGGGTCAGCCTGACAGTGGTCAGACCATACGCCGCACACTGCATCAAATTGGTCTGCATGGCTGTCGTCCCAGAAGGAAGCCTCTTCTAAAGATGATGCACAAGAAAGCCCGCAAACAGTTTGCTGAAGGCAAGCAGACTAAGGACATGGATTACTGAAAACATGTCCTGTGGTCTGATGAGACCAAGATAAACTTATTTGATTAAGATGGTGTCAAGCATGTGTGGCGGCAACAAGGTGAGGAGTACAAAGACAAGTGTGTCTTGCCTACAGTCAAGCATGGTGGTGGGAGTGTCATGCTCCCTGGTGTTGCCGGCACTGGGGAGCTACAGTTCATTGAGGGAACCATGAATGCCAACATGTACTGTGACATACTGAAGCAGAGCATGATCCTCTCTCTTTGGAGACTGGGCTGCAGGGCAGTATTCCAACATGATAAAGACCCCAAACACACCTCCAAGATGACCACTGCCTTGCTAAAGAAGCTGAAGGTCTCCAAGCATGTCTCCAGACCTAAACCCTATTGAGTATCTGTGGGGCATCCTCAAACGGAAGGTGGAGAAGTGCAAGGTCTCTAACATCCACCAGCTCCATGATGTCTTCATGGAGGAGTGGAAGAGGACTCCAGTGGCAACCTGTGAAGCTCTGGTGAACTCCATACCCAAGAGGGTTAAGGCAGTGCTGGAAAATAATGGTGGCCACACAAAATATTGACACTTTGGGCCCAATTTGGACATTTTCACTTAGGGGTGTACTCACTTTTGTTGCCAGCGGTTTAGACATGAATGGCTGTGTGTTGAGTTATTTTGAGGGGACAGCAAATTTACACTGATATACAAGCTGTACACGCAATACTTTACATTGTAGCAAAGTGTCATTTTTTCAGTGTTGTCACATGAAAAGATATAATAAAATATTTACAAAAATGTGAGGGGTGTACTCAATTTTGTGAGATACTGTACATAAGGGGTCCATATAGTGAACTTAGTGTAAAGTTTTTCACTTTAAGGTCATCACAAAGGACAAGGGGGCACACTTTACATCTGAAAAAGAAAAGACATTTAACCTCCACATATGGAAAGGCTTCTTCTCATTAAAATGTGGAGTAGGCATCCTCAAGAACTAGTTCTGGCCAGCTCAGTAGCTTGTTGTATTCATAAATGGACAGAACGCAACTGGATATTAACATTTATAGGTAACGATCCAGGGAAATTTGGGGGATCAGGAAGGAATGAATTTTTTCTACTCCTGAAGAAAATCTGACCACACCTTATAAGGGTTTTTGCCTTCCTCTGGATCCACTGTGGGTATAGGATTGTTTATATGGAGTTTTTTTTTTTTTTTTGGACCTGCGTCCTTTTTCAACCTGACTATGTAACTATGTCAGGGAAACTCAGGCCCCTATAATAAAACTAACAACATCAGAGAGGCGCACAGAAAAACGCTTTTTTAGTTATGCTTTAATAGTTGGGTATCTATCTTCTCTTCGGTAGGCCTTTTAAAAGTTTAAACTGAAGCATTCCTTTACTTTAAACTGTTGTGCCTTGCACACAGCAGCCAGTAACAGAGCATGCCATCTGCAGCAAATCAATGCTTGTCTTCACAAGCTCCTATTAAGTGGAGCAGCCAACCGCAAGAGATAAATGCCAGGATGGAAATTGCAGCCACTCAGCAAGTAGTCTCTTTCCTTTCCCAGTTGCCAGGTAGGACAATTACTAGATTAGGCTGTACATATGGCTCTTACTGTCTGTCACCAAGCCTAAACTCCGTTTTGACTCATGACCAAGCCTGAGCCGAAATACTCTGCTGATTGTTCCATGTACCATAATCTGATGGAACGCAAATTAAGGAATTCATTTCATACATTTTCTTTCCCTCTTTGTTATTGCTGGAATGTGCGGTTTCTCACTTGGCAACAGACCAAATAGTAAATCGTGAAAATATATGCACACGGTGCAATCAAGTGGAGATGTCAGTTCGGGTAAGGGATCAGAATGGTATGACTTCCTCTAATGAAGTCAGGCAGAAAATTGGCTAGAGAGCCTTTTATCCTTCTATATCGATATACTAAGGGAAACCAACAGAGAAAAACAAAATTACAGAAATATCGACAACCTAACAATTCTGTGACGTTACCTAGTTACATAGTAGGTGAGGTGGAAAAAAGACACAAGTCCATCAAGTCCAACCTATGTGTGTGATTATATGTCAGTATTACATTGTATATCCCTGTATGTTGCGGTCATTCAGGTGCTTATCTAATAGTTTTTTTAAATCATCGATGCTCCCGGCTGAGACCACCGCCTGTGGAAGAGAATTCCACATCCTTGCCGCTCTTACAGTAAAGAACCCTCTACGAAGTTTATGGTTAAACCTCTTTTCTTCTAATTTTAATGAGTGGCCATGTGTCTTATTAAACACCAGAAAAGTTTTATCCCTATTGTGGGGTCACCAATTTGTAAATTGAAAGCATATCCCCTCTCAAGCGTCTCTTCTAAAGAGAGAATAAGTTCAGTGCTCGTACCCTTTCTTCATAACTAATATCTAATAACTAATAAAATAATTTCCAGTACATCCTTCCTGAGGACTGGTGCCCAGAACTGGACAGAATACTCCAGGTGCGGCCGGACCAGAGTCTTGTAGAGGAGAATTATTGTTTTATCTCTGGAGTTGATCCCCTTTTTAATGCATGCCAACATTCTGTTTGCTTTGTTAGCAGCAGCTTGACATTGCCATTACTGAGCCTATCATCTACTAGGACCCCCAGGTCCTTTTCCATCGTAGATTCCTCCAGAGGTTCTCCCCCCAGTGTATAGATTGCATTCATATTTTTGCCACCCAAATGCATTATTTTACATTTTTCTATCTTAAACCTCATTTGCCATGTAGTTGCCCACCCCATTAATTTGTTCAGATCTTTTTGCAAGGTTTCCACATCCTGCGGAGAAGTTATTGCCCTGCTTAGCTTAGTATCGTCCGCAAATGCAGGGATTGAACTGTTTATCCCATCCTCCAGGTCGTTTATGAACAAATTAAATAGGATTGGTCCCAGCACAGAACCCTGGGGGACCCCACTACCCACCCCTGACCATTCCGAGTATTCCCCATTTATCACCACCCTCTGAACTCACCCTTGCAGCCAGTTTTCAATCTGGTACTCACCCTATGGTCCATGCCAACGGACCTTATTTTGTACAGTAAATGTTTATGGGGAACTGTGTCAAATGCTTTTGAAAAATCCAGATTCACCACGTCTACGGGCCTTCCTTTATCTAGATGGCAACTCACCTCCTCATAGAAGGTAATAGATTGGTTTGGCAAAAATGATTCTTCATGAATCCATGCTGATTACTGCTAATGATACTGTTACTCCAAGCAAGAAAAAAAAAACAGTTATATAATTAATGGCCTGCCTGTAAAATCTAATTTTCTATGGCCAATCCTAGTGTCTCCCCTGCTATACAGCCTTTAGAAAATGCCAACATTTTCCAATGCCCAGTGGAGCTCACCTTCTCTCACTTGAACAGCCACTTAAGCTTGCCATATACTAGTAAAATTTTGTTTGATGTTTTTCATTTTTAGAATGTTAATTTCTCATTCGGTGATGAGAAAATTAAAAGGAGTAGGATAGAAATTTTTTTAATTGATTTTTTAACAGTGTACAGGGGGTCCCCTAGTTACAAACATCCGACTTACAAACGACTCCTACTTACAAACGGAGGGAGACAACAGGAAGTGAGAGGAATCTACCCATAGGAAGGGAAATTCACTCCTGTAAGAGCTATTATGGGGAGAAGGTGCCTCCACTGATACTTTATCACCAAGGCTTGTTTCCACAACAACCCAAAATTTTCAAATTCCAATTGTCATTGGGTCAGAAAGTGAGGTGAAATCTTCTGAACACGGGCACACACAGTAAAACTAATGTTACAGGGGTGTTAACCCTTCCCTATGCTATCCAAAAAGCTTAAAAATATTTTTTTTGGCTGGAGCTACACTTAAAAAATGTACCTGTTCCGACTTACAAACAGATTCAACTTAAAGAACAAACCTACAGTCCCTAACTTGTTTGTAACCCGGGGACCCCCTGTATGTAGATTTCATTTGATAAAGTCTATTAGGTCCAAAATTGAATGTTAAAAGCAAAGAAAATTTTAAAGTTCTTTCAGATTACATTCATCGTCAACTGAACTGTTTGTACCAATATTTGTACACTTGATCATTCAAAAATCTACTAGTGTATGGCCAGCTTTATTGTCAGCATTAAAGCCTAAATGCAAAAAAAAAAAAAAAAACACAAAAAATGTACAACTCCCCCCAAATCACTAGCACATGGGACATAACAGTCATAACAGTCATTAGGATGTGTTCCTTGGGCTGATGCCTCTTCTACTAGGTGAAATATTCCTCCAGTGAATCGCCCCCTCCGCTCTTGCCACCTCAATCTTCTGGTGCAGTGAGAAAATCAAGAAGAGCCGGCACTGCTGGACATTTCATCTGTGATCTTTATTTGAGCATAACCAAGTTAAAAGACAGGCTGACGCATTTCGTCATAAGCCTTGTTCACAGCACCTGGTGCAGTGAGGGTTTAAAAAAACTAAGGGGGCTGTTACAGGCTCTCCTTAAGAACTCCCAACGATGCCCTTTTTTCCTGCCCAGCTCCTCCATTCATAAAAGCTGTACTACAGCTTCTGTGCAGGAAAAACCATGGTTGGGTCCACCCCATCCATTCATACATCTTTTTCATTCATATAAACTTTTTCACAGGCTTCTATGAATGGAGGAGCTAGGCAGAAAGGGCGGTCATAGTCAGGCACTCTTGATGAGATCTGTGAATTCCTACAGTTCTGTTATGCCCCCCCCCATGCCAAAAGATTATGGTGGTAGTGGTTGGAGAGATCGATGGAGGAGGATTTTACCTAACAGAAGAGGTATCAGCACCAAGGACACATCATACTGACTAGGTACATCCCTTGTGCTGAAATGGGTGTTTTTTATTTTGACCGTACTTTGGGCTTCTTTACACTTGCAGTTTGGGGGCAATAAAAACACATAGCTGATGGCATTTTTACCAGCCATAAGCTGCAAAGGCAATGGGCAGGTGTAGACATGCTGCAGCTGTGATACTTGGCTTTGTTGGTATTTTGCAGTAGGAATGATATCAGATGGGCGATCCTGTCACTGGTTACAGTTCTCCAGTTAATTTTTTGCTATGGGGTTACCCTCCTTCCCCTCAAGAGAGCAACTTTATTAGTGTGAGTGATTCTGCTGCATAGTAAACCAGGTATGTGTTGATGCAAGGCTATCAGCTTTGAACATAAGTAAAGTCAATGTGGATTAATTTAATACTTAGATCAGAGTTCACTGTTTCAAGTTATGAGTATCAATATCTGAGTTCCAAGATCCAAGTTCTGTATTCCAAATTCTGAGATCTGAGATCCAGGTTGAGAAAACTGAAATCCGTGTTCCAAGTTTCCAAGCTCAGTGTTCCAATTTACTAGATCTAAGATCCGAGTACCTAGATCAGAGTTCCGAGTTCCAAAAACTTTCGAGTTCCAAATTCCGAGATTAAAGTTCCAAATTCAGATATTCAAGGTTTGAAAACCAAGTTCTGAATTCCAATTTTCTGAGATATAAGTTCTGACATCCAAGCTCAGTTTTACAATTTGAATTCTGAGATCTGGGTTCTGCATTCCGAATTCTGAATTCCAAGATCCGTGTCCTGAATTCAGAGATCAGATGTCCGAATTCAGAGATCCATGTTTCCAGTTTTGAAATCAGAGTTCCAAGATCTGAGTTCTAAATTCTGAATTCAGACATCAGAGTTCTAAGTTCCCTGTTTGGACTTCCGAGTTACAAATTTCAAGATCCGAGATCTGAGTTCCCAATTCCAAGATCCAAGTTCCCATTTCTGAGATTTGGGTTCTTAGTTCCAAGGTCCTAATTCTGAGATCCAAGTTCTAAATTACAAGTTCCAATTTCTGAGCGGAGTTCCAAATTCCAAGATCCAAATTTAAAATTCAAAGATCCAAGGCCTGAGATCCAAGTTCTGAATTCTAAATGTGGAGATCTGAGTTCTGAGGTCCAAGTTCCCACTTCCAAAATCTGGATTCCAAGCTCTGAGTTTTGAGATCCTTGTTCTGAGTTCCTGGTTTCGAGTTCCGAGTTACTAACCTAGCCAGAGACCTACAGTGCCTTGAAAAGTAATCATATCTCTTGAAATTTTCCACATTTTGTCATGTGACAACCAAAAACGTAAATGTATTTTATTGGGATTTTATGTGATAGACCAACACAAAGTGGCACATAATTGTAGAGTGGTAGGAAAATGATAAACGGTTTTCAATTTTTTTTACAAATAAATATGTGAAAAGTGTGGCGTGCATTTGTATTCAGCCCCCCTGAGTCATATTTTGTAGAACCAACTTTTGCTGCAATTACAGCTGCATGTCTTTTTGGGTATGTCTCTACCAGCTTTGCACATCTATAGTGTAAAATGTTTGCCTATGCTTCTTTGCTCAAGCTTTGTCAGATTGGATGCAGTGTCTGTGGATAACAATTTTCAAGTCTTGCCACAGATTCTCAATTTAATTTAGGTCTGGACTTTGACTGAGCCATTCTAACACATGAATATGCTTTGATCTAAACCATTTCATTGTAGCTCCAGCTGTATGTTTATGATCGTTGTCCTGCTGGAAGGTGAACCTCCGCCCCAGTCTCAAGTCTTTTGCAGACTCTAACAGGTTTTCTTCTAAGATTGCCCTGTATTTGGCTCCATCCATCTTCCCATCAATTCTGACCAGCTTCCCTGTCCCTGCTGAAAAAAAGCATCCGTACAACATGATGCTGCCACTATCACGTTTCACGGCTGGGTTGGTGTGTTCAGGGTGATGTGCAGTGTTAGTTTTCCGCCACACATAGTGTTTTACTCTAATGCCCCGTACACACGGTCGGATTTTCCGACGGAAAATGTGTGATAGGACCTTGTTGTCGGAAATTCTGACCGTGTGTGGGCTCCATCACACATTTTCCATCGGATTTTCCGACACACAAAGTTTGAGAGCAGGCTATAAAATTTTCCGACAACAAAATCCATTGTCGGAATTTCTGATCGTGTGTACACAAATCCGACGGACAAAGTGCCACGCATGCTCAGAATAAATAAAGAGATGAAAGCTATTGGCCACTGCCCCGTTTATAGTCCCGACGTACGTGTTTTACGTCACCGCGTTTAGAACGATCGGATTTTCCGACAACTTTGTGTGACCGCGTGTATGCAAGACAAGTTTGAGCCAACATCCGTCGGAAAAAATCCTAGGATTTTGTTGTCGGAATGTCCGAACAAAGTCCGACCGTGTGTATGGGGCATTAGGTCAAAAAGTAAAATTTTGGTCTCATCTGACCAAAGCGCCTTCTTCCACATGTTTGCTTTGTCCCCCCACATGGCTTCTCGCAAATTGCAAATGGGACTTCTTATGACTTTATTTCAATAATGGCTTCTTTCTTGCCACTCTTCCATAAAGGCCAGATTTTTGGAGTGCACGACTAATAGTTGTCTTGTGGACAGATTCTCCCACCTGAGCTGTGTATCTCTGTAGCTGCTCCAGAATTGCCATGGGCCTCTTGGCTGCTTCTCTGATTAATGCTCTCCTTGCAAGGCCATTTCTTGGTAGGTTTGCAGTTGTGTCTTTCCATTTGTCTTTCCATTTTCAGATGATGGATTGAACAGTGCTCCGTGAGATGTTCAAAGCCTGGGATATTTTTTTATAACCTAACCCTGCTTTAAACTTCTCTACAAATTTATCCCTGACCTGTCTGGTGTGTTCCTTGGCCTTCATGATGCTGTTTTTCACTAAGGTTCTCTAACAAACCTCCTGAAGGCTTCACAGGTGGACTCTATTTACTAATTAGGTGACTTCTGAAGGCAATTGGTTCCACTAGATTTTAGTTAGGGGAATAAGAGTAAAGGGGGCTGCCACACTTTTCAGATGTTTATTTGTAAAAAAATGTGAAAACTATTTATCATTTTCCTTCCACTTCAAAATTATGTGCCAGTTTGTGTTGGTCTATCACATAAAATCCCAATAAAATGAATTTACATTTTTGGTTGTAGCATGACAAAATGTGGAAAACTTCAAGGGGTGTGAATACTTTTTCAAGGCTCTGTAACCAAGACTTTCCACACAATCTGAACTTTAAACCCTAACATAACAACCCCTAAAACCAACCTTAACTTGGCTCAGACAGAAAGTGATGGAAAAGCCAAACATTTGAGTTTTGACAAAGACAAGAGGTGATGAAAATCCTCCAATAGACACAACTGTTCCTGTGACAACTCTCTAAAAGTTTTCTATTCACTTTGGAGAGTTTTCTTTTTATTTGCTGTTCTTCAGGACAAAAAGTGAAAGGAAATTTCCCCAGCGGCACAAGAACAACAAAAATAAAATTGGCTGATCTGAAGTATAAATGTAGTTTCACACTACACACACTTTAAAGGCAATTTTTTAGTCTTTTTGAAAATTTCTTTTTAGATATACTCATGAAAAAGATCATCCTGAAAGCATTTAAAAATGTATTTCTATGTTTTTTAATATAGATATTTTGGGAAAATAATGTACATGGTGTCTAGCTGATATCTAAACCACTTGCCCACCGTTAAAGTCTATGGGAGGTGAACGTGACAAAATCAAAAGAGCTAATTTTAAAGGCTTATATGCAAGTTATTGCCATACAAAAGTGTTTGGGGACCTGAGTCCTGCCCTTAGGGACATGTATCAATGCAAAAAAAAGTTTTAAAAACTGACATTTTTTCGGGAGCAGTCATTTTAATAATGCTTAAAGCGAAACAATAAAATTAAATATTCCTTTAAATATCGTGCCTGGGGGGGTGTCCTTAGTATGCCTGTAAAGTAGCGCATCTTTCCTGTGTTTATAACAGTGCCACAGCAAAATGACATTTCTAAAGGAAAAAATGTCATTAAAAACTGCTTGCGGCTGTAATGTATTGTCAGATCCCGGCAATATAGATAAAAATACCAAAAATACCCCAAAAAAATGGCATGGGTGTCCACCCCAAAATCCATACCAGGCCATTCAGGTCTAGTATGGATATTAGGGGGAACCCTGCAACCATTTTTTTTTTTAAATAGTGTGGGGGTCCCCCAGGTCCCATATACTCTGAGCAGCAGTATATATACTATACAGCCTGCCCTATATACTCTGCAGAAATTAGGGCCTTAGGTGTTGGTGGTACCAGAATACTGTAAGCCCTCACAGTTACTCTTGTTGGGTGCAGGAACAAGCCCTGCTGTGAAATATTATATCAAGAATTGTAATTACATGCCCCTGTGATTAGATACTGTGTACACCGCCTGCACTATATTAGTAACTGTACAATGGCTGCACTGTATTATATACTGTGTACACCACCAGAAGTGTATTAGAAACTGTATACACTGTATTAGATACTGTGTACACCGCCTGCACTGTATTAGCAACTGTACAATGGCTGCACTGTATTGTATACTGTGTACACCACCAGAAGTTTAGTAGAAACTGTACCCTGAAGTGTATTAGAAACAGTACACCACCAAATGCACTGTAGATATAGGCTACACTTGATGCAGAGTATATATACAGTATATATACAATATATATATATATATATATATATATATATATACAATATATATATATATATATATACATATATATATATATATATATATATATATATATATATATATATATATACACTGTATTACAAGTGTACAGCCCTAAGGCTAACACTGTGCTATAACTAGAAACTTGTGAAAATAAAATAATACATAAATAAGCTGCTAGCATCGAAAAGTCCAGTACAGAAACTTCAAATAAGGTGCAATATCCAACAAGAGATGCAGCGCTAATTAAATCATACATATATAAATAGAAAAATTGGTGAATAAGTACCAAGGTGAAAAAAAGAAAAAAGTAAAAATGAAAAACTAAAGCAAGGTCCCATCAAAAAAAAGTCCATAAATTCTTAAATAACAGTGTCCATCAAAGTAAGCAAAATTAATTGCGGAAAAGATTGTGAAAGAGTCTTCAAAACAAACAAAGTGCATCCAGATCACCACCCAAAGTGTATGGATAACCTGCTTACCAGAAAGCCATGACCGCCACAGCAGTCTCGCCCAGCCTAGGGAAGTAAGGTCTCCCTCAACCTTTATAGAAAATCCAGGACTCCCGCTGTTGCTAAAAATACTCAGAGACATAGAACAAAAAAGACTTGTCTCGCCAAGTGTCAGTCACTTCGTCAGAGTGTTTTTTTCCTTTTTTTCACCTTGGTACTTATTCACCAATTTTTGTATTTATTTATGTATGATCTAATTAGCGCTGCATCTCTTGTTGGATATTGCATACATATACATACATATATATATATATATATATATATATATATATATATATATATATATATATATATATATATATATATTATATATATACTATACTGGACTGACTATATATATATATATATATATATATATATATATATATATATCAAATACACTGCCACTAACTGAATAACCTGCCTGCTTAATCTAACTCAAGCTATCTCTCTGTCCACGCCAACGGCCGCTCTGTAAGCAGCCTTATATAGTGTGGAGCGTGGACTTAGTCCCTCTGAGCCATGATGGACGTGGCATGGATGAGTACTGATGTGGCATTGATGTGACATGGATGAGTACTGATGTGGCATGGGCATGGCACGGATGAGTACTGATGTGGCATGGATGAGTACTGATGTGGCATGCATGGAAGTGTCACGGATGAACACTGATGTGGCATGGATGAGTAATGATGTGGCATGGATGAGCACTGATGTGGCATGGTTATGGCATGGATGTGTACTGATGCGGCATGGACATGGCACGGATGAGTACTGATGTGGCATAGATGTGGCACGGATTAGTACTGATGTGGCATGGATGTGACACAGATGAGCACTAATGTGGCATGGATGAGGCATGGATGTGGCACGGATGAGTACTGATGTGGTACGGATGAGTACGGATGTGGCACGAATGAGCACCAATGTGGCATGGATGTGGCACGGATGAGCACTGATGTGGCACGGATGAGTACTGATGTGGCATGGATGAATAATGATGTGGCATGGACATGGCATGGATGAGTATTGATGTGGCACGGATAAGTATTGATGTGGCATGGATGTGGCATGGATGAGTACTGATGTGGCACGGATGAGCACTGATGTGGCATGGCTGGGCATGGATAAGGCATGGCTGGGCATGGATGAGGCATGGCTGGGCATGGATGAGCACGGATGAGCATGGCTGGGCATGGATGAGCACGGATGAGCATGGCTGGGCATGGATGAGCACGGATAAGCATGGCTGGGAAAGGATGAGCATGGCTGGGCCCAGATGAGCAAGGCTGGGCATGAATGAGCATGGCTGGGCATGGCTGGGCACGGATGAGCACGGCTGGGCATGGATGAGCACGGCTGGGCACAGATGAGCATGGCTGGGCAGGGATGAGCACGGATGAGCATGGCTCGGCATGGATGAGCACGGCTGGGCACGGATGAGTACGGCTGGGCTCGGATGAGCATGGCTGTGCACTAATGAGCACCGATGAGCATGGCTGGGCATGAATGAGCACGGATGAGCACGGCTGGGCTCAGATGAGCATGGCTGTGCACGGATGAGCATGGCTGGACATGGATGAGCACGGATGAGCATGGCTGGGCATGGATAAGCATGGCTGGGCATGGATGAGCCAGCTGTCCAATAAAAATGCTGCAGTGGAGGCACGCCTCTCACTGCAGTGTCATAGAAGGGGGCATGTGTCTAAAAGACAAATGCTCTCTTCCAGCCCAGCCTTCAGTAATTTGTCCGTAAAGCAATCTGCTTAAGTACAGATTTTGAAAATGTAGTAAATTCCCTTAAAAACAATATGTAATAATTATTTGTATATTACTTTGTCCACACCAACAACACCACACACGGCCGCTCTGTAAGCAGCCTTATATAGTGTGGAACGTGGACTTAGCCCCCCTGAGCCATAATGGACGTGGCATGGATGAGTACTGATGTGGCATGGACGTGGCATGGATGAGTACTGATGTGGCATGGACATGGCACGGATGAGTACTGATGTGGCACGGATGAGTACTGATGTGGCATGCATGGATGTGTCACGGATGAACACTGATGTGGCATGGATGAGTAATGATGTGGCATGGATGAGCACTGATGTGGCATGCATGGATGTGTCACGGATGAACACTGATGTGGCATGGATGAGTAATGATGTGGCATGGATGAGCACTAATGTGGCATGGTTGTGGCATGGATGTGTACTGATGCGGCATGGACGTGGCACGCATGAGTACTGATGTGGCATGGATTGCAGCTTCACAGCCTGGTTCCCTGCACGAGTCATGCTGCGCGTCCTCACTGGTACCTGCTGTCTTCTGGGACCTGTGTGTCTCCCAAAAGACAGTGGGGGAGTCGGAGGAGGGGTCGGACATGGTGTAGATCATCGCGGAGCCTGCGGTGATCTATGCCCGGAAGTGGGAGCAAATACCTGGATTAGACAGGTATCTTCTCCCCCCTCCTTTCTGAAAGGTGCCAAATGTGACACCGGAGGGGGGGGAAGAATCAGATCAGTAGAAGTTCCACTTGTGGGTGGAACTCCTCTTTAAGTGGTTAAAATTGTGCACACTTGTGGAATGGCGCCAAACTTCAGTACTTATAAATCTCCATAGGAGAAACTTTAAAAATGTTTACAGGTTACATGTTTAGAGTTACAGAGGAGGTCTAGTGCTAGAATTATTGCTCTCGCTCTAACGATCGTGGCGTATGTAACCTGTGTGTATCTGGCTCTGATACTAGGAATAATATAATATAAACAGTGTGTATTTAGTATCACTTTAAGGCTCCATTTACACTTGTATGACTCCAAAGTTGCGCCGACTTTGGAGTGCAACTTTGGTGCAACTTTCATGCAACTTTGACGAATTGTTGGATAGGTGTGACTTGGATAAGACTTTGGCTTTGACCAGTAATAATGGACAATTGTTGCACAGTTGTTGCATTGTATACCATTTAGGTACAACTTTCATGCAACTTTTGAGAGTTAACGTTGAAGTCTAGGGCCCTTGAGTTACATGAAAGTCGGACCACAGCAGTGCATGAACTACTTTGAAATTGCTGCAACTTTAAGTTGCACTTATATGAATAGCTATCATTGGAAAACATGGGGAACAATATGTCATACAACTTCAAAGCTCCAATTGGCAATTGTGTGGCAATTTGGCCACACCCACTGGTGCGCTCTGTGAGCTACAGTACTACTCCTCTTGGGGCACCCAAATGTGTCCCAGGTCTTTTATAATCCTATAGTGTTTACTGCAAAAAAATATATAAAAAATGCCCTGTGCCGCAAAGTTTGGCTTGAAGAAAAGGTGGCAACCCTATTCTCATCTCAAAAAGTTGGGAGGTATGCAACTTTGAAGTCCGAAGTTGCATGACAAGTCACACAAGTGTAAATGGAGCCTAAATCAACATAAAGCAGAGCAATTTGAAACTGAGTGTTTTCTCCCTCTAGTGGCTAACCTGCATACTGCTATATTTAAAAAAAAAAAATGCATATAAGCAAGCATGTAAAAATGTAAAGTCAAATCAAAAATGGCAAGCAATGCAATGATAACTCTAAATATATGCTCAATGATAATACAGTATTCTTACCTCTTAAAACCTGAATTACCACTGCTCCAGGAAAAATACATTTGTTAAAATGATCTCAGGCCACATCCTTAAAAATGCCAAATATGGAAGTTTAAAAAACAAAGGTCCTCTGACGTTTACGGTGGATCTCCAGCCCAAACATTGCAAAAGCAAATGAGTAGAAATCTTCCCAAGAGTGGGGAAATCACACCTTTGATAGCTGTTACTGGAGCACCTAATTGGAAGATTTCCATCTAATTCTTGTTCCAGTGAGAACTCCATACATCTGGCTTTCTCCTTAACTTCTTTCAGGCTGACAATGGTCACCCATTGTCATCCTGACAGTAAACACAAACCTCTCAAATGGAGATACAGCTAGTGAAAAAAAAACTGAACAGCCTATGAAATAAAACAAACTTGGAGGTTCTAACCCTTTCCCACAATATCCAGAACAAATATTTTGTTTGTGTTTAATTTTGCTATGGACTTTTATTTATTTATTTTTTTTTATAGGGGCAGCAGAATGAGGTTGTTGATGACACCACAAAAGCTGCCCTTTGATCTCAGCATAGCACTACATACTGTCGTGGTGCAGTTTAATTCACGAAAGCACCACGGTGTCAAGTGCAGCAGAGCACCACATCCAGCTCTTGCCATAACAGGTAATAAAAGTAGGGAATAATCCATTGCCACCATGTCTGGAAGGCTTAATTGGAGAGGCAGAGGTTGTTCCCATGCAGCTATTACATAGAGGAGGTGGTGGAGTGACTATCCAAGCCTTTGTCACCCTTCTCTTCCTACAAGGTGCAGAGAAGCGTAATGTTGCCTACAGCTGCAAAAGTGCTCTGTTCTTCTTCATCCACAGCTAATCCTGCAATTGCTGCACAACCTGGCATGGAAGAGTCGGCTGAATTATTTGAGCAGAGCATCAATCATTAGCTGCAGTAGGATGAGCAACATTTAATTGTATCTGCAGTTGAGGAGGCAAGTAACAGAAGCACAGAAGGAGGGGGCAAGGAAAGCCAATTGGCCTGATTGTTGCTGCAGCTTCCTGCCAAATTGGCTCATCGATGAGAAGGGTAGGGATGATGATGATATTTCTGACCATATACGTGAATGCCAAAGATAGTAGAGGAAGAAAGTGAGGGAGAGACACAACATAAGCAAGGCAGAATGCTGGTAGAACTCCATGGGTGCAGGCCACTGTTATGCCCTGGTCTGATCCCCATAGCTCAGCTATGTGGGCCTTTACCCACACATGTGCTGCAGACAGCACTTAGTCATTTACAGTCTCTGCCAGCAGCATATGAACCATGGTAATTCCATTGGTCACTTGGGTACCACATGTATGGCCAGATACATGACTGCTTACCACAGAGCTTGTGGCAGCAGCACTTGAATGCTAGGGATCAACGTGTAGGTAGCCTGTAGCAGTTGCATACAAAGGAATGCACCATAGTATGCCAAGGTTAGGAAAGGGGTAATGCTAGTTCTGCAGTACCTGCTTTTTCTGGGCTCTACCCCTGTGCTGTTCAAAAAAGAGGGAGCAACCAGACGTTAGGTGTTTACCTGATAAGGTCACAGGTCCTTCCGTAGCGAGGGAGTCAATGTTCTTACTCCCTCCCTAGCAGTTGGCATCCCATAGCAACCAGATCCAAACCCAAATTATGGAGAGCTATGGCCTGGTCACGAGGTACTTGAAGTGGAAGAGTTAATAAGTGCACGCATGAGGTCCATGCTATGTGTGACGGGACCCCATTCTGTTACTGGGAGTGAGGTAACAGAGGTATGCTGGACTGGTGGAGTGGGCGCGGGCTCAGTATGTCCCTCCTAATGCAAACATACAAGTTACAGTGTGTAATCACATGGGACAAGTCACTTTTCAGAGGAACCCTGTATTTTATTTGCTGCACACAGTGAAGGCTCATCTTTAAGTCAGGGAACTGCCTTAATGTTAGATTCTTCACGGCAGTCTCCACCTGGTTCCAGGCATTGATGAGCCTGCTCAGCATGAAAAGGTACGCCCGCATGTAGGACGAGTAACCCAGCTCACAATGCCTGGCGTAGCCCAAGAACCCTGTGCTTACAGCTCAGAGGAGTTAGCAAGGATGCGCCAGCTCCACGCTGCCCACAAGCAGCAAAACAATCCTTCTCCTCCATTTCCTTTTCCACTTCTCACCTCTCTTGAAAATCCACAGGAGCAAACCTAAAGGTGGTTAACCCCATGCCAACTTGTGCAGGAAAGATCATGTGTGGTTCCTAGTTAGGTACCCTGGCTCACAGGATGTTCTGAGGCAGGCTAGAAGAGTATGTAATCATTTTAGATAGTCAACCCCGGAGAGTGTTCAGCTGGGTGAAATTCAGCAGCAACTCCACCTGCCAGCAAACTGCCTGATATGCAATGTGCCTACATGGTGGAACTTGACTTTGGCCATGTTGCACATGCAGCAGCAGGTCATAAATGAGTACCTGTGCAAGTATGGCATGAGGATAAGACCAGGGAAGCTGTTTTATCACCGCAGAAGTGGCTCCTCATTGAGGAGGCATTGAATGTATTATCATCATTTGAAGAGGCAACCAGAATGGTGAGTCGTATCCATTAATGAAACTATTCTTATAGTTTTCTTGCTGGAGCACACACTGTTTTGTGTAATAGACTAGGCACTGGAGGCACAGGAAGAGGAGGATTTTCAGGTTTCTAAGGGCCCACTTTACCCTGACTCCATCCCAGTGAGGCCACACCAAGCATAAGAGGAGCCAGTGAAGGAGATGAAAGAGGATGGTTGCAGTAATGGTGTTGAGGAGGACATAGAGCCGGCTTCTAGGGATGGGTTTCAACCCTTGTACATGGTTGGGGGGAGATAACTGAGGACAATGTTGTCTCTGCTTTCACCATGGTGGGCCTGAAAAAATACCACCCTGGCCATCTCCTGCCCCCATGAGCACACTCTGCAACCATTAACACCTCCTTCTGTGGTTACACTTTAATCATCTCCTGCCACAGCTGTAGGCCTGCTACTTTTACCATGTACTGGCTCCATTGCTGTAGTCTGTTGCCACTGAATTTTTACTTTGCCACACTGATTTTTCCACAGCTGTTTCACAGTTGCAAAATATGTAAAGTGATACTAAAGTCTAATTTGTTTAAATGTAAAAATAACAAACAAACATGTTATACTTACCTGCTCTGTGCAGTGGTTTTGCACAGAGCAGTTCAGATCCTCTTCTTTTCTCATTCTTCGCCAGTGCTTCTGGCCCCTCTGCCGAGTGCCCCCACAGCAAGCAGCTTGCTATGGGAGTACCTGAGCTGAGCCACTACTTGGTGTGTCAATTCAGAAATGGAGACATGGTTCGGCCCGCCCCCTCTCTCTCCTCATTGGTTCACTTACTTTGATGGACAGCAGCGGGAGCCAATGGCGCCAATCAGCCAATGAGGAGGGAGAGTTCCAGGCAGCCAAGACTCTCGTGCAACATTGCTGGATCAAGATGGGCTCTGGTAAGTATGAGGGGGGAAGAGGGGGGCTGCTGCACAGTGAATTTTTTTTTATCTTAATGCATAGAATGCATTAAGATTAAAAAACCTTCTGACTTTAGGACCACTTTAACATTTCTTGCTAGGAGCCTGCGCTCTGCCTGAATATTTGTGTTAGGTTACTTAAGGACTAAGAATACCTAAAAGCTAATGTTTCACATCTGTTTCTAGGATGTAAAAATTAATCAATTTATCTGCAGGATAAATCCTGCATTGGCAATAAATATTTCTGTTGTTTTATGTTACATTAAAAAAGGACAACACTAATATTAATTTAAAAAATTAAAAAAAAAAAGACAACACTTTGGAGATCTATTTATAAAAACATGCATAGCTATTTGTCCAGTGAATCTGCATTTACATTTGTTCTGAATGAATTGAAAAACAAAGGTTATTTAGTAGGGCTGGGGAAAAAATCAATTTGAATCTTGAATCGAGTTGAGAGGTCAAATCGATTCAAATTTTCAGCAAATAAATTTTTTAGATTTTTTTTTCATCAGGACCGGCGCTGACACTGCGCCGGTCCTGAGGAGCTGCGGGTAGGAGTTTTCAGGCGAGGCCGCGGCTTCGGCCTAGTCCGCGAGGCCAGACGCCGTGGACTAGGCCGAAGCCGTGGCCTTGCCTAAAAACTCCTACCCGCAGCTCCTCAGGACCGGTGCGGTGTCCATCAAATTAAAGAAAAAACTTGATTAGAATCGTGAATCAAGTTTTTTTTTTTTAAATCTCAGATTTTTTTTTTTTTGAGAGAATCGCTCTATTATTTAGGCCATTTACTCCTCTGAACAAATGTTCTTTTATCATTTGCTGTGGTAAAATACAACATTTTGGCCACTAGAATTATTACTCTGTATTTCCTATGTCCCTCTAGTAGCAATAATGTGACATTTTACAGTGTGGCCTGGTCTCACTCCTTTTCTCAAAAACTATGGTCTATAAAAATGCTTAAAAAAATTGCTCCTTTGTCACAGGAAGAATAAAATGTAATTCTATAATGGAGTCTGCCTGTTTTCTCCTTATGGAATTGCCTCCTATCAACCACCTCCTGCCCGCTGTATTGTCTTTCTATTAAAAAGGATGATATGATTTCCTTCTATTAAAAAGGATGATCTTTTGTGCAGTAAATCTGCCATTTTTTTTCGATCTCAGACAAATGTTATATTTCTGGATGAAATCTGCACACCCTCTCCCTAAGAAATAGCAATCTATCCAAATAGGTATAAAAGCTGTGGTGCATCTCTTTAAATTGTGTCTGTCCAAAAATGTAAAAGTCTGTAAAAGACTGTCTTAAGTCTAAAAGGATAAAAATGTTATTTTCAGATGCAATCTGCCTGATCTCATCTTCAGAAATTGTGGCTTATTCAAGAAGGCTCAACATGTGTACTTGAAATAGGTAACATGTTTCTGTTCTGAATTTAAAATAAAAAGAGATTTTTTTAAGTTCCAGATTCAATATGCTTGCTCTTTACCTCAAAACTAGCTTAGCCTGAAAAAAAAACACAATCTTTTGTTACAAGATGCAATCTGAAATAGCAGCCTGTCCAAACAGGCTTAAAATCTGTGCTGCAAATGTGTGATTTTTAGACATGTGCGATTCGTTTCATTACGATTAGTTTTTAGGGTGAAAATTTTGTTTTCCGAGATTCTAAAGTATAGCAATCTCTGAATGGACATAGTAACAAATGTCCAAAAACTTGAAAAAAGTAATAACAAAATTAATAAATGCATTTGTTTAATTTGGATGTCGTCACATGATGCAGTAGTAGTTCAAGTCCATGGGGAAATTAATTACATTTTTTAATTCGTTTGATAATTCATATAACGAATGGATCAGAATTTCGTTCTATCCTTCTATTAACTATTGTTAATTTGGATGCACATTACACCAATCGATATTGTCCAATCAGCTTATGCCGTTTCTCTTGGTATACTAGCATCCGAAAATATTGAGTCCTTCTGATTAGAATCTGTCCAATTCGACAATATATTGAATATATAACAATCTTCTGGAAAAAAATTCTTTTAATCCACCCGAACCAAAGAAAATATACAAAACTAATGCTGAAGATACAGAACAAATTCCGAAACGAAACGGTTCAACATAATGAATATGAAAAAAATAAATTCTTCAGTGAATGAATGCATCCGAAATTAAACAAAAATTGCTGCCGCGCACGTGTCTAGTGATTTTTTTCTGTTTGCAGCTTCAAACAAGATACTCACATCTTTTTCAGTTGCAGATGTAATACGGCTGGTAGTATGCATTGCATACTATCACATTATGACAGACTTACCTGAAAACTGAGCCCTCCAGCAGCACGCTGTCACCACTAAAGGCTCAGTCATCTTCACCCGGTCTTCTTTTTTTAATCTAATAATAAAAGACACACATTTTTCATTTCTATATGCAATATGCCCGATCAATCCTTCAAAAATTGTGGCCTATCCAAAAAGGGCTAATAGCTGTGGTGCAAATGTGTGAAAAGTTTTTGTCTTCATTTTCAGAAAATAATTTTTTTTCTTTTTATTTCCAAATACAATTACATAGTTACATAGCAGGTGAGGTTGAAAATAGACACAAGTCCATCAAGTCCAACCTATGTGTTTGATTTTATGCCAGTATTACATTGTATATCCCTGTATGTTGTGGTCATTTAGGTGCTTATCTAATAGTTTCTTGAAACTACCGATGCTCCCCGCTGAAACCACCGCCTGTGGAAAGGAATTCCATATCCTTGCCACTCTTACAGTAAAGAACCCTCTACGTAGTTTAACCCCTTCAGCCCCGGAAGGATTTACCCCTTTCCTGACCAAGCCCTTTTTTGCGATACGGCACTGCGTCGCTTTAACTGACAAGTGCGTAGTCGTGCGACGTTGTACCCAAACAAAATTGACATCTTTTTTTCCCCACAAATATAGCTTTCTTTTGGTGTTATTTGATCACCTCTGCGTTTTTTATTTTTTGCGCTATAAACAAAAAAAGAGCGACAATTTTGAAAAAAAAAGTAATATTTTTACATTTTTGCTATAGTCAATATCCCCAAAAATATATAAAAAAACGAATTTCTTCCACAGTTTAGGCCAATATGCATTCTTCTACATATTTTTGGTAAAAAAAAATCACAATAAGCATATATTGATTGGTTTGGCCAAAAGTTATTGCGTCTACAAAATAGGGGATAGATTTATGGCATTTTTATTAATAATTTTTTTTATTAGTAATGGCGGCGATCTGCGATTTTTATCATGACTGCAACATTGCAGCAGACAGATCGGACACTTTTAACACTATTTTGGGACCACTGGCATTTAGACAGCGATCAGTGCTATATAAACGCACTGATTACTGTGTGAAAGTCATGGCAGGGAAGGGGTTAAACACTAAGGGGCAATCAAGGGGTTAACTGTGTTCCCTCAGCATGTTCTAACTGTAGGGGGATGGGCTCATTAGATCCCTGTCATGTTGCTAGACAGAACAGAGAAATGCCTTGTTTACACAGGCATCTACCCGTTCTGCCTCTCCATGCCACAATCACGGGCCACCGGCGGACATCAAGTCTGCCGAACCTGCAGCCACACTCCTGTGGCATTTGTGGCCCCGCTAGCTGTGAATGACGCAGTGACGTACGGGTATGTTGTTTTGCACACCCGTGCCACTTTGCCGACATATATCGGTGTGAGCCAGTCGACAAGTGGTTAAGGTTAAACCTCTTTTCTTCTAATTTAAATGAGTGGCCACGTGTCTTATTAAACTCCCTTCTGCAGAAAAGTTTTATCCCTATTGCGGGGTCACCAGTACGGTATTTGTATACTGAAATCATATCCCCTCTCAAGCGTCTCTTCTCCAGAGAGAATAAGTTCAGTGCTCGCAACCTTTCCTCATAACTAATATCCTCCAGACCCTTTATTAGCTTTGTTGCCCTTCTTTGTACTCGCTGCAATTCCAGTACATCCTTCCTGAGGACTGGTACCCAGAACTGGACAGCACACTCTAGGTGCCGCTGGACCAAAGTCTTGTAGAGTGGAAGAATTACCACTTTATCTCTGGAGTTGATCCCCTTTTTAATGCATGCCAATATTCTGTTTGCTTTGTTAGCAGCAGCTTGGCATTGCATGCCATTGCTGAGCTTGTCATCTACTAGGACCCCCAGGTCCTTTTCAATCCTAGATTCCTCCAGAGGTTCTCCCCGCAGTGAGTAGAATGCATTCATATTTTTGACACCCAAATGCATGATTTTATGTAGTTTCCCACCCCATAAACCACTTCCCATCCCAGCCGTCATCAAATGACGTCCGCAGGAGGGATCTCCCATCCTGGGTGGGCGTCATACGACGTCCTCGTCTTCCCGGCCCTCTAAGGGGCGCGTGCGCACACGCCGCATCACTCGGGAGCCGATGCGCATGCCCAGCGGCCATGATGTCCTCCGGGCACCCGCGATTGCCGGTAACACAGCAGGACTGTGGATCTGTGTGTGTAAACACACAGATCCACGTCCTGTCAGGTGAGAGGAGACCAATGGTGTGTTCCCAGTACAGAGGAACACCAATCGGTCTCCTCCCCTTGTGAGTCCCCTCCCCCTACAGTTAGAATCACTCCCTAGGTAACATATTTAACCCCTTGATCGCCCCCTAGTGTTAACCCCTTCCCTGCCAGTGACATTTATACAGTAATCAGTGAATTTTTACAGCACTGAGCGCTGTATAAATGTGAATGGTCCCAAAATAGTGTTAAAAGTGTCCGATATGTCCGCCGCAAATGTCACAGTCACGATAAAAATTGCAGATCGCTGCCATTACTAGTAAAAAAAAAATAATAAAAATGCCATTAATCTATCCCCTATTTTGTAGACGCTATAACTTTTGCGCAAACCAATCAATATATGCTTATTGCAATTTTTTTTACCAAAAATATGTAGAAGAATACATATCAGCCTAAACTGAGGAAAAAATGTGTTTTTTTAAAAAAAATTGGGATATTTATTATTGCAAAAATTAAAAAATATTGTGTTATTTTCAAACTTGTCACTCTTTTGTTTATAGCGCAAGAAATAAAAACCGCAGAGGTGATCAAATACCACCGAAAGAAAGCTCTATTTGGGGGGGGGGGGAATGATAAAAATTCATTTGGGTACAGTGTTGAATGACTGCGCAATTGCCATTCAAATTGTTACAGCGCTGAAAACTGAAAATTGGCCTGGGCAGGAAAGGGGTGAAAATGCCCTGTATTGAAGTGGTTCATTTGTTCAGATCTACTTGCAAGGTTTCCACATCTTGCGGAGAAGTTATTGCCCTGCTTAGTTTAATATTGTCTGCAAATACAGAGATTGAGCTGTTCACCCCATCCTCCAGGTCGTTTATGAATAAATTAAATAGTACTCCCTATTGATCACTACCTTCTGAACTCGCCCTTGTAGCCAGTTTAAAATCTATGTACTCACCCTATGGTCCATGCCAACTGACCTGGAATTTGCTGTCACTCTTTCTGAAGTAGCTGCCTATTAAAAAGAATGAAGGGCTGTTGTGCAAATCTTTAAGATTGTCCTCTCTTTAGTCTCAGAAAACAGACATGAATTGTTTATTTCCAGCTGAAATCTGTGGCCTTCCTTCTACAATAGCAGCCTATCAAAAAGGATAAAAGGTTGTGCTGCAAATCTGTACAGTTTTTCTGTCATCAGTCTCAGACAAAAGGCGCATTTTTTTTTTATTTCCAGATTAAATCTGCTTACTCTCTCCCTCTGAAATTGAGACCTGTCAAAAAGGCTGAAAGGCAGTGCTGCATATTTGTATAATTTTCCTGTCTTAAGTCTAAAAAAAAAACACTGATATTTTATTTCCAGATGCAATCTGCTTGCTTTCTCTCTCTGAAATAGAAGCATGCCATCTCATCGTGCTTTCCCTCTGAAAAGTATGAAAGGATTTGTGTTGACATTTTATTAAACCTTGTACACAATACAGTGTGGTAGTGAAAAGCAGTTCACAGGCTATGCCATTAAACTTGTTTACAGAATTGTATGAAGTTTATGGCTTTAGCTTCACTTTTTGATAATATAGCTTCCAGCATATTTTGGCTATGTGTCTGCTACTTTCACCACTCAATTCTGCCCTATTGCTTCAACAAAAAAATCAGCTGTCTGCAAAAAGTAACCAATACATTTTTGGGGGGCAAGGAAATCAATCCTATTGGGTTGCTGCTGCTGTATGTAAGCCAATGAATAATCTAAATGTAAAAAATAATAATACACATGCAATGTATGTAGTGCCAGAATGCGGTGTCCCAGAGAATCGTAATGTTCTGAAAGACCACGTACAGTTTTCAAGGTATCTCCCAAACATGTTATTTGAGAGATATATGTATTTTCAATGTTGCTTGTTACGCTGAGTGTAAATACCTTTCCCCTTACTGAACGATAAAAAAAAAAAAATTTTTGCATTGCTATACTTCCCCCGGGGCAGTGCCCAGCTCTCCATGCCATTTTTTGAAAATTCTTTGCTTATTAGCCCTGAAAATTGTCAGAATTGAGTTTTAAAGTTTGACATTGATTTCTATGGGGTTTGGATCAACATCTGAATTTTGGACAAATTCTTTGAACGTCCTGCAACTTGAAAATAACCCTCACTGAGCACTATCAACTTAAACATTTTGACTATCCAATGCCAACCACTGTTCTGGTGACTGAAGATTAAGTCCTTCGGCTGACCAAAGCTCGGATTTTGTTCTGAAGGAACATTTGACAATTCACTGAAATGAAGTGTCAGGATACAAATATGGTAGAAACTATTAACTCATTTGAGGACCGTGACTGATAAATATAGCAGCCAAATGTTGCTTTTTAGCATATGTGTACAGTATATCATTCACAAAAAAAGGAGAATTTTTGAAAATTACCCCACTCATGTAAATGACCACCACATGAGTAAATTAAGTTGTTCACCAACATTTATATTAAGTAGTGTCCCAACAAACATTACTATGTCAATATGTTCTTTTCCCCTAGGGGGCAGATTAACTTCATTATTCACTGTCAGTCTCTAGCTTACTGTTTGGGAAGGTGTTTTGTGAGTAGGATTTTGTGAGAGTGAATGAAACTAGCCGCTTTAATCTGCACTCTAGGGGACATCAAACATTATATGAGAAACAAGGGTGTACACTAATTAAATGTACTATTTTGGCAACCACATAACAAATGCGTGTAATAACAAGGAAACTTCAGCAAACTTAAAAAGCTTGCAATTTGAGTACAAAAATATACCTGCCATTAAAACTGTATTCAAGACCCTATAGTTAAAGTGGTTGTAAACCTCAGACATGAAAAATTAACAAAGCATATCCCTCTATGTTGTGTACTTGTCTCAATCCAGAGCACTAAGTGTAATTTCTATATATAGACTGTATATATAGTCTACACTGAATGCAGAGTAAATATGTATATTAATACACCGCCTGAAGTGTATTATGTACTGTACACCACTAAATGCACTGTATATATAGTCTACACTGAATGCAGAGTATATATACCCTGTTTCTCCGAAAATAAGACCTTGTCAGTGATGGCTGCAATATAAGCCCTACCCCCCAAATAAGCCCTAGTTAAAGTCCTTGTTGTTCTTATTTTCAGGGTAGGGCTTATTTTCGGGGAAACAGGGTAGGGCTTATTTGGGGGGTAGGGCTTATATTGCAGCCATCACTGACAATCACGCTAGGTCTTATTTTCGGGGGAAACAGGGTATATATATATATATATATATATATATATATATATATATATATATATACATATATATATATATACACTAGACTGTGTGTGTATATATATTGATACACTGCCTGAAGTGTATTATATATTGCATATATATATATATATATATATATATATATATATATATATATATACATACTAGACTGTATATATACCTCAGATGAAGATGAAGTCAACTCGACGAAACATGTCAGGGATCAAACACACGTTTATTTAGGGTCAGCTAGGCTGCCGGAGAGACGAGAGGGGGTTTTAATCAGCTATCATCTGGAAATAAGAGAGCGCATAGCGGATACCCTATCATCATTTTTTTGTAAGGATCCAAGTCTTTGAACCTTTGCACATAGCATATGTGATTTTAAAAGTTTTCTATCAATAAATCACTTTTTCGGAATTACGCTATGGTGCTGCTATCTGTTTTATGAGATCACAGTATCATCTTTGGGATCTCTGAGTGAGGACGATCGGGCGGTGGATAATACAGACGGAACGATCAGAGGGACGAGCCAATCATTCCCTGATGTCCTGGTACACCTAACACATAATCATCCAGCAGCGTTACTAACAGCCTACGAGGAGGATTGCTGAGGCCATCCATCCAGGCTCTTTACTTGCCAAGGTCTGGTAAGTGTACACTTCATAGGGAGAGGGCTTCACTAATAGAGTGAGAGCGGATGTCAGAGCTTACTGCACAGCGGAGCACCATCCTTTGGATCCCTCTTGTGGAACTGTTTTATCTATTAATTTATCACCAGCACTGCATTTATTTGCAAGTTACATCAACTAGGAAGATGTAGGAGCACTATTCGTTTCTGTCACGTACATTGAGGATCTGTACTTGAAGGTTTTTTTTTAAACAGACTGGTTATATTTGTATTTTTATTTATTTCATTGATTGGTGTTTAATAAGTGTTTTTTTTTAACTGTGCCCTCAAGCACTTGTTGGTGGTGGTGGGGGGGGGGACATATACACAGTTTTCTATATATATATATATATATATATATATTAGACAGTATATATATATTAATACACCACCTGAAGTGTATTATATACTGTACATATGTGTATACTGTATATAGTCTATACATAATGCAGAGTGTATATATATATATTTTTTTTTTTATACACCGCCTGAAGTGTATTTAACTGGATATATGTCCAGATTTGCACCTTTGGCATGTTCCCTTGTCCCCCCTCCCGTTTGTGCTAGTTAGTACAATCCCTTACTAGATATTCCCTGCCTTACCCTGTTACTCAGTTAAGTTTTACTTTCTACCACAGAGACAGGGTTTAGGAAAGTAATTATCTGCTTACATCAGGGGCATAACTTGGATTGTAAAAGACACGGGCACCCCTGGGCACACTTAAGGGTAGCTGCGATGTGATGTAATGGTGGGTGTGGCCTATTGTGCTAACAGTGGGAGGTTATATAAATCCTATGACTACTCTGCTCTAGGTCAAGAATAAGTAATGCATAAAATGCAGGGGTTAGGAGTAAGTAACTCACAGAGCGCAGAGCTCAGGAGTAAGCAATACACAGAGAGTAGGGGTCAAGAGGAAGTAATGCACACATTGCAGGGGTCAGGAGTAAGTAGTGCACAAAGCACAGAGATTAGGAGTAAGTAACTGTCAGGAACCATAAACCTGGTGGAGACAGAAAATGAAGTTAAACTCACACCTGTAATAAAATAGCAAAAAATAACACAGTTTAGCAACATAATCAATACTGAAGCCTGGGTTTGGATGCCAGAGTGGGTAATTAGATGAGCCGGGGTCAGGAAGTCAAAAGTCAGCATAGTAAGGAGCAAAAACAGGAACAGGTATCAGAAGAGAAGTCAGGAAGGCCAAGTCATACAAAGAAACACACTGGAGAGCATAGACAACGCAAGGGCATGGAGGAAATGAGCAAAGCTATTTAAAGCGGAGTTCCACCTGTTTTTTAGTTTATTAAAAGTCAACAGCTACAAAAATGTAGCTGCTGACTTTTAATAAACAGACACTTACCTGCCCCACAGTCCAACGATGCGGGCGCCCGGAGCCTCGCTCCTCTCCCCCTCCTCTCCGCAGTGCCCTCATAGCAACTGTGGGCGCCCCTTATGGCTTCACGGCCAGGAGCGCAGTGCGCATGCGCAAATTACGCTGCGCTCTGCTATTGGCCAGTCAATCATCTGGGACCTGTGACGTGTCCCAGAAGATTGCTGGCAGGGAGGGGCCGCCTAAGGCAAGAGGAGGAGTCACCTAGGTGGCCGAGAAGAGGAATAAGGAAGAGGGAAAGGAAGTCCCACTAAAAAGAAGTTACCCGCTCCCCCCAAAAAAAAAATTACATGCCAAATGTGGCATGTAAGGGGGCGAAGAGTGCTCTTTTGGGTGGAACTCCGCTTTAAATAGCCAAAAGGGACTGGGATTAGGCTGGAATAATGAGGCAGGTAATGGTAACCAGGTGAGTCACTGTGGAAATGAGTGACTGGTAATTAACCGACAGCTGAGCAGCCTCTGTGCACTGAAAGAAAAGATCTGCTCGTGAATAGCAGGAGCCCAGCCCTAACAGTAAGGCACAGTGTTCAGAAGTAAGCAACACCAGAGTGTAGGGATCGGGAGTAGGTGAGAGAGAGAGTGCAGGGTCAGGGGTACATAACATACAGAGAGCCAAGAATAAGAAAGCAGGCCAACAACTCACACATATGTCCTTATAAAATACTCCTAATTACTCTGCTAGGTGTGACAATGTCACAGGAACACATACAGTAAATCTCAGTAGAGTAAAACCTTGGTTTGAGAGTGTTTTGCAAGACAAGCAAAATTTTTAAATAAATTTTGACTTAATATACAAGCAATGTCTTGATATACAAGTAGCGTCATGTCACAACTGAGTATAAAAGAGGAGAGAGGCGCCTCTAAGTGTAGCAATATGGTTACATTTAATGAAGGCACAACATTTAGCAACTCACATGGTTTATGATTAAAACAGGCACATCTAAGTATGCAGGCATCCAGGGTAAAGCTGTCTACATAGACTGTCCTGCGCACCGCCATCAATGTCATCCCTTCCACGCTGCACTTCACCAACGCTTCAAGCCTCGCTTTCAGGGTAGTCTTCCTGGTCATGATTGCAGACTGACAGCAGTGAGAGCCGGTGGTGCGGGGGATGAAACAATTACATTTTTTTAATAATAATCCCTTGTACAGTAAAACCTTGGATTGCGAGCATAGTTCGTTCCGGAAACATGCATCGCCGGCTCTCACCGCTGTCAGTCTGCAATCATGACCAGATGCCTGCATACTTAGATGTGCCTGTTTTAATCACCAACCATGTGAGTTGCTAAATGTTGTACCTTCATTAAATGTAACCATATTGCTACACTTAGAGGCGCCTCTCTTCTCTTTTATACTCTGTAGCTCCTGCTGGATTTTGCTTCTAATCCCCTTGTGGAGGCTGCCATTTGTGGATGGACATTTTATGGTTAAACACATTGCTATAATCTTTTTATATGGACCATAAACTGAAAGACCTATGAATAAATGGTTGTGGAACGAATCCTCTGAGTTTCCATTATTTCTTATGGGGAAATTCACTTTGAGTGCTTTGGATTACAAGCATGTTTCCGGAACAAATTATGCTCGCAATCCAAGGTTTTACTGTACAAGGGATTATTATTAAAAAAAAATTATTTCATTATACTATATAAGATTTTCTACACACAAAATCTATCACTTTGTCTGAGCTCACCTTACAGTAGAACAGCAGCTGTTGGGACCCTGAACACTTTGGTCAGGCCTATGTAGAGGGAGAGGGGAGAGAAGGGAAAAAAAGGGTGGTGGGAGGTGGGAGAGGAGGAAAAGGATGGAAGAGGGTCTGGCAGAAAGCAGACAATTTAAATCAGCCACCCTTTAATCCGCCTTTCATCCGCCGCCATGGGTTTAGAGTTCACCTGTGGATGATCAACCCAAGAGCTGGAGCGTGGGCAGATACACTAAGCTGCCAGCACCTGTCATAGCTGTAGCCCAGAGCAGAGGAGGACTTTCAGAGCACTCCCTTCATATCTGCGCTGATTAATAGTGGAATATTAAAAATGGCAGGTGGTCGTGAGTGACAGACATCCCAACCTGGAAAAACTCATTTCAGGGAGGTGACCATAGGTGATGCAACCTATTGCATTAGGGTGTGCACTCCAAAGCTCAAATACACATGTGCAGTAGAGCGGTAGATCTTGTCAGTAGAGCAGTGGACAGTGTCAGTAGGGAAGGAGATTAATGTCAGTAGTTTTTTTTGTTTTATTATTTTATTTTGTTTTTTGTTTTTTCAATTTTATTTTTTCTAATTTTATTTTTTTTAGAATATTATTTTTTATTATTTTTTTTTTTACAATTTGTTAGGAACTCCATTGAGGGGCTTTGGTGAAATTGCAGAGAAATGGACTTAGGACAGAGATTCCCCAGTCCCTTTCTCTGTAGCCTCAGCTGTCACCAGGGTAGGGGCGTTCAGCAGGGAAAATCTGCATCGCACGTGGTGATTAGGGTGTGCCCAGGCACACCCAGCACACCCTGTCCGCATGCCTGTGGAGGTAACACATTGCGCTGGCGCTGACCCCCCCTCCCCCCGCCCCAATGAAATGCAGCCTTACCAGTGCCAATGAAATGCAGCCTTACCAGTGCCAATTAAATGCAGCCTGATCAGTGCCAATTTAATGCAGCCTATCAGTGTCCATCAGTGCAGCCTAACAGTGTCCATCAGTGCAGCCTATCAGTGTATCAGTGTCAATCAGTGCCCATCAGTGCCACCTCATCAGTGCCCACCAGTGCAGCCTATCAGTGTCCATCAGTGCAGCCTATCAGTGTCCATCAGTGCCACCTCATCAGTGCCCACCAGTGCAGCCTATCAATGCCCACCAGTACAGCCCATCAGTGCCACCTCATCAGTGTCCACCAGTGCAGCCTATCAGTGTCCATCACTGCAGCCTATCAGTGCCCACCAGTGCAGCCTATCAGTGCCCACCAGTGCAGCCCATCAGTGCCAACTCATCAGTGCCCACCAGTGCAGCCTATCAGTGCCCACCAGTTCAACCTATCAGTGCCACCTCATCAGTGCCCACCAGTGCAGCCTATCAGTGCCCACCAGTTCAGCCTATTAGTGCCATTTTATCAGTGCCCACCAGTGCAGCCCATCAGTGCCAACTCATCAGTGCCCACCAGTGCAGCCTATCAGTGCCCACCAGTTCAACCTATCAGTGCCACCTGATCAGTGCCCACCAGTGCAGCCTATCAGTGCCCACCAGTTCAGCCTATTAGTGCCATTTTATCAGTGCCCACCAGTGCAGCCGATGAGTGCCCACCAGTTCAGCCTATCAGTGCCACCTCATCAGTGCCCACCAGTGCAGCCTATCAATGTCCATCAGTGCCAACTCATCAGTGTCCACTAGTGCAGCCTATCAGTGCCCACCAGTTCAGCCTATCAGTGCCACCTCATCAGCGCCCACCAGTGCAGCCAATGAGTGCCCACCAGTTCAGCCCATCAGTGCCACCTCATCAGTGCCCACCAGTGCAGCTTATCAGTGTCCATCAGTGCAGCCTTTCTTTTTCATACATCATGGGACACAGAGTCAGGCTAATATTCATTACCTGCTGGGTTATACTTCATCACCAGGTGAATGGACACTAGTAGACCAAAGGTCTTCAGACAGGAAGCAATCCCCTATATAACCCCTCCCATACAGCAAGTACTTTCGTTTTTTACCAGTGTCTGCAAGGTGGGTGGCACGGTTTGTTTGAGCTCTCTGAGCTCCAGGTCTCTAGTCCCACAAACGGTTCAAAAATGAATCAAGGGATTGACCGATCTAATCCATTTGACACAGGCTTTTATGCTTAGATAAATGGTACCCGATCCTTGCAAAGAAGACTCAAGATCCTGAAAGGTTTTGCCTGTAATGTGGCCTCTGGGCACTGGACCCTGCGGAGTGGAAATCCTGGACACTACAGCGCTAAGGCATTTCCTGCAGGGTACTGTACAGGTTCAAGGGAGTGGACCCTAAACATGAAAGGGTACCCAGTCCTTGAAGGTCCAAGTGACAGGAACCAGCCGTGAAGGTTGAAGATTGGGCCCTTAGTGCCTAAGTGGCCCTGCGCCTGGACAGGTAAGTGAAACCCCTTTATTTTATTATTGTGGGGTGTCCCAGTGATTGTAACAATCAGTCAAGCTAGCTAAAGGCTGGACACCTGTGTGCGGTGACCATACAGGGGAGTTCTGGGTTAGCTGTGGGTGTTTGCAAAGTGTACCTTTTTTGCTTGTGTCTGGCTGTTTTTTTACCTGTATGATGGCACACCACGGTGCACCATTTTTCCTTGGTTCGCCATGGCACACGTGCATTCGCAAGAGCGCTGATGGGCTCAGCAGTATGTTTGTTTGGCCGCCATGGTGCATGTGGATTCGCCGCCCATGCACCGTAGCCTCTATCTGGGCACATGAAGATTCATGTCGTACACGAATACAGTCACACCCACTTGCCAGGACGGCGCACATGCATGCGCACGCATGCATAGGAAGTTCCGGCGCACACCCAGCTTATTTAAGCTGAGTATACCAAGCATGTCGTGCAGACCTGCCCATTAACATCCTGGAATTATGGGCAGTACGTCTGGCCCTACGATCCTGGACAGTGGAGCTTCAGGACTGCCCCATCAGGGTGCAGTCCTACAATGCCATGGCAGTGGCCTATATAAACCACCAAGGCAGTACCAGGAGTCGTTCAGCTCTGAAGGAGGTGAACTACATACTAGCCTGGGCAGAGGGACATATGCCGATAATATCGGCAGTCCATATCCCGGGAGTAGAGAACTGGAAGGCAGATTATCTCAGCCGCCAGCAGATCTGCCCGGGGAATGGTCCCTACGCCCAGAGGTGTTCCAGGAAATTAGCCAACGTTGGGCATGGCCAGAGGTCGATTTACTGGCATCCAGGTTCAACAACAAGCTACAGCAGTTTGTGTCTCGAACAAGAGATCCTCTGGCAATTGGAGCAGATGCTCTGATAGTTCCATGGAGCCAGTACTGATGACACATCACAGGAAGCACCTCCATGGTTAACAGAGGACAGAATTAAAATTAGATTTGGGAAACTTAATATTAATAATCACCAGGACCAGATGGCTTGCATCCGAGGGTACTTAGGGAACTCAGTCAAGTAATTGCTAGACCATTGTTCCTAATTTTTACTGACAGTCTACTGACTGGAATGTTACCAGCTGATTGGAGAAAAGCCAATGTAGCACCAATATTTAAAAAGGGCCCAAAATACATCCCTGTGAATTACAGACCAGTTAGCCTAACATCAATAGTATGCAAGCTCTTGGAGGGGATGATAAGGGACAATATACAAGATTTTAGTAAAGAGAACGGTATCATTAACAGTAATCGGCATGGATTCATGAAGAATCGTTCTTGGCAAACCAATCTATTAACCTTCTATGAGGAGGTGAGCTGCCATCTAGATAAAGGAAGGCCCATAGACGTGGTGTATCTGGATTTTGCCAAAGTATTTGACACAGTTCCCCATAAACGTTTACTGTACAAAATAAGGTCAGTTGGCATGGACCATAGGGTGAGTACATGGATTGAAAACTGGCTACAAGGGCGAGTTCAGAGGGTGGTGATAAATGGGGAGTACTCGGAATGGTCAGGGGTGGGTAGTGGGGTCCCCCAGGGTTCTTTGCTGGGACCAATCCTACTTATTTTGTTCATAAATGACATGGGGGATGGGGTAAACAGTTTAATCTCTGTATTTGCGGACAATACTAACCTAAGCAGGGCAATAACTTCTCTGCAGGATGTGGAAACCTTGCAAAAAGATCTGAACAAATTAATGGGGTGGGCAACTACATGGCAAAATTGAAAGTATAAAAATGTAAAATAATGCATTTGGGTGGCAAAAATATGAATGCAATCTACTCACTGGGGGGAGAACCTCTGGGGAAATCAAGGATGGCAAAGGACCTGAGGGTCCTAGTAGATGATAGGCTCAGCAACGGCATGCAATGCCAAGCTGCTGCAAACAAAGTGAACAGCATATTGGCATGCAATAAAAAGGGGATCAACTCCAGAGACAAAACGGAAATTCTCCCGCTCTACAAGACTCTGGTCCAGTCGCACCTAGAGTATGCTGTCCAGTTCTGGGCACCAGTCCATAGGAAGGATGTACTGGAAATGGAGAAAGTACAAAGAAGGGCAACAAAGCTAATAAAGGGTCTGGAGGATATTAGTTATGAGGAAAGATTGCGAGCACTGAACTTATTCTCTCTGGAGAAGAGATGCTTGAGAGGGTATATGATTTCAATTTATAAATACCGTATTGGTGACCCCACAACAGTGATAAAACTTTTTTGCGGAAGGGAGTTTAACAATACACATGGCCACTCATTAAAATTAGAAGAAAAGAGGTTTACCTTAAACTACGTAGAGGGTTCTTTACTGTAAAGCCCCATACACACTATCAGATTTTCTGCTGATTTTTGTCTTCAGATTTACCAAAACCATGGAGTGCAAGGGCCTGCCTGATTGCATACAAATTGAAACTCCTAAGGTTTGACCTCGTATTTATGGTTTTGGTAAATCTGAACACAAAAATCAGCAGAAAATCTGATAGTGTGTATGGGGCTTAAGAGCGGCAATGATGTGGAATTCACTTCCACAGGCGGTGGTTTCAGCGGGGAGCATTGATAGTTTCAAAAAACTAATAGATAAGCACCTGAACGACCACAACATACAGGGGTAAACAATGTAATACTGACATATAGTCACACACATAGGTTGGACTTGATGGACTTGTGTCTTTTTTCAACCTCAACTACTATGTAACTATTTAAGTATCTAGTTGGTACACTCTACTAGCTAGACACTACTGGCCTTTTCTTTTCGTTCAGTTTAGTTATACTCTCCACTAGGGATGAGCCCGATGTTCGAGTCGAACACACATCGGGTGTTCGCCTCTTTGCCGAATAGCGAACAATTTGGGGTGTTCGCATCAAATTTGAAAGCCGCGGAACACCCTTTAAAAGTCTATGGGAGAATTTTTAAGACTTATATGCATGGTATTGTCATAAAAAGTGTTTGGGGACCTGGGTCCTGCCCCAGGGGACATGGATCAATGCAAAAAAGTTTTAAAAACGGCCGTTTTTTCGGGAGCAGTGATTTTAATAATGCTTAAAGTGAAACAATAAAAGTGAAATATTCCTTTAAATTTCGTACCTGGGGGGTGTCTATAGTATGCCTGTAAAGTGGCGCATGTTTCCCGTGTTTGGAACAGTCTGAGAGCAAAATGACATTTCTAAAGGAAAAAAAGTCATTTAAAAGTAGCGTCAGTGGGGGCGGGGCCACCCGGTGACGTAACTGAGTGACCCTGCCCCCTCTGACGCTACGGGGAAGCCATAGGGATGTCCCCATGTGTCAGAGGGGGACGGGGTCACCCGGCGATGTCACCGTGTGGCCCCTGCCCTCAGTTATAAAAGAACTGTCACCTGAGAGGCCAGTCATTACGGCGGGTGCCTCCCATGGAGGCAGATTGGTGGCGGCGGGCGGCTTTTTTTTTTTTTTTTTTTCGGTCCGTCGGAATGAGAGAAGAAGAAGATTAATGGACTTCGTGGGACACTTTTATTTTTTAATAAAGGACTTGTCCCTAGGCGTGTATTGTCGTTTTTACCATTTTCACACTTTTTTTATGAAATGGTAGGCCGTTACCATTTCACACAGAGGGGAAGGCCGGGATCTGGGGGTCCCCTTGTTAAAGGGGGCTTCCAGATTCTGATAAGCCCCCTGCCCGCAGACCCCCACAACCACCGGGCAAGGGTTGTGGGGATGAGGCCCTTGTCCCCATCAACATGGGGACAAGGTACTTTGGGGGGGCGCTACCCCAAAACACCCTCCCCATGTTGAGGGCATGTGGCCTGGTACAGTTCAGGAGGGGGGGCGCTCTCTCTCGTCCCCCCTCTTTTTCTGCGGCCTGCCAGGTTGCGTGCTCGGATAAGGGTCTGGTATGGTTTTTTGGGGGGGACCCCCACGCCATTTTTTTAAAAAAGTTTGGCGCAGGGTTCCCCTTAAAATCCATACCAGACCTGAAGGGCCTGGTATAAAATTTGGGGTGACCCCCATGCAATTTTTTTTTTTTTTACATTTTGGTTTGGGGTTCCCCTTAATATTTATACCAGACCCAAAGGGCCTGGTAATGGACTGTAGGGGAATCCCATGCCATTTTTATCAATGACTTTTATGTGTATTGCTAGGACCGATAATTCATTAAAGCTGCGAGTAGTTTTAAATGATTTTTTTCCTTTAGAAATGTCATTTTGCTCTCGAACTGTTGTAAACACGGGAAACATGCGCCACTTTACAGGCATACTATAGACACCCCCCAGGTACGAAATTTAAAGGGATATTTCACTTTTATTGTTTCACTTTAAGCATTATTAAAATCACTGCTCCCGAAAAAACGGCAGTTTTTAAAACTTTCTTTTGCATTGATACATGTCCATTGGGGCAGGACCCGGGTCCCCAAACAATTTTTATGACAATAACTTGCATATAAGCCTTTAAAATTAGCACTTTTGATTATTCATGTTCGTGTCCCATAGACTTTAACAGTGTTCGCGTGTTCGAACAAATTTTTTGCCTGTTCGCATGTTCTGCTGCGAACCGAACCCGGGGTGTTCGGCTCATCCCTACTCTCCACCACAGTGACATGGTTTAGGAAAGTCTGTGTTTTCTTACACTTCAACTGCATTGCACTTATCTGAACTAAAGCTACAATGAATTCAACTTCTGTACCTTATTGAAGAATTAAGCTGCCTGTGGATTCTGGTAAATCAGTAAATGGCTATACTATCTGCACCAAATTTGCTCCCCCTATCCTCTCCTTCAATCTTCCAACACACGTTTATAATATGTGTTGGAAGGTTTAATATTTGCCCTGCTGTTGATAATTCTAAGCTTACTGACCATAGTTCAAAAGCTGTGTTATGCATTGTGGTTTTGAAAAAGATTTGTCCAGGCGAAATCGCACAAAAATTTGTAAAACCATGGTTGCCATGCATTCATCCTTTTTAATTAACAGTCGGAGTACATTTTATATGTCTAGTGTACTTTCCTGGCACTTAGTGTATTTTCACAGTGCCTGGAAGCCTCATGTGCCATGTACAGCCTGCCATACAAGTGAATGTACGTGGTGGGGCCTATGTAAACGCTGATGCTGCTTTGCTGCACATGCTCTTGCAACACATCTTTCTAACGCAGAACTTTTGCGTTTGGAAAACATTATTCACTTGTATGGCAGGTTATATGTCAGAAAGCACTGGGAAATTACGTTAGGCATATTGAATGCCTGTAAAAGCCACATGCGCACATCTCTCCGTTTCCACTGTCAAGCATTTTCCCTTGCATTTCATGCACTTCCATGGGCCAGAAAACGTAGGTAAATGCCTGTAAAATTGAACATGCCCTATTTTTTTACAAATCAGCATGCAGATGTAAATGGCCTCATTCGAATCAATGTTTTTTCATGACACATGCATGCACACTCACCGGCCATTTTATTAGGTACACCTTGCTAGTACCGGGTTGGACCCCCTTTTGCCTTCAGAACTGCCTTAATTCTTCATGGCATAGATTCCACAAGGTGTTGGAAACATTTTCCTCAGAGATTTTGGTCCATAGTGACATGATGGCATCACGCAGTTGCTGCAGATTTTCAGGTGCATATCTATGATGCCAATCTCCCGTTCCACCACATACCAAAGGTGCTCTATTGGATTGAGATCTGGTGAGTGTGGAGGCCATTGGAGTACAGTGACCTCATTGTCATGTTCAAGAAACAAGTGGTGAGATGATTTGAGCTTTGTGACATGTTGCATTATCCTGCTGGAAGGAGCCATCAGAAGATGGATACACTGTAGTCATAAAGGGATGGACACGGTCAGCAACAATACTCAGGTCGTGGCATTTAACCACTTCCCACCCAGTCAATAGCATATTGACGTCCGGAAGTGGTTCTTTTATCCTGACTGGGCATCATATGACGTCCAGCAGGATAACATGCCGGCGCGCGCCCGTGGGGGCGCGCAGCGTGGCAATCGCGAGTGCGGCGTGTCAGTCTGACACGCCGCATCTCCAATCATGATAAGAAGCCTCTGACAGAGGCTTCTTACCACGTGATCGATCAGCTGTGACCAATCACAGCTGATCATCGCGTGAACCAGGATGTGCCGGTAAACGTCATTCCTCGGTTCGCCCTGTCAAAGGGGGGGGTGTATGTGCTGATAATCAGCACATTGATTATCAGCACAGCCCCCTCAGATGTGCCAATCACATGCCAATAAGTGCCCTGCAATGTCCCCATAATAAAAGACTGCCAGTGCCCACCACAGTGCCAATCGGAGCCCACCACAATGCCAATCAGTGCTTATTACAATGCCAATCAGTGCCCAACAGTAACACCTGTCAGTAACACATCAGTACCTCATCATCAGTGCTGCCCATCACAGCCGTCTGTCAGTGCCCATCAGTGCCGCCTGTCAGTGCCCATCAGTGCCACCTATCAGTGCCCATCAGTGCTGCCTATCAGTGCAGCCTATTGGTGCCCATCAGTGTTGCATATCAGTGCCGCATATCAGTGCCCATCAATTCTACATATCAGTGCCTCCTCATCAGTGCCCATCAGTGCCACCTTTTCAGTGCCGCCTCATCAGTGCCCATCAGTGCCGCCTCATTAGTGCCGTCAGTGAAGGGGAAAATAACATTTTATGACAGAAACTGATAAAAACTAGATCAACCGTTTTTGAAATACTCAGACTAGCCTGTCTGGCACCAACAACCATGCCACGTTCAAAGTCACTTAAAGAAGAGGTCCAGCCTGGGTGAAAAAGATGAAAAGTCAGCAGCTACAAATACTGTAGCTGCTGACTTTTAATATTAGGGGACTTACCTGTCCAGGCAGCCCACGATGTCAGCACCCCAGCCGATCTTCGGATCGACTCCTGGGTGCTGCCGCTGCCATTCCCTGTAAGGGAACCCGGCAGTGAAGCCTTTCTGCTTCACAGCTGGTTTCCTACTCCACATGTGCGAAGCGCGCTGCGCTTTTTAACCACTTTGCGCCCGACCTATAGCAGAATGACGGACGGGCGGTGGTTCAGCTATCCTGACTGGGCGTCATATGACATCCAGCAGGATAACACCCGCTGCGCGCCCGTGGGGGCCTGCATCGCGCCGATTAGTGGTGCGGTGTGTCAGTCTGACATACCGCTACACGGATCTCGGTAAAGAGACTCTGATGGAGGCTCTTTACCATGTGATCAGCCGTGTCCAATCACAGCTGATCACGATGTAAACAGGAAGAGCCGCTGATCGACTTTTCCTCACTCGCGTCTGACAAACGTGAATAGAGGAGAGCCAATCAGCTGCTCTCCTGACAAGGGGAGTCTATTTGTTTATCAGCGCAGCCCCCCTTCGGATGCCCACCCAGGACCACCAGGATGCCGCCAGGACCACCAGGGATGGCCACCGCACTGGACCACCAGATATGCCACCCTTGTCCACCAGGGATATGTCAATCAGTGCCCAGGCAGCTGCCAATCAGTGGCAATTAAAAATGCCTGCCAGTGCCACCAGTGCAGTCTATCAGTGCCACCTTTCAGTGCCCATTAGTGCCACCTTTCAGTGCCGCCTATCAGTGCCCAGCAGTGCCACCCATAAGTGCAGCCTTTGAGTGACCCATCAGTGTTGCCTATCAGTGCCACCTATGAGTGCCCATCAGTGCCGCCTATCAATGCCCATGAGTGCTGCACATCATTGTCACCCACCAGTGCCGCCTATCAGTGCCATCTCATTGGTGCCACCTCATCGGTGACGCCTTATCAGTGCCCATCAGTGCCCATCAGTGCCGCCTATCAATGCCCATCAGTGCTGCACATCATTGTCACCCACCAGTCAAGCCTATCAGTGCCACCTCATCAGTGCCATCTCATTTGTGCCACCTCATCGGTGACGCCTTATCAGTGCCCATCGGTGCAGCTTATCAGTTCCCATCAGTGAAGGAGGAAACGTATTTGTTTACAAAGTTTTATAACAGAAACAAAGAAACTTTTTTTTTTTCAAAATTTTCGGTGTTTTTTTTATTTGTTTAGCAAAAAATAAAAACCGCAGAAGTGATCAAATACCACCAAAAGAAAGCTCTATTTGTGGGAACAAAATTATGAAAATTTAGTTTGGGTACAGTGTTGTATGACCGCGCAATTGTCAGCGCTGAGAGCTGAAAATTGGCTTGGGCAGGAAGGGGGTGTAAGTGCCTGGTATTGAAGTGGTTAATTGGCCCGGTGGCAGGGGGAAGAAGGAGGGGGGGCACTGAACTTCCGGGGCCCAGTCTAAAGAAGTGGGGGAAGGTGACCTGTCAAAAACAGGCCCATGTTTCCCCCTCCCACCTGAAAGGTGCCAAATATGGCACCGGAGGTGGGGAGGAAGCGTATAAGCGGAAAGTCCACTTGTGGGTGGAACTCCGCTTTAAATCCCATTTCTTCCCCATTCTGATGCTCGGTTTGAACTTCAGCAAGTCGTCTTCACCACGTCTAGATCTCAAAAATGCATTGAGTTGCTGCCATGTGATTGGCTAATTAGCAATTTGTGTTACCAAGCGATTGAACAGGTGTACATAATAAAGTGGCCGGTGAATGTATATGCACTGCAAAACACATAGGTGGAAACGAGGCCTTACATGCATTTTCATGTGCCTCCATAGACTTTATTAGGCCAGAAAATGCAGATAAATGCAAGTAATGTCAGACATGCCTCATTTTTTACAACGCAGCGTAACACAGCACACAGATGTGAATGGCCTCATTGGAATCAAGGTGTTTTCATGACACATGCTTTCTTATGTGCAGCAAAGTGTGAATAGAGCCTAAGGCTTGCTGCGATTTTAATGTGACTTGAAACAATGCCTGTGTATTCTTGAGGTCTATGGACCTCAAGTCGCATCAAAGTGGGGCCAAAGTAATGCAGGGACTACTTAAAAGTCGCTGTGACTTGAAGTCACACAGATATGAACGGTATTCATAGGAAATCATGGGCTACGACTTGTCATGTGACTTTGCAGTCCCAAATCGCATGACAAGTCGCACTATTGGAAAACGAGCCTCAATGCCTTTATCAGCATAGTGGGAGCTTCAAATCTCAGGGAATTATAGTAAGCTCATTTAGACACTTCCTGGCAGTTTTTTTTTTTTTTTTAAAGCAAGCCCTCTCCTTTACATTTACTTCACTTTTCTATTGGTTCATCGCTAGCACAGGTATCCTCCTGACCAATAGGAAAGCTAGCTATGAACACTGTTTGGAAAGCCTGAAATTTGCATAATAAAGTCTCAGACAGTTCAGCATGTTTATAATATTGATAGGTGTAGTTTGCTAAATACCATAAAAAAAAAAAAATTAAAAATAAATAAATAAATTACAAAAAAAACAACCAAACAAAGATCTGCTACACATAGGAAAATCAGTTAGACATGGCTCTGGTGCCATCTAGTGTTTATATTTTGTAATGTTCTGTAGATGTCTATTGTGTGTTCTGTAGTTTGACAGAACTTGAAGAATATCATATATATAGATAGATAGATAGATAGATAGATAGATAGATAGATAGATAGATAGATAGATAGATAGATAGATAGATAGATAGATAGATAGATAGATAGATAGATAGATAGATAGATAGATAGATAGATAGATAGATAGATAGATAGATAGATAAATAGATAGATAGATTGGTGGACTTGTGTCTTTTTTCAACCTCACCTACTATGTAAATATATGAAATGAAGCCTATCCCACCTCCACCTAATACAGTACGTTTACTTTCTCCATTAACTCATCCCTCACAGTTATTACTTTTTTAGTACCACTCATCCTCCCTTTTAGATTTTTAGCTTTCACTAACCCTATTTATGAAATTGTAAGGGTGCTGTTTCCCTTTATTTTGTAGAGTTGTGCAAACTGCTGGTGATAGATAAATCCTGTAAAATCATATATAATTATAATATTAAAAAATAATAATAAAACAAATAATAATAATACATTTATGATTTTTATTTTTATGTATGTAAATGAAATAAAAAGAGGAAAGTGGCACTGCCTTCCAGCTAACACAAAACTCTGTCCAACTATTGGTATAGTGATAAGTGCAGGTGGCAGTGACATATGTGTGTATCCCAAGACTCCTATGCCAAGCCTACAAGTGGTAGTAAACTTGAGAATAATGTGAAAAAAATAAAAAATAAAAATAAATAAATAAAAAAATAGAAAATGTGTATATAGAGGCTATATAAAAACCTCCTATTGGTGAATAAATACTGTATAGTGTCCATAAACAGAAATAAAAAAATAAATATATAGGTACATATATATATACCCATCAAATGTGAACAGGCATAAGACAGTGCAAAATTGTGTATCAATAATGAATTAATCTACACTTATAAAATAATCCAAATCTGCAACAGGCTCTTAAAGAGCTCTTAACAAATAATGTCCATAATGAAAATTCCCAAAGTGACTTGTGCAGGATACCAAAGTGACACTTTATCACAGCTTCCGTGCCAGATAGTGAAGTGAGTTTTTCTTGCTCTCCTCTTGATTATGCACTCACCAGATCTCTGTACCCCTGCAGGGGTGAAAAGCATGTAATCAAGTCTGTAAAGTATATTATTCCTGCGCTACCATGTGGTAATTAGAGTGGTGGGGAGGGGGGGGGAGCAGCTTGCACCGGATGGGGTCCAGCCTGGCCCCTGATACGGATGTAAGCTCACAGGTTGGAATGGTGCTGCGCTTATCCATATATCAGCACCGATGCATAGGTGCAATCGTGCTAGGGTATTGCTGGGTTACAAGCTATTCACCTGTACTCGATATACAATATATATATTAAACTTAAGCAAACAATAAAGGTATAAGCGTGCTGTGCTCAATTAAAAACTTTATAAATAAATCAATGAATGAATAAGTAGGAATAGCCGGACTACAGAAAAATTGTAATATATAAAAACATCAACATGAGTGTTATAAATATGCAGTGTCAAAACTTCGCATATAGTGCAAAAAAAATAAATAAATAAATATCTGAAGCATTGATCACATACAAACAAACTAAAACACAAAAGTGCAATGTTACAATGGATGTCCGAAGAGATCACAATGTCTGTGACAGATGCAATAAAGTGTCCAGTGCCAACAATAGGTGCTCACAATTGTACGAAGGCAATACTAAAATTCAAGAAAAAGTGGCTTGTGCAGCAGCAAACAACTCCAATGCTTCATCAAACGTGCCAAACAGTGAGATAGTGCAGGCAGCAACTGGATTCTAGCATCACTTGCTTAAATAAGTGGGGAGTGTGAAGTGTATAAACCAGTCCTCTTCATGCAGCAATCCTACACTGGTAGGTAATGGCCCCTTACCTCATTATACTGAGATTACAGCATAAGGCAGTCAGCGCTTGTGGTATCTCCTGTGGGGGTAGGTCCTGGGTCCCGGACTGTCTTTCAATATACCTCAGGTCCACAGGGGGCATAACGGCCAAAGGAGAGACAAGGATGCCATATAGTGTAGTATTTTAAAACATTAGGGCTTTATTCACAAATAAAACAGGGGTACTCACACAGTGAAATAGCAGAGGATAAAATGTAACCAAATGAGCGGCGAGCTCGTACACTGCTGACAGTGGAAGGTGCCTGTCCCTACGCGTGGCGTCACGGGTCACGTGGCTTCATCAGGGGATGGGGATCCCTCGTGAATATGGATTAGCGCAGCACCATTCCCACCTGTGATCTTATGTAATCAAGTCTGTCTCTGGTCCTGATGTCCCAGTGGCCAATATGACTGCCTCCTCCGTGGCTTTGGTTAAATAATGGGATATCCAATATGCAATTGAGTGTAAAAAACGGCCACATTTGATGGGTTTATATATATGTACTTATCCATTTATTTGTCATTTCCGTTTATGGACACTATACACTAGAGGCAGTATTTATTCACCCATATCTATCTATCTATCTATCTATCTATCTATCTATCTATCTATCTATCTATCTATCTATCTATCTATCTATCTATCTATCTTTTTTTTTTCACATTATTCTCAAGTTTACTACCACTTGTAGGCTCGGCATAGGAGTCTTGGGATACACACATATGTAATTTCCACCTGTGAAGTTTTCCAGAAATTTAAGTCCTGCTAGATACTTCAGGCTGGCTCCTGTTGCAGGTATACTTATGTAAAACAATAAAAATAAGTGTCTATACTGGTTAAAATTCAGTAATACATCGTCTCACCCTGCTCTGCACATGCTCAGTTGCTCTGTATATTTAGACATTGTGCCAAATTTGTAGAGTCTGATCTGCTGACAGCCTAAAGATTTACTGCTGCTCAGGGGCTCTGGGCTTCAGCAAAATGGCAGCCTCCAGCAAGAAGAAACAGGAGCAATGCTGGAGGCAATTTACAGCACATGCTAATTTTGGTAGCATAATTATTTTTAATGTGGAATGTATGTTCCTTGTCCGCAGTGGTGGTGCATCCATAAGGGCACACGGGTGCCGCCCCCTCTCTCCAGCCACCCTTCTATACCCAATGGATAGATTCTTGCATTGCCATAGGCTCTAATAGGTGTCAAAAAAGGTAAACAGCAAGCGTCATGCTTGGCGCTCGCAGTTCACTCAGCTGTGTTAGGAAAGTGAATTGCTGGTACAGTGGCTGCAATTGATGTGCACAGTGGCATCGTTTCATGGGCACAGTGGCAACGTTTGATGGGCACAGTGGCAGTGTTTGATGGGCACAGTGGCAGCGTTTGATGGGACAGTGGCTGCGTTTGATGGGCACAGTGGCAGCGTTTGATGTGCACAGTGGCAGCGTTTGATGGGCACAGTGGCAGCGTTTGATGGGCACAGTGGTTGCGTTTGATGGGCACAGTGGCAGCGTTTGATGTGCACAGTGGCAGCGTTTGATGGGCACAGTGGCAGCGTTTGATGGGCACAGTGGCAGCGTTTGATGGGCACAGTGGAAGCGTTTGATGGGCACAGTGGCAGCGTTTGATGGGCACAGTGGCAGCGTTTGATGGGCACAGTGGAAGCGTTTGATGGGCACAGTGGCAGCGTTTGAGGTGCACAGTGGCAGCGTTTGATGGACACAGTGGTTGCGTTTGATGTGCACAGTGGAAGCATTTGATTGCACAGTGGCTGAGTTTGATGGGCACAGTGGTAGCGTTTGATGTGCACAGTGGCAGCATTTGATGTGCACAGTGGCAGCGTTTGATGGGCACAGTGGAAGCGTTTGATGGGCACAGTGGCAGCGTTTGATGGGCACAATGGAAGTGTTTGATGGGCACAGTGGCAGCATTTGAGGTGCACAGTGGCAGCGTTTGATGGACACAGTGGTTGCGTTTGATGTGCACAGTAGCAGCGTTTGATGGACACAGTGGTTGCATTCGATGGGCACAGTGGCAGCGTTTGATGTGCACAGTGGCAGCTTTTGATGTGCACAGTGGTTGCGTTTGATGTGCACAGTGGCAGCGTTTGATGGGCACAGTGGTTGCGTTTGATGGGCACAGTGGCAGCGTTTGATGGGCACAGTAGCAGCGTTTGATGGGCACAGTAGCAGCGTTTGATGGGCACAGTGGCAGCGTTTGATGGGCACAGTGGTTGCGTTTGATGAGCACAGTGGTTGCACTTGATGTGCACAGTGGCAGCGTTTGATGTGCACAGTGGCAGCGTTTGATGGGCACAGTGGTAACATTTGATGTGCACAGTGGCAGCATTTGATGGGCACAGTGGAAGCGTTTGATGGGCACAGTGGCTGCAATTGATGGCACAGTGGCAGCGTTTGATGTGCACAGTGGCAGTGTTTGATGGGCACAGTGGTAACGTTTGATGTGCACAGTGGCTGCATTTGATGGGCACAGTGGAAGCGTTTGATGGGCACAGTGGCTGCAATTGATGGCACAGTGGTAACGTTTAATGTGCACAGTGGCAGCATTTGATGGCACAGTGGTAGCGTTTGATGGGCACAGTGGAAGCGTTTGATGGGCACAGTGGCAGCGTTTGATGGGCACAGTGGCAGCGTTTGATGGGCACATTGGCAGCAATTGATGGGCACATTGGCAGCGTTTGATGGGCACAGTGGAAGCGTTTGATGGGCACAGTGGCAGTGTTTGATGGGCACATTGGCAGCAATTGATGGGCACAGTGGCAGCATTTGATTGCACAGTGGAAGCGTTTGATGGGCACAGTGGCTGCAACTGATGGCACAGTGGCAGCACTTTTTAATGGGCACAGTGGTTGCATTTGATGGGCACAGTGGCAGCGATTTTTTAAAAAAAAGTCCCCCCCCCCCCCCCCCCCAAAACAAATTTTGAGCACCAGCCGCCACTGTTTGCCCAAGAACATTATTTTTTTCACGTTGTTATAAGTAAAGTTCGGTTCTCAGGAGTCTCTATATGTAAAATGTACTATGAGGAAAACCACTTGCAGTAACCAACAAATTGTCAGCATGCTTCATTAGTAAATCTTTGTGTGAATATATTTGGAAGCTGATTGGCTGTTATGAGCCCATTTCCCCTCCCATTGCACACTTTCTCCCACTGGTCCCTCAGATCATAACTGTCCCCATTTCCTTTCCAGTTGTTAGCGCCCGTCAAAGGTGTTAGGAAAGGCCTGTGTTGCGCATGCGCAGACGGGCTCCACCGATCACATGTGCTCCAGTTGTCTCCGAAGCAGCGCGGAGTGCGGCTCCTCCGGTCAGTCTCCCCGCTAGACATACATTATCCGCCCGGTAAGTAGCGGTGGGTTTCAGTATCTTCTGCAGCTCTGCACCAGAGGGACAGACGGGTTTATTTGTAGTAGGAGTTTGGGAGAAGGCGGCCGCCATTTTCTTGTAGCCCTTGTGGGTGACTGTACTCCTATTTCTAGGGGGTTAACATGGTGTGCTGATAACTTGGTGGATGTAATACCTCTAATGACGTCATACAGTGCATTCTTATTTCATTTGTCTTTAGTCATACTTTTTATGTATTTATGTTTTACAGAGTTACATGCAGACCACATGGGGATTTACCTTTTCCTTGCTTTCCAGACAAAGTTCCTGAGGTCAGAGGTTATATTGGGCTAAGCCCCTCCCCCATGTGATCAGTATCAGGTGAGGGGGCGGGGTCACATGTCTTCCTCAGGGGGTCATTTATAATAGAGAACTGATACAGTGCCTTGAAAAAGTATTCATACCCCTTGAAATGTTCCACATTTTGTCATGTTACGCGCTAAACACAGGCTCCACAACGCTGTATGCATTTTAGGAATGGGCTTTTAAAATGTAAACGTCACAGATGTCAATATACTATATTTATTTATATACTCTCACTTTATTGCTAAAATTACTCTGAATTTCAAGAAGTAGCTGGGTGTAGTACAATGCCCGCTGCCTTCTTCTGACTGCAGGTGTTCTGTCAGATCAGCAAACCTGGTAGCGGTGGAACACATACACGGCTGATGGAACGTCACTTTCGTTCGCTGATCTGACAGAACACCGGCTCCAAACCGCTGTATTCATTTTAGGAATGGGCTGTAAAATCCGTCATATATGGAGTAACTTTGCTGTGTATTAGTGGAGAGTGATACAGTGCCTTGAAAAAGTATTCATACCCCTTGAACTTTTCCAAATTTTGTCATGTTACAACCAAAAACGTAAACGTGTTTTATTGGGATTTTATGTGATAGACCAGTGATGGCGAACCTTGGCACCCCAGATGTTTTGGAACTATGTTTCCCATGATGCTCCTGTACTCTGCAGTGTGGGTGAGCATCATGGGAAATGTAGTTCCAAAACATCTGGGGTGCCAAGGTTCGCCATCACTGTGATAGACCAACACAAAGTGGCACATACTTGTGAAGTGGAAGGAAAATGATAAATGGTTTTCAACATTTTTTACAAATAAATATCTGAAAAGTATGGCGTGTATTTGTATTCAGCCCCCTTTACTCTGATCACCCTAACTAAAATCTAAAGGGATCAATTTCCTTCAGAAGTCACCTAATTAGTAAATAGTGTGTAATTTAATCTCAGTATAAATACAGCTTTTCTGTGAAGACCTCAGAGGTTTGTTAGAAAACCTTTAGTGAGCAAACAGCATCATGAAGGCCAAGGAACACACCAGACCCGTCAGGGATAAAGTTGTGGAGAAGTTTAAAGTGGTTACACACGATCAGATTTTTGGAAGAACGGTCGTCCGTTTTTTGTGGCATGCTAGTCTCATGTTGAAAGTGAGGAGGTTACTCACCATAACTAAAAGAAAATGGGACGTTGTGTTCACATCCAACAAAAACTTTATAGTTTGCACATCCAGCTTTTGTTGTACGAAAAATTGGAATGGGCTGTGGAAAGCACAGTACTAACAATCCGGAAATCGGCAGATCGTTCATTCGGACAAAATAATACTTCCGGTTTTTGTATCGTGTGCCTTTAAGCAGGGTTAGGTTATAAAAAAAATTAAAAATAAAAAAATATCCCAAGCTTTGAACATCTCACAGAGCACTGTTCAATCCATCATGTGAAAATGGAAAGAGTATGGCACAACTGCAAACCTACCAAGACATGGCCGTCCACCTGAACTGACAGGAGAGCATTAATCAGAGAAGCAGCCAAGAGGCCCATGGTAACTCTGGAGGAGCTGCAGAGATCCACAGCTCTGGTGGGAGAATCTGTCCACAGGACAACTATTAGTCGTGCACCCCACAAATCTGGCCTTTATGGAAGAGTGCCAAGAAGGAAGTCATTGTTAAAAGAAAGCCAAAAGAAGTCCCGTTGGCAGTTTGCGAGAAGCCATGTGGGGGACACAGCAAACATGTGGAAGAAGGTGCTCTGGTCAGATAACATGTATGGTGAAAAACTAACACTGCACACCACCCTGAACACACCATCCCCACCGTGAAACATGGTGGTGGCAGCATCATGTTGTGGGGATGCTTTTCTTCAGCAGGGACAGGGAAACTGGTCAAAGTGATAGGAAGATGGATGGAGCCAAATACAGGACAAACTTAGAAGAAAATCTGTAATGCCGCGTACACACGAGCGGACTTTATGGCAGACTTTGTCCTGTGGACTTTACGACAGACTTTACGAATGAACGGACTTGCCTACACACAATCAACCAAAGTCCGACGGATTCGTACGTGATGACGTACGACCGGACTAAAACAAGGAAGTTTATAGCCCGTAGCCAATAGTTGCCCTAGCATCGGTTTTTGTTTGTCGGACTAGCATACAGACGAGCGGACTTTTCAACCGGACTCTAGTCCGTCGAAAAGATTTGAAACATGTTTCATTTCTAGGTCCGTCGAACTTTTGGGGAAAAAAAGTCAGCTGGAGCCCACACACGATCGAATTTTCCGACGGACTCCGGTCCGCCAAACCAAGTATGCCGTAAAGTCCGCTCGTGTGTACGCGGCATTAGAGTCTGCAAAAGACTTGAGATTGGGGCGGAGGTTCACCTTCCAGCAGGACAACGACCGTAAACATACAGCCAGAGTCACAATGGAATGGTTTATATCAAAGCATATCCATGTGTTAGAATGGCCTAGTCAAAGTCTAGACCTAAATCCAATTGAGAGTCTGTGACAAGACTTGAATATTGCTGTTCAGACGCTCTTCATCCAATCTCAGAGCTTGAGCTATTTTACAAAGAAGAAATGGCCAAAAATGTCACTCTCTAAATGTGCAAAGCTGGTAGAGACATCCCCAAAAAGACTTGCAGCTGTAATTGCAGCGAAAGGATGTTCTACAAAGTATTGACTCAGGGGGGCTGAATACTGTACAAATGCACCTCACACTTTTCACATATTTATTTGTAAAAAAAAAATTGAAAACCATTTATAATTTTCCTTCCACTTCACAATTATGTGCCACTTTGTGTTGGTCTATCACATAAAATCTCAATAAAAGAAATTTACGTTTTTGATTCTAACATGACAAAATTTGGAAAATTTCAAGGGGTATGAATACTTTTTTTAAGGCACTGTATCACTCTCCACTAATACACAGCAAAGTTACTCCATATGGTGGATTTTACAGCCCATTCCTAAAATGCATACAGCGGTTTGGAGCCGGTGTTCTGTCAGATCAGCGAACGGAAGTGACGTTCCATCAGCTGTGTATGTGTTCCACCGCTACCAGGTTTGCTGATCTGACAGAACACCTGCAGTCAGAAGAAGGCAGTGGGCATCGTACTACACCCAGCTACGTCTTGAAATTCAGAGTCATTTTAGCAATAAAGTGAGCGTATATAAATAAATATAGTATATTGACATCTGTGATGATTAATTTTAAAAGCCCATTTTACAGCACATTCCTAAAATGCATACAGCGTTGTGCAGCCTGTGTTTAGCACTAAGCAGTGCGGGGTGTACCAACATGGCCTCCGCCACCTTCCTACTGCTGGCATCCAGCTTCTTTCAAAATGTAAAATCAAAACAGCATCACAAATGTCAGCATACTATATTTATATTATATATATATATATATATATATATATATATATATATATAAAACTGAAATTCAAGACATAGCTGGGTGTAGTAAGATGTCTGCTGCCACCTTCTTGTTCTGTTAGATTAGCAAACCTGGTAGCGGTGGAATGCATGCGCAGCTGACAGAACGTCTCTTATGTTCGCTGATTTGATGGGTTCACGATTCTGACAGAACACCGGCAGCATGTTACAGAGTTTCCCCGACTTAAAGAGGAGTTCCACCCAGGGGGTCCATTAAAAAAAAAAAAAAATTAAAAGTCAGCAGCTACAAATACTGCAGCTGCTGACTTTTAATTGGACACTTACCTGTCCCTGGGTCCAGCGATGCGGGGGATGGAAGCCCCGCTCGTCCCCCCCCCTCCGCTCGTCGGCGCCGGCATTTCAACTGTGGGCGCCGGGCTGTGGCTTCACAGCCTGGCACCCACTGCGCACCGTGATTGGCCGCTCAATCACCTGGGACCTGTAATGGGTCCCAGATGATTGATGGGAGGGAGCAGAGCCGAGCCCTTCCTGTGCCGAGGGGGAAGTGATGTCACCAGCCCAGGCAAAGGAAGAGGCAGACTACGAGGGACCACCTAGCAACAGGCATTTAGAGGTAAGTAAAAAAAAAAAAAAAATATCCAAATTTTTTTGGGGTTTTTTTTTTAGAATTTTTCCAGGTATTTTTGTTTTTTGGGTGGAACCCCACTTTAAAGCGGAACTAGGCCTCATTCAAACAGCACGTTTTGCTATTTCTCCTGGCAGCAGCATTTTGGCAGAAAAAAAAACATTTGACGCCTTCAAATGTGTGTAATGCGTTTAGGCGCATCAAGCATTTGGTTGTTAATGAATTAAATTGGCCAGAATCATTTATTCTGATCATTGAAATTGAATTCATGCTTAATCACATGCCTACTGTGCACTTTCACACTCTTCCTGCCCAGGCCAATTTTCAGATTTCAGCGCTGTCACAGTTTGAATGACAATTACGCGGTCATGATACACTGTGTACCCAAACAAAATTTTTATCTTTTTTTTCTCAAAGAAGTTTATTAAAAAAAAAATAAAGAAAAACAGTACATCTCACAGAGAAACATCAGCATCTGTCATAAATTCTGATTACAGAGAATACGTTGGCTCGGTCATCACAAAGAGCATTCACTGCACATCAGTGTGTGATATGGGGAACTTCAGTCCTATGCACCACCTGGACACTATAGATTGAAATTCTGAACCTTACTATACAGAGGTTTTTTCCCAGGCGCCCACAGTTATCCTAACAAAATTGAATAAATCACCAGTCTATCCAATACAAGGTCTATAGGAGAGAGGCCTGGGGTATCCAACCAGGGTAACCTCAGTTTATCGAACTTCCCTGGGTGTCCCCATGTTGGAAGATCTATTTCTCTAACCGTATAGTGTCTCCCATCTGAACAATCCATTCCTTCAATGTTGGAGGGTCAGCCGCCTTCCAATGTCTAAGGATTAACTTGCGGGCTTGAAATGGGGCTCTAGCTATGGCCTGTTTTGGATTGTCATCTATGGGGATGTCATCCACAATCCCCAAAACACATGGCTTCGGGTCTGTCGGTATACTAATCCGGAAGACTCTATTAATGGTGGACAGGACCTCTGCTCAGAACAAATGTAGCTTGGGACAGCGCCATAACAGATGTATTAGATCCCCATTGTCTCTCAAACATCTAGGGCCATTTGAGTCCAGTCTCACTCCCGTCCTGAATCTAGTGGGTGTAAAGTGTACTCTGAGGACTATGTACAACTGGGACAGGCGTTGAGCTACGTTCAGGGAGCACATCTGTACTGCTTGCAGAGCCTCCTCACACTGTTCTTCCTTGAAGGTACCTGCATCCCTCTCCCACTTACACACCGCTCCCAGAGGGAATCCACCTAGGTATATATGGAGAATAGTGGAGTAGCATCTGGATATAAAGCCATTGAACTGAGACCCCTCAGTCATATAGTGGAATATGGGGGTTGGAGACCCCATGGAGTCCCGCTGGACTGTGCTGTGGCCGCATGCTGCAGCTGCGTGTAGTAAAAAAGCATTGACGGCGGGAGACGAAATTGTTCCGCTATTGAGCCGCTAAGTCAGGGGTCTTAAACTCAAATTAGCTGAGGGCCACAAGACAAGTTTTCATATCCCATGGGGGCCACATGCAAACGTTCAATCTTCAAAAACAACAATACTGATGTGTTAGCAAACGCATTATTAACCCCCAGCACTGATGTCAGCGGACACATTATTAAACCCAAGCACTGATGTCAGCGGACGCATTATTAACCCCCAGCACTGATGTCAGCGGACGCATTATTAACCCCCAGCACTGGTGTTAGCGGACGCATTATTAACCCCCAGCACTGGTGTTAGTGGACGCATTATTAACCCCCAGCACTGGTGTTAGCGGACGCATTATTAACCCCCAGCACTGGTGTTAGTGGACGCATTATTAACCCCCAGCACTGGTGTTAGCGGACGCATTATTAACCCCCAGCACTGGTGTTAGCGGGCGCATTATTAAACCCCAGCACTGATGTTAACAGAAGCCTTATTAAACCCAGCACTGGTGTCAGCAGACGCATTATTTAGCCCCAGCACTGGTGTCAGCGAACGCATTATTACACCCAGCACTGGTGTCAGCAGACGCATTATTTAGCCCCAGCACTGGTGTCAGCGAACGCATTATTACACCCAGCACTGGTGTCAGCAGACGCATTATTTAGCCCCAGCACTGGTGTCAGCGAACGCATTATTAACCCCCAGCACTGGTGATAGCAGACGCATTATTAAACCCAGCACTGGTGTCAGCGGACGCATTATTACACTCAGCACTGGTGTTAGCAGATGCATTATTAAACCCAGCACATTTGTAAAGCAGCTGCTGTACTAAATATGCCATTTTATGTAATAGCGAGTGAAGGAGACTGCTAACCTGCCAGACAGTTACTCTACATGGATTTTAAAGCCTAAGTTTAGTTTTATTTTTTGTTTACTGCATTAGGGACATCCCACACATTCTGTGAGTGGAGGAGGGTATGCTGTCCTTCATGCAGCCCTCCTCCATTCACAGAATGTGTTGTGGAAATGTTTGGGTCTCAGTGATTCTGTGGAGTAATTGGTTAGTGGTTCCCAATAGTCCCGATCAATTTTTTTTTTTTTTTTTTAATGCATTAAAGAGAACAGACACTCAAGGTATCATGTGAAACTGTTCTAAATTTTATTATGGCGTGTTGAAGAGTTTATACATTGTGCATATGTCACGTGCCCACATAAAAATTGCCTGTTAAAGTGGAACTTACCCCCTGACTTGGCAGTTCGGTTGAGAGTACAAGCAACTGTGACAGTTCTAATTCATGGCATGACTTGAATATAATTCTTCTGGAAACAGTTAAATCAAAGTGTTTTGTTCCGGTGTAAACCTCGGTTTTGGGAAGTAAACACCTCAATTGAGTAATGCATTGCCGAGGCCAGTGTGTGTGTTATCAGAGTTCTAGGAATGTACTTGACAGTGCAGATCAGAGTAAAGTGTAAAAGGCCTTACAGTGCTAAATATGTATAGGGTGGGCGGACGGGCATCAAGAGACTTTCACCGTCACGGCTGTTTCCATTAACCCATGCAGCGCCGGTAGTTCATAGCTGCCAGGAGGATCCAACATCAGGGAAGCAGGACGAAGGACACCCCCTGACTGGAGGCAAGTTGTGTCCCTCATGTCCCTGGTGCAGCATACCAAAAAAAATCACTAAACCAGCTTTAACCAATCGAAGACCAGCATGTTAAACCTCCTTCCTGTCCAGGCCATATACAGACCTATACATCCCCATGCGGGTAAACACAGCCCTCCCACAAGGTACAGATTCATACACCATGTGTATGAGGCCTTGGTCATGCAACACTATATCCAAAATTCGTTTTATATAGTCTTTTTTTTTTCTTTTTTAACCACTTCAGCTGTGGAAGGTTTTACCCACTTCATGACCAGGCCATTTTTTGCTATGTGACATTGCGCTACTTTAATTGACACTTGCGTGGTCGAACGAAACAAAATTAATATCATTCTTTTCACACAAATAGAGCTTTCTTTTGGTGGTATTTGATCACCACTGCGTTTTTTTTTTTTTTTTTGTTTGTTTGTTTGTTTGTTTTTATTATATAAACAAAAGACCGACAATTTTAAAAAAAAAAAATTATTTTTTACTTTCTGCTATAAAACATATCCCATAAAAAATTTTATAAAATTAAACCTTAATAAATTTTAGCCAAAATGTATTCTGCTACATGTCTTTGGTAAAACAAAAATTCCAATAAGTGTATATTGATTGGTTTGTGTGAAAGTTATAGCGTCTACAAACTATAGTTATATACTGGAATATTTTTTTTTTTTTTTTTCTAATACTAGTAATGGCAGCTATCAGCAACTTATAATGGGAATGCGTTAGTGTGGCGGATAATCTGATACTAATTGACACTGGGGGGAACTGACAAACTAACATCACCAGTGACATTTTTACAGTGATCAGTGCTAATATACACTGTCACTGTACTAATGAACCTGGGCAGGAAAGAGTTAACGTCTAGGGTGATCAAGGGGTTAAATGTGTGCCTAACAAGTGTTTGTGTGTGCTGCTTTTACTGGGGATCCGATTGTTTTCATTCCCTTCTTAGCAGGGTATAAAAAACCAACTAGACCCCCTGTCACTGAACATAGCTCTATGTTGTTTACATTCACAGAGCTGTGTTCGGTGAAGCTCAGAGCCAATCACCGGGTGCTGGTGGTCAATCATTAATTGGGACCTGGTGATCGGTATGTGCTGTGACGTCTCGCAGCACAACTGGGCCGGTGGGCGCACGTAGATCACGTATCAGGTATGTGGTCCAGCGCAGGGAGGCGCTCTGCCGCCACATATGTAAGTTATATGGTCGGCAATTGGTTAAACCGGTATCACGATTTAACCAATGTCTATCAAGAAGACTGAACATTTGAAAAATAGACTGTTTTCCCCAGTTGCCATAAAACTTTGCAAATGAAAAATCTTTCTTCATACATTTAAGCCAAAATGTATTCTGCTACATTTCCTTGGTTAAAAAAAAACAAAACAACAAATAAGTGTAAATTATTTAGACTGCGTGAAAGCTGGCGTCTACAAACTATGGTATATATCTGAATTACAATTTTAAGGAGATCTGGCCAGTAAACATTTTCTTCTGGCAAAGGTCCAAATCTCATTTTGATTGCTTGACAGTTCAGTTTTGAGCACAAGGAAATGTAACAGTTATTTGTGGCATGCTTTGAATGTAACTAACATGACTGAAACCTTTTAAATACATCAATGAGATGAATAAGGTTCAGATGGGCAGTATTTTTAGTATGAAGCCAAGATCAAGAACACGGGGACATGACCTCAAACTAACAGAAAGAAAGTTCCAAATTAATCTTAGAAAGTATTATTTTACCGAAAGAGTAATTGTTGCTTGGAATAGACTTCCAGCAGAGGTAATGAGTCAGACAACAGTAATGCCGCGTACACACGAGCGGACTTTTCGACCGGACTGGTCCGACGGACCGAGTCCAGGGGACAATTTGACCGTGTGTGGGCTTCATCAGATCTACAGCGGACTTTTCCGGTCGAAAATCTGACGGACTTTAGATTTGGAACATGTTTCAAATCTTTATGTCGGAACTCCGCTGGACCCAGTTCCTATCGAAAAGTCCACTTGTCTGTATGCTAGTCAAAAACCGATGCTAGGGCAGCTATTGGCAACTTCCTTATTTTAGTCCGGTTGTACGTCATCACGTACGAATCTGTCAGACTTTGGGGTGAACGTGTGTAGGCAAGTCCGTTTGCTCGGAAAGTCCGTCAGAAGTCAGTCGAAAATCCATCGGATAGACCGTCGGACCGGTCCGGTCGAAAAGTCCGCTCGGGTGTACGTGGCATTTGTGAACTCAGACATGCTTGAGACAAACATAGATCTATTTTAAAAACAGAAAACATATACAGTATAAATACAATAAAAAAATGGGGCAGAAATATCCGCCTTTACCCCCTATATGAATGGGTAAGGGGTGCATAATACCCCAGGTTACTCTTTCACATAAAACATCTAGAATGTAAACAAGAAAGTTTAGGGTTGCCTGGTCAGAAAGGACACCACATCCCAATTATTATGACAAAGGAAAACTGTTGGACTTTTAAGGTGTCATAAAATAAACAATGTAGTATGTTTAATTATAAAAAATATACTTTACTTTATTTTTGCCAATAAAAATATTTTCATAAAAAATCCCTTGTTGCATATCAAATTCATTTCATATATTAATACATACACTACCGCTCTACATGTTTCGCTTTGAGTGAGCTTCTTCAAGAGATTCTAGAGTGCTGTATGAAATGATTTATTAAAGAAAGTAAAACAACAGAAAAGGGATTAATTACTATAGAATTTGTAATTTGTTTTCCAATTTATGAGTTTGTCAATATGAAAGTGCATGAAAAAAAAAAAATATATATATATATATTTATATATATAATTATTGAATATAATTATTGAAAAATATATTTTACAATCAAGCATTAGTTGTTGAAGCACTAAAGGACCTACCGGGTATGCGAATTTTACAAAATACGACGCCTAGTTTCCAGCAGACAACTCCATGTTGTGGACATGATAACCACAAGGGGGCGATGTAGAAAAGAAGACTGAATCCTAAAAAGAATCAAGAATGTAAATAACCACAACTGTTACTTTTTTCATCCAGAGCATACAACACTGATCAAATATAGTAAATAATATATGTAAAGTGGAAAAAAGCAAACACAACTGAGAGGCCATTGGGGTGCTGAAATTTATTCCACATTTTAATTTTTCAGAATTACTCTTCTGATTGCTAAACAATGGAGAGCATGTTACAAACTGCAGTCTTCTCGCACCAGAGTCAACCCAACAGGATAACTGAGGATAAGAACAACCTGGCTGAAAGGCTGCTACGTCTGGCCGTTCAACTCCTCTGTCTTCAGACTGGAGAGGTAAGTGGGAAAAAAAAATCCAACAGGAAATTAAGCATGCGGGGTTGGGGGATTTCAATTACAATTTCATTTTTTTAGGACAAACCCATGTATGGAATTTGCTTTATAGATACTGTCATCGGATCTATTATTATTATTTTTTTTATTTTTTTAATTAAAACCTTTGTAACATTACAAAGACCAAAAATACACACTGGCATGACTATTCGCCTATATTAGGGGGGTGAAGAAGTCTACATGTTGCCTGTGACAGACTGATGAAATCATCTCACCCTAGGCAAAGTCACTAAATGGGGCTCAGGGATGCCTATTTAATAATGAAAAAGATGGAGCTATCCTGAAAAAATTATACTCTTGCTGTATATTGTGACACGTCAGGAATGTACTAATGCATACTTGTAAAGTTACTAACATGTCCACTTTAACCACTTAAGCCCCGGACCAGTTGGCTGGCCAAAGACCAGAGCACTTTTTGCGATTCGGCACTGCGACGCTTTAACTAACAATTGTGCGGTCGTGCGACGTGGCTCCCAAACAAAATTGACGTCCTTTTTTTCCCACAAATAGAGCTTTCTTTTGGTGGTATTTGATCACCTCTGCAGTTTTTATTTTTTGCGCTATAAACAAAAAAATAGCATCAATCAATTTTGAAAAAACCACAATTATATTTTACTTTTTGCTATAATAAATATAGCAAAAATATATAAAAAAAACGTTTTTTTTCCTCAGTTTAGGCCGATACGTATTCTTCTACATATTTTTGGTAAAAAAATCGCAATAAGAGTATATTGATTGGTCTGCGCAAGTTATAGCGTTTACAAAATAGGGGATAGTTTTATGGCATTTTTATTCTTTTTTTTTTTTTTTTTACTAGTAATGGCAGCGATCAGCGATTTTTATCGTGACTGCGACATTATGGCGGACACATCGGACACTTTTGGCGCTATTGTGGGACCATTCACATTTATACAGCGATCAGTGCGATTAAAAATGCATTGATTACTGTGTAAATGTGACTGGCAGTGAAGTGGTTAACCACTAGGTGGCACTGTAGGGGTTAAGTGTGTCCTAGGGAGTGATTCTAACTGTGGGGGGGAGGGGCTATGTGTGACAGGACACTGATCACCGCTCCCGATTACAGGGAGCTGTGATCAGTGTCCTGTCACTAGGCAGAACGAGGAAATGCTTGTTTACATAATTTCCCCGTTCTTCCTCTCCGTGAGACGATCGCGGGTATCCCCGCAGACATCGAGTCCGCGGGACCCGCGATCACACTCACGGAGCTTGCGGCAGGTGCGCCGCCGGCAAGCTACTTCTTAAAGGGCAACGTTCGGGTATGTTATGCCTTGTTTTCACCGAGCGGATCGGTTCGGGTCAGATCGGTTTGGAAGGCCTAGAATGGTCCAGCCTATTCAGGCGAGCGTTTCCACTGCAAGTCGGACCGACAGGGGCCATACGTGGGTTTAGAAAAAATGGCGTCACACGTCCACTAATCAGTGGAATGTATCGTAGCTCTGCCCTAACCGAACCGTTCCATTTTCTATGGCCCCACATCTGAAGCAGGACCCTGAGTGGAACGGTTCGGTTCGGTTGTATGGGCCGCTTTCATAATGGAAACACCCAAAATAGCGTACCGTACCGAACCGATCCGCTCAGTGGAAACGAGGCATTAATATGCCTGTACATGCCCTTCTGCTGACGTATACCGGCGTGAACCAGTCGGCAAGCAGTTAAGACATGAAAACCCAATTAAGGGAAACTAATCGCCTAATAATTAGTAGTAATAGTGCCTGATATGTAATATACAACCGACAAGTTTGGAAAAAAGAGTGGGACAAACCCCCCAGAAATTCTTCAAATAAATTAATAGTAAAAAGGTCAGGTCTGAATATGAAGATTCCAATGAAAGGAAAAAAAAAGGGAATCCAAGAAGTGCTGGGACTTTGATATAAGTTTATACAAAGTAGTGAGAGGTCAAACTGATTTGAAAAGCCCACTGGCTCTGGTAAGGCTGCTCACAACAGACAAGGCTACCCTCCAGTGGGTTCTCCAGCAGGTTACTAGAAAAAAAGTGCATACATACAGTGCCTTAAAAAAATATTCATACCCCTTGAAATTATCACATTTTGTCATGTTACAACCAAAAACATAAATGTATTTTATGTGATAGACCAACACAAAGTGGCACATAATTACAGCTGCAAGTCTTTTTGGGGATGTCTCTACCAGCTTTGCACATCTAGAGTGACAATGTTCAAGTCTTGCCACAGATTCTCAATTGGATTTAGGTCTGGACTGGGCCATTCTAACATGAATATGCTTTGATATAAGCCATTTTATTGTAGCTCTGGCTGTATTGTTGAATATTAGTGTCAGGAAGCTAGTTGTTAGTTAATTTGGACAGGGTATAATCCTCATTAAATTAGTAGGTATGATGCCCAGCGGGTGTGGAGATGCGACTCGGTGTAGTGTAAATCTTGCGGCATGTATGCGTTCCTTGATCATCCGATCGAGGGCAAATACTGCTGTGCAAAATGTAAGCACATTGTTTCCCTGAAAGCCTAGGTTCTGAATCTAGGGAATCAACTGTCAGCACTGAGAAGACCCTCCATAGTAAAGGAGAGCTGGAAACGTACCTGTCAGCTGTCGGCAGGGGCAAAGACCTGAAGCGCTGAACTGTATGCTGTCTACCTGGCGCTCGGGTTTGGCACATCACGGATCTAGTGGACAGGTTACTGGGAGGGGGTGGGGAAGACCCGGCTGTCATGGTGCACGTTGGCACCAATGACAAAGTCAGAGGCAGATGGAGTGTCCTAAAGAATGATTTTAGGGACTTAGGAGCTAAATTGAGGAAAAGGACCTCCAAGGTAGTATTCTCAGAAATACTACCGGTACCTCGAGCCACACCAGAAAGGCAGAGGGAGATTATGGAAGTAAACAAGTGGCTGAGGAGTTGGTGAAGTAAGGAGGAGTTTGGGTTCCTAGAGAACTGGACCGACTTCTCAGTCGGTCACCAGCTCTATAGAAGGGACAGACTGCACTTAAATGAGGAGGGTGCAGATCTGCTGGGAGTGAAGATGGCCGAAAAGTTAGAGGGGCTTTTAAACTAGGCGATAGGGGTGGGCCCAGAGGTAGAGATAGTCAGCGCGGAACGTATTCCAGAGGGTAGTATAGGGGGCATTAGTGGTAGGTTGACTAAAGCACATAAACTCGAGGTAAGTATAGTAACAAGTCTGATTTGCAACCTCGGAACACCCAATAAGAAGACAGTATGCGACTAGTCTAAACTACGTGGCATGTACACCAATGCCAGGAGTCTGGCGGACAAGATGGGAGAGCTAGAGATCCTGTTGTAAGAGGAGGATTTCGATTTTGTGGGAATTTCAGAGACTTGGTTCAACAGCTCTTATGATTGACTGGCAACCATTCAAGGGTATTCCCTTTATCGCAGGGATAGAGAGGGTAAAAAAGGGGGAGGGGTATGCCTGTATATCAAGAATAATGTACAAGTGAATGTGAAAGATGACATCACAAAGGGAGCTAGGGAGGAGGTGGGATCCTTATGGGTAGAGCTCCAAAGGGATGAAACTAAGGGGAAAGTAATACTGGGCGTATGCTATAGACCCCCTACCCGAGGGAGGAGGGGGAGGCAGACCTCCTATCACAGTTTGGATTAGCGGCAAGGATGGGAAGTGTTCTCATAGTGGGGGATTTTAATTATCCAGATATAGACTGGGCGGAAGGAACCGCACATTTGTCTAATGCCCCGTACACACGGTCGGATTTTCCGATGGAAAATGTCCGATCGGAGCGTGTTGTCGGAAATTCCGACCGTGTGTGGGCTCCATTTTCCATCGGATTTTCCGACACACAAAGTTGGAGAGCAGGAGATAAAATTTTCCGACAACAAAATCCGTTGTCGGAAATTCCGATCGTGTGTACACAAATCCGAAGGACAAAGTGCCACGCATGCTCAGAATAAATAAAGACATGAAAGCTATTGGCCACTGCCCCGTTTATAGTCCCGACGTACATGTTTTACGTCACCGCGTTTAAAACGATCGGATTTTCCGACAACTTTGTGTGACCGTGTGTATGCAAGACAAGTTTGAGCCAACATCCGTCGGAAAAAATCCATGGATTTTGTTGTCGGAATGTCCGAACAAAGTCCGACCGTGTGTACTCGGCATAAGGCTCGCCAGTTCCTAAATGTCTTGCAGGACAATTTCATGGATCAGATGGTAGAATCACCAACTAGAACTTTTTTTTTGCAATTCTTTTAATATAATATACAACCCTTCTTCCTTCCTTTTTTCATCCCTAAGGAGGGAGAATAGATCTGCCATTCTTTGTCATACTTGTCACTGTATATCTTAGTGACATCTATGACACTAGCATGGAACAGTACCCCATACATCGCTGTACATACTCTGACACCTCGCTGTCAGGCAGCGGGACTACTATGCCCCGATGCCCTGCATAACATGAATAAGACTGCTCAGTAGCGCTGTGGAGTCACACGGCGCCCCTCCTTCTCTTGGGAACTGACGGCGGGGCCATGTGACCCCGACGTCATACGTATGTTGCCCCGGAAACCAGACGCACCTCTCTCCCCGCCTCACCCCGCGCCCATACTATATGGGCTACGTGTAAGCAATAGGCTTCACGTCACGGGGAGGAGACTAGGAAGGGGGAGGCTAAGCGTCTACTACCTAGACAACAGGGAAGCTTGTGGACGCTCCCCTTCAACACATCATATAAAGGTGCCTCCTTTAAACAGTGACGGCGGCCAATTGAAGCCGCACCCCCTCCACTGTACTACCAATGAATGTGAGACTTTACCCAAATAGGGCTATGCCCATTACTTTACCACGCCCACACCCCCTATATTAGGACGCCAGGGATGGCCACAGGCAGCATTCCACAACTGGCTTTGCTACAGAGAGGTACTCCAGGATCGGAGCTCCCTGCCACTTGGAACACTACACCTGACACAATTTATTTAAGGTATTGGATCTTTTCTACTTTATAATGGCTCTGGGGAACCCTATTTCCCCTACGAATCACTATTATTTCCATTATCTGGCCTTTTTGATATTCAAATTCTTAACATCTCTCCTATACCATTTATGTTTTTCAGTTGTTTAATTATCACGACTGCCAATTACTGTTTTTTTCACAATACACCAGGCCATCCCGTAGAGGATAGTTGAGCAGTATTGACAATCACGTGTTAGGACCCCTGCCAGCACTGGGAAAGCGATTTCTCACAGCTAAATGCAAATGTAAGTCGCATATACTACTTTTTTGTCGCAATGCGATTTCTGTAGATATAGGCAACATATAAATATTTCAATATATATCAGTAATTATGCTGTTACTTGAAATTTTAGAATGTGATGCAGTCCCTCCCTGAGGAAGACTTTATCCGTACAATAAGTTGAAACGCGTTGGAAATCTGCTATCAGGACACCATCACACCCAACGGGGGTGGTACTTGTAACTAGCAGTAGGATGCATCACATGTTTCCATATATCTGATGTTTTTACAATCATTCAATACTTCTTAATTATAGATTAATGCGTATGTTTATGTATATCTTATTCGTTTTTGTACCAATAAAATTTCTTTTTAACTATAATTCAACACTGCTAAATTATTGCATTGCCCTTAAAATCCCATCTTGAGGTATATATTTAGTTCTAAAAATTATAAGGGATGATGGCAATGACACAGCCAACCCTCTGAGTCATACATTTGTGTAAACGAATCACCAACTAGAAACAAAGTGTTACTAGACCTACTGATTACCAACAATACAGACCTGATCACGTATGTGGAAATACAGGGCATTTTAGGAAACAGCGATCACAGGTCAATTAGCTTCAGTATAAATCACACAATTAGGAAACATAAGGGAAATACAAAGACACTGAATTTCAAATGTAAGGGTGTAATTAGGGCGGCTAAGATAGAATACAAAAGAAAGAGATCCGACAGGGAGTAGCCTCCATGGGTGTGCCATATCCCAAGTGCATAGAAAAAGCAAAGGTCCATGATGGATTGAAAACTGGCTACAAGAGCTAGTTCAGAGGGTAGTGATGAATGAGGCATACTCAGAATGGGGTAGTGGGGTCTCCCAGGGTTCTGTCCTGGGACCAATCCTATTTAATTTGTTCATAAACAGCCTGGAGAATGGAGTAAACAGTTCAATCTCTGTATTTGCGGATGATACTAAGCTAAGCAGGGCAATAACTTCTCCGCAGGATGTGAAAACCTTGCAAAAAGATCTGAACAAATTAATGGGGTGGGCAACTACATGGCAAATGAGGTTTAATGTGGAAAATTTTTAAATAATGAATTTGGGTGGCTAAAAAATATGAATGAAATCTACTCACTGGGGGGGGGAGAACCTCTGGGGGAATCAAGGATGGAAAAGGACCTGGGAGTCCTAGTAGATGATCAGCAATGCCAAGCCGCTGCAAACAAATCAATCAGAATATTGGCATGCAATAAAAATGGGATTAACACAGAGATAAAGTGATACTTCTCCCACTCTACAAGACTCTGGTCTGGCCACACCTGGAGTATGCTGTCTAGTTCTAGGCACCAGTCCTCAGGAAGGATGTGCTGGAAATGGAGCAAATACAAAGAAGGGCAACAAAACTAATAAAGGGTCTGGAGGACATTAGTTATGAAGAAAAGGTTACGATCACTTAACGTATTCTCTCTGGAGAAGAGAAGCTTGAGAGGGATTGTGATTTCAATTTACAAATACCATACTGGTGACCCCACAATAGGGATAAAACTTTTCAGCGAAAGGGAGTTTATTTAATAAGACACAGGCCACTCATTAAAAAAAATTAAAAGAAAAGAGGTTTAACCTTAAACTGCGTAGAGGGTTCTTTACTGTAAGAGCGGCAAGGATGTGGAATTCCCTTCCACAGGCAGTGGTTTCCGCAGGGAGTATCGATAGTTTCAAAAAACGATTAGATAAGCACCCAAATTACCACAACATACAGGGATATACAATGTAATACTGACATATAATCACACACATAAAACACAAAGGAGAGCAGGGCCATCTAAGTGCAGCAATGTTAAAACATTTTAATACAGGACAGACAATTTGGAACTCACAAGATCGTAGAGATCACAGCGCATGTAGGAAGGTGTAAATGATTCATCCACTCCTGGGGGAAGGCGTTGGGCTCGCAGGTGGAGAGACAGCTGATGATCCCGGCTGCGCTGGTGACTCCCAGCGTTTCCTGGTTCTCAGAATGGGCTCAGGGGCAGCTGGACACGTCACTTCCGGATGGAGAGGGAGTGGGGAGGAGCGCGCGTACGGAGCATGCATGCTCCTTCATCAGGCAATAGTAGTGGCCATGTTGGAAGTGTTTTTTATAGTCTATTTTGCCAGGAGATGTTGATGCAGTGCCATAGCAATCTCTTGCAAACAGACCTCTAATTACAAAGTGAGCGCTGGATTGGGCAGGTATAGCTCATATAAACAGAAATGAGCGTTAAAATGAAACAAATGTTGTATACATCGCAATTGAAATAATATTATACAAACAAAGGTGGAGGGGGGGGGGACTTATTATTACAACAAGAGAGAAAGAATCAAAATATATATATATATATATATATACACATACATAAAATAAAAAAATTAAGCAGTCTAAAAGCAACTAAGGTGGGAGGTGGTTGAACTGAAGTTGAGAATGAGTGGAAGAATGAAGACAAATGAGAATGAGAGAACACCAGCCAAGCCCAATTCATACTGGAAGTCACAAAATTCTGTCTGATACACAATAATTTTGAATTTAATGGCGACTTCTACCTACAGACCCATGGCACAGCAATGAGGACAAATTTTGTCCCAAGCTATGCCAATCTCACCATGGGCCTGTGGGAGAACCAATACATCTGGAATAATAACCCTTTCACTTCTCACCTGATTTTTTTATGTCCGCTATATTGATGATGTCATCATCATCTGGGATGGTCTGAAATCCTTAGTCCAACAATTCGTAGCTCACTGTAATGCCAACGACATGGGTCTTTCGTTCACCTTAGTCTGTGATGAGAACTCCCTAGGCTTTCTTGACCTAACACTTAGTCATGACAATGGAACCATACAATCACAAAACTACACAAAACCCACTGCAGGAAACTCATACCTACACTACAAAAGCTGTCACCACCCACTCTGAATCAAAAATATTCCCAAAAGCCAATACTGCTGTCTCAAGCATAATTGTGTCAGAGATGAAGATTATGCCACACATAGCCAACTTCTCAAACAAAAATTCTTAGAGAAAGGTTACCCACCCACCCTCATAGATGAAGCCTTCATGTTTTACAAACACAACAAAACAGACAAACATAATAACACCAACCCTCCCACGCAACCGTTGAGATTCACAACTAATTTCCACACCAAATTCAAAAATATGGAACGAATCTTCCAAAAACATTGGTCCATCCTACAAGAGGACCCACACCTCAAATCTATCACAGCCCGACCGCTCATCTCATACAGACGTGCCAGGAACCTTAAAACCAGAATTGCACCCAGTAAAATGAAATCAAATCCACTCACCATCAGTGCTCCTCTGAAGTTTTTTAATATCCGAGGCATGTACCAATGCTGTACCCCCTATGTCTGACTCACACGTCGCCAGACAAAAAGAATTCCACCCTAAAGGAAAATCATATCCCTTATCTGATTTCTACACATGTTTATCCGAGTTTGTGATATACGGTCTGTCATGTCCGTGCGGCCTATTATATGTAGGCCACACGATCCGTACACTGCATAAAAGATTTGGGGAACACAGGCGCCTGGTGGACGCAGGGTCAGATCCACACAGTGTCCCCAAACATTTCCTTATTCATCATGAACATTCCACCCATGATCTGAAAGTCTGGGTAATCTTAACTATACCCAACACAAGCAGCCGAACGCTACCAATGCCTGTGCGCACGGGAATCATATTGGATTTAAAGACTAGATGCCCTCACGCCAGGTGGGTTGAACGAGGAGCTGGAAATGAACCCTTTACTCTAAATTACTATCCAATAACCATTCCATCTTTCCCCTTAGAAAGATAAGTAATATTTAGATATAAACATATTCTGTTCTCATTCTGAAATCTCCATTTGTGTTTTGGCTAACATATGTTATCATTTATCATTAATAATCAACCCTTATGGTCCTTTTCCCCTGCTAGATATACATCAATAGTAATTACTTCTCTTATCAGCTCCCCCCCTCCTAAATACTCTCTCCCTTCATCCCAAGTATGTCTCTTGGCACCCTCTTACCATTTCCCCATCACCTCCTTCATTCTCTCATCGTTCCTCCAGCCCCTAACCCCCCCCCCCACCTTTTTCATTTAAATTAATTTCTATTTGTCTCAATTAATAGTTTAATAAACACAATTTCTTCTCCCTCATGTACCTCCCCCTTCCCATTATACAGTTGCATTCATCTCTTTTCCAGTCTCGTTTTTATTTATCATCTTTGTTTCATTCTTATATCCAACTATACCTTTTTTTTTCCTTTCTCATTTATTTTTATTATTACCTTTTCAACACATTTTTTCTCTTTTTTTTTTTCATTTTTCATTCTTCATTTTTTAATAAGAAAAAGTTTAACAAACACAATTTCTTCTCCTCCCTTTCTCCCTCATGTACCTCCCCCTTCCCATTATACAGTTGCATTCATCTCTTTTCCAGTCTCATTTTTATTTATCATCTTTTTTTTCATTCTTATATCTATCTATACCTTTTTTTCCTTTCTCGTTTTCTCATTTATTTTTATTATTACTTTTTCAACACTTTTTTTTTTATTTATTTTTATTTTTCACCCTTTTTTATATTTTTATTTTTTATTATTTATAAATTTTATTTTATTTAGAATTTTTTTCAGTCCTACTTCTCTCATTCTCATTTGTCTTCATTCTTCCACTCATTCTCAACTTCAGTTCCTCCACCTCCCACCTTAGTTGCTTTTGGATTGCTTGATTATTTTATGAATATATATATATATATATATATATATATATATATATATATATATATATATATATATATAATATATATATATATATATATTTTTTTTTTTTTAATTCTTTCATGTTGTATAATACGTTTTTTACCACCCCACCTCTCTCTCTCCACGTTTTGTTTGTATAATATTTCAATTGCGATGTATAGAAAAATTCTTGTTTCATTTTAATGCTCATTTCCGTTTATATGAGCTTTACCTGTCCAATCCAACCTGTCACACCAGCGCCCACTTTGTAATTAGAGGTCTGTTTGCAAGCGGTTGCCATGGCACCGCATCAACATCTCCTGGCAAAATAGACTATAAAAATCACTTCCAACATGGCCACTACTATTGCCTGATGAAGGAGCACGCATGCTCAGAACGCGCGCTCCTCTCCACTCCCTCTCAATCCGGAAGTGACGTGTCCAGCCGCCCCTGAGCCCATTCTGAGAACCAGGAAACGCTGGGAGCCATCAGAGCAGCCGGGATCATCAGCTGTCTCTCCACCTGCGAGCCCAACGCCTTCCCCCAGGAGTGGATGAATTATTTATACCTTCCTACATGCGCTGTGATCTCAACGATCTTGTGAATTCCAAATTGTCTGTCCTGTATTAAAATGTTTTAACTTTGCTGCACTTAGATGGAGCTGCTCTGCTTTGTGTTTTACTGTCTACAAAGCCCCTTCTAGCTTGTTATGAGCCAGCAGCCATCCACAGTCAGCCTATCCGTGACCACCAACACACCTTGTGCTGCATTTGAACTTTCATACATGGACTCCCTGCTATAAGGAGCTGTCTAATTGCCCACTCGCTCTATTGAGCTGACAGAGCGCACATGAGCATATGTACATAATAATCACACACATAGGTTGGACTTGATGGGCTTGTGCCTTTTTTTCAACCTCACCTACTATGTATGTTTAGGGTCGTTGTCCTGCTGGAAGGTGAACCTCCGCCCCAGTCTCAAGTCTTTTGCAGACTCTTAACAGGTTTTCTTCTAAGATTGCCCTGTATTTGGTTTCATCCATCTTCCCATCAGCTCTGACCAGCTTCTCTGTCCCTGCTAAAAAAAAAAAAAAAAAGTGTTAGCTTTCTGACACACATAACGTTTTTCTTTTAGATCAATTTTGGTCTCATCTGACCAGAGCACCTTCTTCCACATGTTTGTTGTGTCCCCCACATGGCTTCTCGAAAACTGCAAACGGGACTTCTTATGGCTTTCTTTCAACAATGACTTTCTTCTTGCCACTCTCCTATAAAGGGCAGATTTGTGGAGTGCGCAACTAATAGTTGTCCTGTGGACAGATTCTCCCACCTGAGCTGTGGATCTCTGCAGCTCCTCCAGAGTTACCATGGGCCTCTTGGCTGCTTCTCTGAATAATGTTCTCCTTGCCCGGCCTGTCAGTTTAGGTGGACGGCCATGTCTCGGTAGGTTTGCAGTTGTGCCATACTCTTTCCATTTTCGGATGATAGATTGAACAGTGTTCCATGAGATGCTCAAAGCTTGGGATATTTTTTTATAACCTAACCCTGCTTTAAACTTCTCCACAACTTTATCCTTGACCTGTCTGGTGTATTCCTTGGCCTTCATGATGCTGTTTGTTCACTAAGGTTCTCTAACAAACCATATCCTAAATATGGGTGTAACATGTTACTAAAGCTGAGCCTATTCTTTAAATATTGCTTTGCAATAGCCAAAATAAATATTGCAGAAAGTTATCAGTAATTAGAGAAAGAAAACTCTTTTTTTTTTAGGATGGTGGAAAGATTTCTCCACTGGAAGTTGAGCCGAGACCCTGAGAGATGCAGTATAAAGAGAACTATGTGTAGACTTAGAAAAGTATGCCCAGAGTGAAACTGCTAGGTAACATGGTAGACGCATATTATTATTTATTTTTTATTTATTTTTTTATAAATCGTGACCATTATTTTAAAAATATAAATATATAGATACGTTGTTTTTGTGTTTTCTATATCCAGCATTATGTCATATTGAAAAAGTTTGGCACTCTTAACAACCACTGCAGTCGTTCCCGAAGTTCAGAAACAGTGAGTAGAACTCAGAGTTCCATCATGGAGCGTCCACCTCCCTCCCTGATACCAGAGAACAACAAGATTCTAGAAGCCACCAACAAGATCATTGAGCTTCTGACAGGAGAGGTAAGTGGTGCTGGGAACATTATATAGTAACAGAAGGAATGTGTCCGTGTGGTGATGGTATCTTTGTGTGTCAGGTTCCTATAAGGTATCAAGATGTCACAATCTATTTCTCCATGGAGGAGTGGGAGTATATAGAAGAACACAAGGATCTGTTCAGGGATGTCCTTGTGGAGAATCAGCAGCTGTTTGGATCAATTGGTATGTTAAAGAGAAATCATAATTGTGTTTTAATGGATATGATTAAGTTATGAGTTCAATATTGTAATCTCATTTAACAGCTTGTAATGGCTATTAGGGAATATAGTAGTCTGTTTACTTTTACCTTCATTTTTAGCACCTTCCTTTACTACTGTGTTTTCAATAATCGTCAGTACATGGAAGGTTTAAGGCCTAGTACACACCACTATTTTTTATTTTTTTTTTCATTTAACCCAGCGGGTTGAACAAAAAAAAAACCTGACGGCTCAGGTCGGAGTCGCGTACTAACAATTTGATGTTAGTACAGCAATCTCCCCTGCTGTGCTATTGTGTTCTGACAGGGGGATGTAACCCTGTTACACCACTTTTACCTACAGGAAAGCCTACAACAAGGCTTACCTGTAGGTACCTTGAATATCTCCTAAACTTGCACAGTTTAGGAGATATTCAGTATATGCGCTTCTGCCTACGTCATTGTCTCATACGCACTGAAGAAACGGGCCGCTGGTGCCGTTTCTTCAGGAGTCATGCCGTTACCGGCAGCTCCTGCGCGCATGTGCAGGAGAGACGTCATCGCAGCTCCGGCCAATCACAGCAATAGGAGCCACAAACCCGGAAGTAATTCCGGTGGAAGATACCCGAGCTGTACTCGGAGGGTCGATGCCGATCCAGGGCATCGTTCTGAGGTAAGTATTTCATAATGAGCTAGTATGCGATGCATACTAACTTATGCCTTTGTCTTGCAGGGTTTGTTTTTGTTAATTTTCCCGTTGTTTACAACCTCTTTAATTCAAAATACAAATGTGATGTCCCAAATAAATGATGAATACAAAAGTGCAAAAAAACAAAATATAATAATGACTGAGTGTCCAAAGAATGATGTGGTGACAGCAATCCAGAATAAATAAGTGTCCACTATGTGTAATAAGCGTCTTTAAGTGCTTAAACTCTAATCTTCGATGCACTCACCAGAAATCTAAAAAACCAAGAGCAGAACAGTCAGCGATCTCCATCGGGTGTTATGGAAAGATCCAATAGAAGTGAGTCTCCACCAAAATATGCACTCACCAGAAATAAATCATATGGGAGCTTCAATGTTGTCTCTTTAGCAGACAATCCTCCCCACTTCCCCTTGTTTACAGCATGGAATCCCCATCACAGGAAACAACAAACTGCATAGAGCCCAGATAGTGCTTACATAGTGTAGTATTTTATTATCAAAATATTGAAAGTTTTTACGTAAAAATGCTGCAGCACAATACATCATAAAGACAAACTGGTCAGACCTACAGTAATGGCCACCTCTCCGAGCACGCGGACACAGCGGCGTGACGTCAGCGCGTAGGCCCCTCCCGTCTCGATTCGTGCACATGCACGTTCTCAAGGAATACTGCTCTAGCTGACATCAAATTAAAACCACCTGTGTGCAGCAGCCCCCTAATACTTACCTGAGCCCCATCTCGATCCAGCGGTGTTGCACAGGAGCCTCAGCTGTCCGGGACTCTCCCTCCCCAGTGGCTGAGACACAGCTGTCAATCAAAGTCAGTGAGCCAATGAGGAGAAAGAGGGAGCTGTTTGCTGTGGGGGCACCTGGCAGGAAGGAGAGGCCAAGAGCGCCAGCGAGGGACCCAAGAAGAGGAGGATCCAAAACCACTGCACAGAGTGGGTACAGTAAGTATAACATGTTTGTTATTTTTAAACAAAAAAACAAGACTTTAATATCACTTTTTTCAGGAGGCATCTATTGACACACAAGCACAGCTTGGCCCCAACAACCCTACACTCACACACACATTCCCTCTCCATTGGATTTGACTGACCGCAGCAACAGCAAACACTGTTCCAAGCCAAACCTGTGAGAGAGGGGAGAAGAACGGCTGCAGACTGGCTAACGCTGGATTAGGAGAAGATTCAGGTAAATGTTTAAGGGGGGGGGACTGGGGGGAGATACTATTGAAAGGTTTTCAACTTAAAGGATATCTAAAGGTCCGTTAAAAAAAAAAGCAAGCATGTTATACTTACCTCCTCTTTGGTTTTGCACAAAGTGGCTCCAATCCTCCTCTTCTGGGGTTCCTCAGCCGCGCTCCTGGCTCCTCCTTCTCGAGCGCCCCGTTGGAGAGTCGCTCTCCCTCAGGGCACTCGTGCGGGCGTGCTCCCGTGTCCTGCTGCTGCGTCTATTGACACAGACAGCAGGACTCGGCCCCCGTCTCCCGCGTCATTGGATTTGATTGACAGCCGCGGGAGCCAATGGCTGCTATCAATCTGTCCAATCGGGACCCAAGACACCGGCTGGAGCTAGTGTGCTCGTCCGCGGCGGTGGAAAGATCGCGTTCAGGTAAGTAAAAGGGGGGGCTCTGGGGCCAGCTGCATCACAGGAGGTTTTACCCCTAATGCTTAGAATGCATTAAGGTGAAAAACCTTGAGGGTTTACAACCCCTTTAATGCAGAGAATGCATTAAGGTAAAAAAAAAAAAAAAAAAAAAAAACCTTTACAACCACTGATACAAGCAAAAGTTCAATGGTAATTTTGTCATTGGAGAAGAAATACTAGTAGAAAAAAATCCAAGTCTCTCTCCAACTGATTGAGACAAGATTTTGATGTCACGCCAACTGATATTGCATGCAATTAATATTAACCACCTCCCATATGACGTCCTGGAGTTTGAGTGGGGATATCTGGATGATGGGTACAGCTGCAGGCATCATTCAGATATCATCCTTTTCCGCCGGCGATTCCCTTCACCGTAAAAACAATCATAGCAGCTGTTCAGTGCTTCTACAGGCTCGCCCATGCGATCGACGAGCTGGAGAATGAATCTGCCGGTGACAGAAGTTCACCATAGAGAATACCACGGGCCAGATGGTCCCCGGCAGTCTCTATGACCTCTGGAGGCCGGGCGTGAAGTCATGACGTTACATCTGGCCCCGGCAGTTGATAACACTGCCGTGTATTTGGCTGGAAAGGCTGAGATCGTGTTTTTTTTTTTTTTTTGGATCTCAGGTCTTTCCAGGCTGAAGGAGAGATGTGGGGTTATGGACCCCAGATCTCTCTGTAATGAGGACCTGTCATGCCCTATTCCTATTACAAGGGATGTTTACATTCCTTGTAATAGAAATAAAAGTGATAAAAAAAAAAAGAAAGGGAAAGTGTAAAAAAACAAAAACATTTAAAGTGCCCCCGTCTACGCATGCTTGCACGCAGAAGCGAACAGATAAGTACGTCACGCTCACATATGTAAAGGCCTAGGGAGATTTTTAAGTATCGAAGTTTGGTGCCATTCCACGAGTGTGCGCAATTTTAAAGCGTAACATGTTCAGTATCTATTTACTCAGCGTAACATCATCTTTCACATTATACAAAAAAAATTGGGCTAACTTTAGTGTTTTGTTTTTTGTTAATTCATAAAACAGTTTTTTTTTTTTTCAAAATACTGCACAAATACCGTGTGACATAAAAAGTTGCATCGACTGCTATTTTATTTACTTGGTTCTTTGCTAAAAAAAAAATAAATAAATAAAAAAACACATATATAATGTTTGGGGATTCTGAGTAATTTTCTAGCAAAAAAAAATATTATTTTTACATGTAGGAGAGGAGTGCCAGCACTGGCCCGGTATTAAACTGATACAGTTGTATATAATACTGATAAATTGATACAGCTGTGTATAATAAAAATTTGGCAGGCAATTAAAAAAAAAACAAAAAAGAAATTAGGAGACAGCAACATTTCCTACTAAACGCCCGCAAACCTCCTTTCACCGTCGGATCGCTTTTTGGGGGAAAAAAACTGGGGCACATACTTTCCGGTATTTCACGTGATGCTGAAGCATGCTGTATTACTTGTAAACATCAGACTTTGTACAATCACTTATACCTGCTCAGTCCTAAAAATCAATCCTACAACTCCCTGAAAAGCTGTTTAATAGGTACTTAGGCTTAGATTGATCATTTATGCATTTTCTTTGTTTTCTGTTATTTATATCAGGCTGCTTCAAGAGTAAAAGAAGCTCTGAGACAACAAGTGGAACAGGAAAGCCAGGGAACTGCAGAGCGGAGGTGGTGTGGAATGTCACTAAAGAGTTAATTGACCTGCTGACTGGAGAGGTGAGAGGGATTCTGGGAGTGTCACATGTCATCACTGTTTTTGGGAATGTCATATGAGGTCACCGTTATCTATATTGTTAAAACCCAGGCCTGCAGATATTGCATTTACATAATTACATAGTAAGGAGGAAAGACACAAACAAATCCATCTAGTTTAACCAATAGGGAAAAAGAACCAAATGGAAAACCTTCATATACACCAGGAGTCTCCAAACTGTGGCCCGAGGGCCAGATGTGGCCCTTTGCTAGCCTTTATCCAGCCCTTGGGGCACTATTCCTCCCACTGACAGCCAACAATGGGGCACCATTTCTTTCTCTGATACCAATGATGGGATACTATCCCTCCTACTAATAGGGGCACGACTCCATCTCCTACTGACCACCAACCCCGAGGCCATATTTATTCTCATGATGGGCCCAGGACATTTTCTGACCCCCCCCCCCGCTGGCCACAATACGGCCCTCTTAAAGTCTAAAGCACAATAAACTGGCCCTTTGTTTGAAAAGTTTGGAGACCCCGATATACACAATCCTATACACACAGTTGATCCAGAGGAAGGAAAGAAAAAAAAACTGTAAAGCATGATCCAATTTTCCCAAGAGGGAAAATAGATTTGTTCCTGATCCCTCAAGTCAGTCCCGTTCCCCCACAGTTATGCCCCGTACACACGGTCGGATTTTCCGATGGAAAATGTCCGATCGGAGCGTGTTGTCGGAAATTCCGACCGTGTGTGGGCTCCATCGGACATTTTCCATCGGATGGGCGGCACAGTGGTGCAGTGGTAGCACTCTCGCCTAGCAGTAAGAAGGGTCACTGGTTCGAATCCCAACCACGACACTACCTGCTTGGAGTTTGCATGTTCTCCCTGTGCCTGCGTGGGTTTCCTCCGGGTACTCCGGTTTCCTCCCACACTCCAAAGACATGCTGGTAGGTTAATTGGATCCTGTCAAAATTGTCCCTAGTATGTATAAATGTGAGTTAGGGACCTTAGATTGTAAGCCCCTTGAGGGTAGGGACTGATGTGAATGTATAATGTATATGTAAAGCGCTGCGTAAATTGACGGCGCTATATAAGTACCTGAAATAAATAAATAAAATAAAAATTTTCCGACACACAAAGTTGGAGAGCAGGAGATAAAATTTTCCGACAACAAAATCCGTTGTCAGAAATTCCTATCGTGTGTACACAAATCCGACGGACAAAGTGCCACGCATGCTCAGAATAAATAAAGAGATGAAAGCTATTGGCCACTGCCCCGTTTATAGTCCCGACGTACGTGTTTTACGTCACCGCGTTCAGAACGATCGGATTTTCCGACAACTTTGTGTGACCGTGTGTATGCAAGACAAGTTTGAGCCAACATCCGTCGGAAAAAATCCTAGGATTTTGTTGTCGGAATGTCCGAACAAAGTCCGACCGTGTGTACGGGGCATTAGAAACACCTCCCAGGGAACACATTTAACCCCTTGATTGCCCCCTAGTGCCAAGAGGCAATCAGAGATTTCCAACCACCCCTGGCATTATTACTTAGAAATATTAATATGTAATTATATTTTGTGCATTTAGGAAAGCATCCAGCTCTAATCTACTGAGCTGGCCAGAACCAGCTCTTGAGGTAGTCTATTTCACATTTTCACAGCTCTTACCCGTTTCATATGTGGAGTTTAAATCTCTTTTCCTGCAGCAGTAGAGTCTGGAGGACTCTGTAATAACCTGAAAGTAAGTAGCTCTACACCAAGTTCACTATATGGACCACTTATGTATTTATAGATGTTGATCATATCCCCCTCCTTAATCTCCTCTTCTCAAGAGAGAATAAATTCAGTTCTTCTAATCTTTCCTCATAGCTGAGCTCCTCCATGCCTCTTATCAGTTTGGTTGCCCTTCTCTGCACTTTCTCCAGTTCCCCGATATCCTTTTTGAGAACTGGTGCCCAAAACTGAACTGCATATTCCAGATGAGGTCTTACTAATGATTTATACAGGGGCAAAAAGATATCTCTCTCTCTGGAGTCCATACCTCTCTTAATACAAGAAAGGACTTTGCTCGCTTTGGAAACCGCAGCTTGGCATTGCATGTTATCATTGAGCTTATGATCTACCAAAACCCCCAGATCCTTCTCCACTATGGATTCCCCCCCATTGTACTCCCCCTAGTATGTATGATTCATGCATATTCTTAGCCCCCAAGTGCATAACTTTACATTTATCAACATTAAACCTCATCTGCCACATAGTTGCCCAATTAACCACTTGCCGACCAGCCGCCATCTTTATACTTCCCGCAAATCGCCGTAGGTGTACGTCGGCTCCTTTAAGAGCCACAGCAGACGTGTGCATCCGCTTCATGGGGAGGACCCGATGCGCGTGGCCGGCGGCCAAGATGTCTACCGGCCACCCATGATTGCGGGAAAGAGAGCCAGAACGGGGATCTGTCAATTTAAACGGATCCCCGTTCTGACAGGGGAGGAGAGAGAGCTTTGCTGTTCCTAGTGATTAGGAACAGCGATCTCTCTCCTCAAGTTAATCCCATTCCCCCACAGTTAGAAACACCTCCCAGGGAACACATTTAACCCCTTGATCGCCCCCTAGTGTTAACCCCTTCCCTGACAGTGACATTTATACAGTAATCAGTGGCTATTTTTAGCTCTGATCGCTTTGTAAATGTCAATGGTTCCAAAAAAGTGACCGATCTGTCCGCCACAATGTCGCAGTCCCGCTAAAAATCGCAGATTGTCGCCATTACTAGTAAATAACATTTTTTTTAAAAAATACCATAAATCCATCCCCTATTTTGTAGACGCCATAACTTTTGCGCAAACCAATCAAGTTACGCTTATTGCGATTATTATTTTTTTTTTAACAAAAATATGTAGAAGACTACATATTGGCCTAAACTGATGAAGAAATGTGTGGGGGTTTTTTTTGTTGGATACTTATTATAGCAAAAAGTAAAAAAATTTTTTTTTTTTTCAAAATGGACGCTCTTTTTTTGTTTATAGCGCAAAAACCACAGAGGTGATCAGATACCTCCAAAAGAAAGCTCTATTTGTGGGGGAAAAAAATACAATTTTGTTTGCATACAGCATCACACGACCGCGCAATTGTCAGTTAAAGCGACACAGTGCCGTATCGCAAAAAATGGCCTGGTCATTAAGGGGGAAAATCTTCCGGTCTGTATGTGGTTAAACAGTTCATTGAGGTCGGCTTGTAAGTTGGAGACATCCTGTAAGGACGTTATTCTACTGCATAGTTTGGTGTCATCTGTAAAGACAGAAATGGTACTTTTAATCCCAGACCCTATATCATTTATAAAGATATTAAAAAGTAAGGGTCCCAACACTGAACCTTGGGGTACACTGATACTCTTAAACCATTCAGAGTAAGAACATATCATTACTTTTAAGGGGCACTATCATTTAAAGGTAAACTATAATAACTTTGCACCTTTGAATGTTCAAGTTTTTAATCGGATGTTTTTAATTTATAAAACGAATATTTATATATGCAGCTTGCAATCATTAGAAGTGATGGGTGCATTTGTTTGTTTTTTTATAGGTTTTTTTTCCTGTTTTCACCTGGTGATTAGGCCAGTAACGCACGCCCTTTATTAGAGTGCCCCCACTCTGGATGAAGGAGCAAAGGGCATTGTCAGCCTGGGGGGAGGAGAGTGTTTGATGTACTAGCAGATTTAGATACACTAATCAATTTGAAGCCAAACTCCAGCTCACACTGCAGTAACAGCAACAGATTTTTTACTTTTTGCAAATAAAGGTTTTGGATAAATAGATAAAAGCTGATCATTGTAATCACCCCTCTTTGTCAGTTTGTCTCAACAATCTTTGAGGGGTTGTAAATGTTTTTAAATCTGTATTAAACCCAATAGCAAACATTTATTATGTTGCAGCTTACCAATTCTTAGATGTGGTGGCTGCCCTAGTTTTCTATTTTAGGTTTTCTTTGTTTTATTTTTATCTGGTGACCTGGACAGTAAGTCTGTATTTGAACAGAACAAGCACTGCAATTTTAATTAGCACTCTCATACCCACTCATAGTGTCTAGACCCGGGTTTCTTAACCGGGGTTCTATGGAACTCTAGGGTTCCTCCAGAGGTTGCCAGGGGTTCCTTGAGCAATGGGCAATATCTGCCTCTCAGATACACTATATTGTCAGAAGTATTGGGATGCCTGTCTTTACACGCACATGAACTGTAATGGCACCCCAGTCTTAGTCCGTAGGGTTCAATATTGAGTTGGCCCACCCTTTGCAGCTATAACAGCTTCAACTCTTCTGGGAAGGCTGTCCACAAGGTTTAGGAGTGTGTCTATGGGAATGTTTGACATTTCTTCCAGAAGCACATTTTGTGAGGTCAGATCAGGTCATTTGTGATGTTGGAGGAGAAGGCCTGGGTTGCAGTCTCCGCTCTAATTCATCCCAAAGGTGTTCTATTGGGTTGAGGTCAGGACAGTCAAGTTCCTCCTTCCAAACTCGCTCATCCATGTCTTTATGGGCCTTGCTAGTCATGTTGGAAAAAGAAGGGGCCATCCCCAAACTGTTCCCACAAAGTTAGAAGCATGAAATTGTCCAAAATGTTTTTTATGCTGACGCCTTAAGAGTTCCCTTCACTGGAACCAAGGAGCCAAGCCCAATCTCTGAAAAACAACCCCACACTATAAACCCCCTCCACAAAAATATTTGGACCAATGCACAAAGCCAAGTCCCGGGAAGTTGTTTCAGGGGTTCCCCTGTGTTGAAAAGGTCTCCTGAGCATTCTCTTTATGTCTCCTGAGGAAGCAGTTTTCTGTGAAAAGTGTTGAGAAAGTGTGCTGTCCCACTGGGTGATATAGTTGATGACAGAATTTAAGTGATTCATATAAGGTTTTTTTTTTATATCTTGTTGCTAAAACATTATCTTAAGTCTCTTTTACATACACCTTTTTTCTTGTCTTTTCTCTCTCTTATTTCTCTCTTTAGAGTTATATACTTGTCAAGACATCTAGAACAATGACAGACAAACAGAGCTCGGGATATCTTAGTAGAGGTCAAGACGCCATCACTGACTCCCTGCCTGACCCCACAATACCTGAAAGAAACAGCAAGATTCTGGAAGCCACAAATATGATTCTGGAGCTGCTGACAGGAGAGGTAAGTGGTGCCAGAAATGATGGGACATTATTCAGTAACAGAAGGTATGTGTCTGGATGGTGACTTTATTATTGTGTGTGAGTCAGGTTCCTATACGGTGTCAGGATATCGCTGTCCATTTCTCCATGAAAGAGTGGGAGTATTTAGAAGGACATCGGGACCTCTACAGGGATGACGACATGGAGAAGTCCCAGCTTTTCATATCTCTGGGTAAGTGTTTAAAAGAGATTTTTTTGCATTTTCTGCCACTAATGGCGTGTACACACGGTCTGACTTTTCGGCTACAAAAGTCCGAAAGCCCGTCCGACAGACTTTCGGCGGACTTTCTAACGAACAGACTTACCTACACACGATCACACAAAAGTCCGACGGATTCGTACGTGATGACGTACACCGGACTAAAATAAGGAAGTTCATAGCCAGTAGCCAATAGCTGCCCTAGCATGGGTTTTTGTCCGTCGGACTAGCATACAGACGAGCGGATTTCTGGGTCCGGCGGAGTTACGATGTAAAGATTTGAAGCATGTTTCAAATCTAAAGTCCGTCAGATTTGCGGCTGGAAAAGTCCGCTGAAAGTCCGGGGAAGCCCACACACGATCGGATTGTCCGCCGGATTTGGTCCGTCGGACTTTTGTAGACGAAAATTCCAACCGTGTGTACGCGGCATAACAGTAACAGAAAGGGTCCCCACCACCTACATCAATCTAGTAAGTAATGGAGCCTTTATCTTGTTGACATTTACATTGACTTGTGAACTAAAGTCATCACACCAGAACAATGGAGTATATAGAAAAACGTTTTATGATCTTCCCAAACTACAAGACTTCACAAACTGCTGTCATCCCAGCTCAAATCTGAAATTGTGGGTCTTGATTCCAGTAGAACCCAGGATCTGAAGAGTTTGTGTTACAGCTTATCATTTCTGTTCACTGTCATTGCTGTTTCTCTTCTACTCTTACATCCCCCCCAATCTCTGGTACCGGTATAACCCCCAGGCCTAGGGAGGTGGTGCAGGAGGAGGAACTGTCAATAATGGGGATAGTTTTACTGTGCCATTTGGCCTCTGGCGTAAGACAGGAAGCATCAAATACTCCTTTTCTGGATAGTATGTGTAAAATGTATCCTCCTTTTTTTAATTTTTTATTATTTTTTTAAGAAATGAACCATTTACGAAAGAAAACAAAAGCATTTTTTAAACTCTTTACAGGCGGTCCCCGGGTTACAGACAAGACAGGGTCTGTAGGTTTGTTCTTAAGTTGAATCTGTAAGTCGGAACAGGTACATTTTTTAAGTGTAGCTCCAGGCAAAAAAACAATTTTTAAGCTTTTTGGATAGCATAGCGAAGGGTTATCACCCCTGTAACATTTGTTTTGCTGTCTGTGACGGATCAGAGTGATTCCGATTGGTCATATGCCGGCACATTCTGTGCATTAAGGTGAAAAACCTTCTTTGCTACAACTGCCCCCAGAGCCCCCCCCCCCATCCTTTTTTTCTTACCTGAACCCATCCATTCCAGCGACGTGCGGGAACCCAGCGGCTCCAGCTGTTGTCTCTATCCTCATTGGATAGATTGATAGCAGCTGCTCTCAATCAAATCCAGTGACGCGGGGGGCGGGGCCGAATCCTGCTGTCTGTGTCAATGGACGCAGCAACGGGACCCGGGAGCGCGCCCACACAGGTGCCCCATGGAAAGCGGCTCTCTGTAGGGGCACCCGGTAAAGAGGAGTAGCCAGGAGCGCCAACAGGGCACCCCAGAAGAGGGGGATCGAGGCTGCTCTGTGCAAAACCCTTGCACAGAGCAGGTAAGTATGACGTTTGTTATTTTTATTAAAAAAATGCAAACCTTTACAACCCCTTTTAAGCATTGATGGCATTAATAAAACTATTCTTAGTCTTGATTGATAAACCTTTATAAGGGAGATGAATAGTTACTCATTTGTGCTGTCAGATACCTAAACACCTCCTCTCATATTCAGTGGACCATCAGATGTTGTTGGTAGACTGTTCTTTACATTTTAGTCATCTGATGAATGAACAGACTATTCCAACTAATCTGATTATCTCTCGCTTGATTATCAAGACTTAAAATTGTATTAAACCCAAAACCAAAAATGTAATATATTGCAGGTTACCAATCATTGGATGTGGTGGCTGCATTAGTATTGTTCTTGTAGGCTTTAACCCTCTGTTCTCACCTGTTGATCTGGCCTGTAACACACCTGTATTGGAGAGACACCACTCTGGAGGAATCCACACAGGGGGCTTATTTGGACAGCTTTGTCAGTCAGGGGAGAAGGAGTGTTAGTTATTCTAGCAGATTTAAATACAATAACAAATTGAAGCAAAACTCCAGCTAATACTTTATAAGCAATTACACAAGTTTTTTGTTCCTTTTGGAACAAAGATTTTACATACAGTAAATAAAAGCTGACTAATGTAAGCAGCCCCGTCAGTGTTAAATGGTTTGTTTCATCCCTGTAACTGAATACATCTGCAGGACAGCTTGTTCTTTAAAAAAAACAGACTAACTAGCAGGATCAGGAGGTAAAAATAAAGGAAAGAAAGACTAAAAAAGAAAGTGCAGCCATCACATTTAAAAATTGGTAAGCTGCAATATAATAAATGTTTGCATTTGCGTTTGTGTTTCATACTGCTTTAACCACTTCAGCTCCGGAAGATTTGGCTGCTGAATGACCAGAGCATTTTTTGCGATTCAACACTGCGCCGCTTTAACTGACAATTGCGCTGTCGTGCGACGCTGTACCCAAACAAAATTGGCGTTCTTTTTTCCCCACAAATATAGCTTTCTTTTGGTGGTATTTGATCGCCTCTGCGGTTTTTATTTTTTGCGCTATAAACAAAAAAGTGCGACAATTTTGAAAAAAACACAATATTTTGTACTTTTTGCTATAATAAATATCCCCATTTTTTTTCTTTTAAAAAAGCTAATTTTTTCTCAGTTTAGGCCGATATGTATTCTTCTACATATTTTTGGTAATAAAAATCGCAATAAGCATATATTGATTGGTTTGCGCAAAAGTTATAGCGCCTACAAAATAGGGGATAGATTTATAGCATTTTTATTATTATTTTTTTTTTTTACTAGTAATGGCGGCGATCTGTGATTTTTTATCGTGACTGCGAAATTATGGCGGACACATTTTTAGGACCCTTCGCATTTATACAACAATCAGTGCTATAAAAATGCATTGATTACTGTAAAAATGTCACTGGCAGTTAAGGGGTTAACACTAGGGGGCGATCAAGGGGTTAAAAGTGTTCCCTAGTGTGTGTTCTAACTGAAGGGGGGATGGGACTAACTAGGGGAAGAGATAGATCGCTGTTCATACTTTGTATGAACACACGATCTGTCTCTTCTCCCCTCAGAGAGCCGCAATCTTAGTGTTTACACACAGAGATCCCAGTTCTTGCCGTGTCACGAGCGATCGCGGGAGCCCAGCGGTCATCGCGACTGCACTCGCAGCGGCTCCGGGGGCGCGCGCCCCTAATGACCACATATAGAAGCAACGTAAAATGACGGTGATTCGCACAGCTGAGCCATGTTGCCGCAGTACAACTGCGGCGGCTGGTCGGCAAGCGGTTAAATAAGTCTGTCTGCTATTGCTATTAAGAAATCATTGTAATTGGCCTCATTGGATAGCTTAAAGTGAAACTGTACTTTGCCCAGGGCTGCTGTTAGTAATCACGGGGCCCCATACAGCCTACCTGCTGGGGCCCCCCCTTCCCGGCCGAAAGTGACTGAGGACCTTGATTTATCAGTCCCTTTCTTTGCAGCCTCAGCAGCACGGAATAATGAATAGGAAATGCTCTGAGGCTTCCTGCTCATTCACAAACTGAAGCATAGTAAACTGTGAAAGGTGGACATAGGAGTGATTGGAACCGATCACTCACTGTGTTTATTCAGGAAAGGAAAGGGCCAGTAAATGACATATTTACCGGCCCCTTTTGCTGCTTTCTATCCTGGAACCTCTCCTTTGTGTCCATCGTAGCTGCCGGTAAGAGAGGAGAGTAGGGAAGCCAGTAGTGCTGCGGGGAAAAGGGGCAAACGGGGGGCCCGGACAGCAGATGGAAGGGGCACATGTTCTATGACCAATCCCCCTGCAGTGCAGCCGGAGGGGGTAAGAGAAGCTGGCAGTGCTGCAGGGGAAGGCAGAAGAGGATCGGTGGATGCAATAAGACAGTATGCCTGGGCCCCTCTTTTGAACTGATGGTGCCTGGGCCCAGTACAGGAGGGCTGGCTGTACTGCCTTATCAGCAGCCCTGGCTTTGCCCATGTTGCATCAAGCGGTTAGCCTCTTCAATTGACAATGGGGTTCTTTCTATAAATTAGAGGTACTACTGCAGTTTAAGGTGTCTGAGCAAAAAACATAACTCGAGAATGGATATAAAATGGAAGTTATTTCCAATTTCTATTACTAGCAATATAGTTCTGTCCTAGGAGCCCACCTCCCTTCATTTCTAAAAGGCTCAGCTAGGAATCCTGTTCCTACCCGATTGGACTTGTGTGGTAGCCTTCAAGGCAGGTGCTTTCTGCAACTTACAGAAAGATGGCACAACTGTACCTATCCTCCATATTGTGGAGGTTTACTGCTGATTTCTATACCAAATAGAGTTCTTTTAGAGCTAATGTAATTTCATGTTCTTTTCCCTAGATGGAGGTCTACCTGCCTATGAGCCCGATGGATATCCCCTTCCTGCTCACCATTTAGAAGATAGAAACAAAGACCTTTTTGTTATGAAGTTCACCCAGAGCAGGGCAAGCAGCGTTGATGAAAGAGAACTGGAAAATAATGGGGGAAAAAACCTTTCCAGCTCCGAAGACAGTGTCCAGGCCGTCCCGGTCAATACAAAGTCTCCAGTTTCCAACAAAGCAGCACATCGCATTACAGACGAAATCTTCCCCTGCTCCGAATGTGGGATCTGTTTTTCCAGCCAGCAAAAACTGGACTTCCATCGTCGGCTTCATACGGCGAGAAAAACATATTCTTGCGCAGAGTGTGATAAAATCTTCATAGCAAAACACCAGCTTGAGAGTCACCAGATCAGTCACACAGGAATCAAACGCGTCAGCTGCGCTGCGTGCCACAAATCCTTTGCCACCAAGGGTACCTTAACTGTTCATCAGCAGCGCTACTGCCTAGAGGCACAATATTATAGATGCTCGGCATGCAGACAAGACTTTGAAAGTAAGCATGAATTGGAGGACCACATGAAGAGCCATCTAACGTTACAAAGCCAGGCCACCTGTACCGAATGTGGAAAGCACTTCCTCCACAAAGGGAATCTTAAAGCTCATTATCGAGTTCACACGGGAGAAAAACCATTTGTCTGTCTAGAATGTGGAAAAAGTTTTGCATACAAGTCCCACCTTGTTTCCCACCAGCGCTATCACACGGGGGAGGGGCTAACATGCCGGTATTGCGAGAGGTTTTTTGTAGACAGGGCACGTCTTGTGGAACATGAGCGTGTTCATACTGGAGAAAAGCCGTTTGCTTGTTCTGAGTGCGGGAAGTGTTTCAACAGAAAATATCATCTCATATTGCATCAGAGGACTCACACGGACATTCGGCCATTCGGGTGTACTGCTTGCGGGATGCTTTTTACGTCTAATGCAACTGCAGAAAGACATCTGAAGGAGAGGAGATGCAAAAAACAAAAAGCTTTAAAGGGCTGAAAGTGATTGTAAAGTCTTGTTTTTTTTTTTTCTATTAAAATAACAAACATTTTATACTTACCTGCTCTGTGCAGTGGTTTTGCACAGAGCAGCCCGGATCCTCCTCTTCTCGGGTCCCTGGCTGGAGCTCCTGGTCCCTCCCTGCTGTTGGGTGCCCCCACAGCAAGCAGCCTGCTATGGGGGCACCCAAGCCGAACTGCAGCTCCATGTATTCTTTTAGACACCGACCTGCGGTTCGGCCCCGCCCCCCTCTCTCTCCCGATTGGCTAATTGAGTTTGACAACAGCGGGAGCCCATGGCGCCGCTGCTGTGTCTCAACCAATCAGGAAGGAGAGTTCCAAGCAGCCAAGGCACTTGTGGACATTGCTGGATAGAATGCATTAAGATTAAAAAAACTTCTGACTTTACAACCACTTAAGTTAAATGCCAGGTTGTTTACATTATGTTAAAGCGGACCTTCAGTCATTTTTTCATCTTTCCATCTATTAAATCTTCTGCCCTTGTTTTAACTTTGGATAGCAAAAATGTTTTATCTGCCAGTAAATACCCACAGCCCACTTCCTGTTTCTTGTCTGGGAAAAAGCCTAGGCGTATGACATCACGCACAGCTCTCTCTCTCACTCTCCTGAGAGTTCGCCAGGAAGGGAGGGGGGATGAGTCATAAGAGGGCCAATGACAGCTGCAGAGCTGGAGGTGTGTGTCTGTAAATCCAGGAAGTGAACAGGCAGCAGCTTCAGCTGCCCACGGTTAAAATGGTTGCAGCCAGACTCAGTGGAGGGAGATTTCTGCAGCATATTTGACAAGTACAGAATCACAGTATATATAAAATGATATGCAAAGTGGTTGAGGGAAAGCTTCAGAATGGCAAAGATGTTTTTATTACAAATTATGTGAGCAGACTGCAGTTCCTCTTTAAAGGGATTTAAATAGGACATTTCAGTCCTATAGGGACATTTTGTAAACTGTATGTAGAAACAGGGATTTTTAATTTGTTGTGGTGATTAAATACATTTTTATTAATGTGCTTTACATTTTTATATAGTCGTACTGCTTGATTTTGCTATTTATTGTGTGTGTGTATATATATATATATATATATATATATATATATAGTATATCTCAAATCAATAACATCATAACATGATCTGCCACCAGTCTGGGGGTGTTCAGAGAGAGGAGAGAACAAAAAAAAATCACTCTGGGAGATGGTGGGTTGTTGTAAGGAGCAATGTGTATATTTTTCCCTTTTCTCTTTTTCTCCTTTTCAGACTGTACTTTTTAATATTTTATTATAAAAAAAAGTAAAAGGACAACAAAACGAGTGCAATATTTGACACGGTTTTTGATTAAACACATCAATAACACAATTCTCAGTGAATTTTCATGGTGCTCATCAGATATTTGGTTCTAAATGTGCCCTTCATTCTTGAAAATGGTCGCTCATAAATATCGGTGCTGGGGGAAAAAAAAACAAAACACACCTGACGACATGAATAAGGAGTGATTGTGAAAAGTGGGAGATTTTTTGGGGGGGATGATAAAAATTTTGGCAGGTTTACCATTTTGTATTGGGCCGCATTCATAGCCGCATGTTGGACACCCCTGCATTAGGACAATGAAGTGTAGCTTGTTGGAAGTATGGAAATAGAACTACAAAAATGGTGCGTTATGCCAAAGCCCTACTTGTAGGCACTCAGTAAGTCTACCAATTAGAGAGCGTTTTGGCAAGTCACCTCCCATTTTCATGAAAAAAAAAAAAAAATTTCTTTCCAAAAAGTCACAACTTCATAAAAAACAATTTATGGAATAAAAACCAAACTTAGTTTGTATACTACACACACACACTTTATATCGATTGTGTCAGGAGGGCCACCAGGAACCCCAGGGCCACAGCAAGAACGTTGTATTTGGACTTGATACTGGAGGCCCCGCTGACATTGCAGAGATCGGTGGAACAGCAGGAAGTTTTGGCAGAGACAATGAAGCTGAAGCTGACCGCCTGACAAGTGACATTGCAGTTCTTGGAGATTACGTTATAGCCACCAAATCCACTTGACTGTGGTCAAGCAGAAGCTCTGGTTGGCAGAGCAGGTAGCAATGGTCGTGCAGTTTGCATTGCTGGGCTCAGAGTCACAGGTGAAGCATTTTAGTGAAACAGCTCTGGAGGAACCCTAGGGCAGTGGTCATCAACCCTGTCCTCCAGCAATGTGTATATTTAACCTTCCATAATGTTCATGCAATGGACTTTCCACATCCTGTGCTTTGTTAAATCCTACATTATCCTCTTGCCGACCCGCTCACGGGAGCGGATGGCACAGCCAGGCACCGCAATGTACCTGTGTATGTCTGTCAGAAACCATGAAATCAGGCTGAGACAGAAGTACAGTTAAATCACACTTGTTTAATAATAAAAGTAAAAAGAACAAACGTAGTCAAAACATAACCAAAGTTCAGTAACCAGAACGTATAGTAAGACAAGCCAAACGTCAGGGATCAATCTAGTGGAACAGCAAGCAGGATCTGGAAGGCAGCGATCCTCTGGACTGAATGGCTTAAGTAGGCAGGACTGACGTGCAGGATATCATCAACATCAATGTAGTGGAACAGCAAGCAGGATCTGGAAGGCAGCGCTCCTCTGGACTGGATGGCTTAAGTAGGCAGGACTGACGTGCAGGATATCATCAACAGCTGAGTAACTGTGGAGAGATAGGAGTTGGAAATTAGCCGACAGCTGAGCGGCCAGCTCTGAGAAGGAAGGACTGAGCCCAGCCCTGTCATCGTGTATTTCCTAGTTTGTCTGCGCACATGAGCGCACCCCCTGCTGACCTGTGCTGTGATTGAACACAGCACGAGTTTGTTAGCAGATTGCAGCCAATGATTTTGGCTGAAACCTGCTGATCAGCTATGGCCAATTTACAGTGCATAGTTCTGTGTTGACAAACACACAGAACTCTGTGCACAGACAGTGATATGTGTGTTTCTTCTCCCTGAAATCAGATTTCAGGGAGAAAACAGACAGATCTGTTAGCAAAAGCAGCACACATTACACTTTTTAGGGACACAGTTAACCCGCCGATCACTGTATTAGTGTCCCTAGCGACGTCATTGTCAATTAGCATCCCTCCCAACCAGTGTCAGTTAGCGTTAGATTGCCTGTCATACTATCACAGTCACACTAAAAAAAACAGTTGTGATCAAATACCACCAAAAGGAGAAAAGAACAAAGGGAAGGAAGCGCCAACTAAGTGTAGTATCCCGGTTACATTTTTAAAAACCATGGATAAAAAAACACCCACAAGAGGTATCAGATAAAAAAGCTCATCTGGTGCAGAGTATGCATGTGTAGATTCCCCCTTAATCCGACCTTCAGGATCGCTGTGGGGTGTTCCAGCTGCTGGGAGAGGAAGATGGCCCGTTTAGGAGCCTGGAGAAGTCACAGGAAGCCTCGCTAACCAACGTGGAACGCACACCAGAAGTGACGTCACCAGAAGGATGGACGACCAGATGAGAAAGGCTACGTAGCATTTAGCTCCTTCTACAGGCCTGGGGGAGCATTGCTATAGGGAGCTATATATAGCATCTTAGCTAGAGCCGCGGCCAGAGGACTGCAGTGACCATTGTGGAGGGGGAAGCAGTATATCCATTGCTAATCTGCCTACAGTTGTGATGAATACAGGGCACAAACCCTGTAAACCTTCTTCCCAGCGTCCTATGTACTTCAAAGACCACCTTGGGGTAATTTGTAGAAAATCACAGATTGCAAACAGGCACCAACATCATAAATCTCTACTTAAAAAAAGAAACAAGATGGACTTTTGAGGTGCCAACAAACAACTCTTCAGTAAAAACAGTATATTTTATTTTATTCCAAAATTGAATCTAAAAACATAAAAAGACAAAAAAATGTAAAATAGTCCCCCCCTGCGATCCTCCCACAGCAATAATAGACACCTAGGAATTCCCCGCTTCTACAGGTGGTAAGGGAAGCTAAAACGTAGAACATGATATAATAGAAATAAATTCATTAATAAAGCAAAATATTCTCACCAAGCTGTATGGGTCCAAACAACAAGGGGGAGGGTGCAACACGGTCAAAGGAGGTTTACATCTCTCCCTGGGGCCAGATGGGGTCTAAACAAAGCAGCAAAACTCCAAACCCACCATAACATAAATAAAAGCACATACAGTATTCCCATGATGCCATCCCTTCAGATCACTGTGCCGTGGCCGTGGCTCCCTTGCGCATGCGTGGGAGTGACGTCATCACGTCTCGGTCATTTAAATAGCTGGAGCCTGCGAATCTGGAATGAAGACCAATTTAGATGGAAGTCCTGTCAGCAGTGACAGCACACCGCTGGAGAGCTTTGTTTTAAGTAAGTATTTCATAATGTGCTAGTATGCAAATCACATTATGTTCTTAATTTGCAGGGGGAAGATTTTTTTCTAAATGGCCTTTACTGTAAAAATCATCATTTTTGTTTGCTAGAAAATTAAACAGAACCCCCAAACATTATATACGTTTTTTTTTTTAGCAGAGACCATAGAGAATAAAATGGCGGTCATTGCAACTTTTTATCTTGCGCGGTACTTGCGCATATTTTTCAAACACGTTTTTTTTTTTAAAACAATTTCATGCATTAAAAAAAACAGCCCAATTTTTTTGTATAATGTGAAAAATGATGTTACGCCAAGTAAATAGATACCTAACATGTCTTGCTTCAAAATTGTACACGCTCGTGGAATGGCGCCAAACTTCGGTACTTGAAAATCCCCATAGGCGACGCTCTAAAATTCTTTACTGGTTACAGGTTTTGAGTTACAGAGGAGGTCTAGTGCTAGAATTATTGCTCCAACGCTCTAACGTTCACGGTGATACCTCACATGTGTGGTTTTGACGCCGTTTACATATGTGGACGCAACTTACGTATGCGTTTGCTTCTGCGAGCGGTCACGCGGGGACAGGGGCGCTTTAAATTTTTATTTATTTTTTGTTAATTTTACTTTCATTTTTCTAGCTTGATGCTCTCTTTTTAAATTTTTTTTTCTTTGATCACTTTTATTCCTATTACAAGGAAAGTAAATATCCCTTGTAATAGGAATAGTGTGTGACAGGTCCTCTTTACATATAAGCCCCCAGATCTCACCTCTAGGCCTAAAATAAAATAAAATAAAAAAGACAAGATCTCAGCTTCCCAGCGTGGCGTCATAACATCATGCCTGGCCTCCGAACGATCATAAAGACTCCAGGGACCATCTGGCCCGCCGGAGATCTCTATGATTAGCATCCGGCGCCAGCGGTTTCCTTCTCGGGCTCACCGATTGTACGGGTGAGTCGGCAGAAGAACTGGAGGGGAGGGGGAGGAAGTCCTCTCCCACCGCCTGTAAGAATGGTCAAGCTGCTGAACAGCTGCTATGATTGTTCTAATAGTGTAGGAAATTGCTGGCTCTAAAAGAAGATATCTGAATGATGACTGTAGCTGCAGGCATCATTCAGATATCACCACTTAAAGTCCGCAACGTCATATGACGTTGGGCGGGCGGCAATCGGTTAATCACCACTAGGTTTTTTATTGTTTGCTAATCCAAAAAAAAGGCTGACATTTTTGAGGAAAAAAAAAAAAATTCATAGTTTGTTATAAAACTTTGCAAACAGGTAATTTTTCTCCACTGACGTGCGCTGATGAGGTTGCACTGATGGGCACTGATAGGCGGCTCTAATGGGCTCTGATAGGCCGCACTGATGAGGGGGCAATGATTGGCAGCACTGTTGAGACTGCACTGATAATCAGGACACTGATAATCAGTGCCCTACATATCAGTGTCTATGTCCCTTTAACACAAGCCGGATATCAGCTCTCTTTTTCTCTCCTCATGGTGTCTGATGTCGGCGCGAGGAAAGAAAAGCCAATAACCGGCTTGTGTTGACATCTGTGATCAGCTGTCATTGGACACAGCTTTTCACGTGGTAAAGGGCCACTGTGATTGGCTCTTTACCCCCGATCCAAGGGACTCAGCTATCCGACCACTCATCGCGATCCTGGCTTTGTTTGGCTGTCCGGCCAGCCGGCGGATGCACCAGCTGGTCGATCAGGTCTCCCGGTGGGACGGGAGAGGCACGGAAGGGGGATATCCCCTCCCACTGCTTGTAATAGCAATCGAGCGGCTATTACAAGAAGACAAAACGACTTGCAGCTGTAATTGCAGTGAAAGATGGTTCTACAAAGTATTGACTCGGGGGGGGGGGGGGGGCTGAATACAAATACACACCACACTTTTCACATATTTATTTGTAAAAAAGTTTAAAAACCATTTATCATTTTCCTTCCACTTCACAATTATGTGCCACTTTGTGTTGGTCTATCACGTAAAATCCCAATAAAATACCTTTTTGGTTGTAAAATGACAAAATGTGGAAAACTTCAAGGGGTATGAATACTTTTTCAAGGCACTGTATTAAAATTCAATGAAAACCAGTGCAATGCTACTCCAAATAAATCAAAGCATCACTTTTGCAATTTGTGCATCAACAAAGTCTTAAAGGATCGTTTTTTTATTTTTTTTAAATAACAAACATGCCATACTTACCTCCACTGTGCAGCTCGTTTTGCACAGAGTGGCCCCGAACATCCTCTTCTGGGGTCCCTCGGCGGGTTCTCCCCACATTAGATAACCCCCTGGGAGAAGCGCTCTCCCGAGGGGGATACCTTGCAGGCGCGCTTCCAAGTCCAGCATTTGGTGTCCATAGAGGCCGAATGCAGGACTCGGCCCCACCCCCCCAGCGTCCACACCATTGGATTTGATTGACAGCAGCGGGAACCAATGGCTGCGCTGCTATCAATCTATCCAATCAAGAGCTGGGAACCCATGGAGAGAGGGACAGTGGGGACTGGCTGACGGAAATTTGGGGCTCAGTTAAGTAAAACGGGGGGCTAGGGGGCCGGTGACTGCAAGGTGTTTTCCTGACGCCTCCATGGCAGCACACACTGGGTTGTGACTCCGCCCCCACAACCTGACAGGATTGGTTAGCTATAAATTTGAAGGGGAGACACCCCGCTGCATTCTCTTTTTTATCCTCACCTGACAGATTGGGAAGCAAGCTGGCTCCTGTTGTCAAGATTAAGAAAAAGCCTCTTACCGCACTCGCCCCAGCAGGTTCAAGCCTCTCCTGTTTGGAAGTCCCTCCTGTACAGTCTCTAAAGGAGCTTCTATGGAGGGAACCCCCGGTCTGGTGGTCTCAGGGGGCGTCTGGACATCTGGCACAGTAAGCTTTAAAGAAGCTTCATATTTGCAGTGGTCTCCTTTCTTTTCGTTTTGCCTGTACCTTTCTTTCTGTATGTAGATTTGTTTCTCCTGCTCAGGGGGCTTGCTGGCACTTGCTGTCCACCGCTGTGGAACCGTCATGGCCGCCGGCGCTCCTCCTCTGCTCTGCAATTGGCCCCAGTGCTAGGTGCTGCCTTGGGAGGGCTATGCCCTTCTCCAAGATGGCGCCGAGGTGTTCGGGACGCTCTGCGCATGCGCGGGAGCGTCATTTTGCCGCAACGGCGGCGCCAAATTTAAAAACACAGGAAATTCTGTGTTCTTTGCTGAGGATTTTTACAAAACAAGCTGGATTTCGCCGTACGTTCCACTGCTTTGCAGAAAACAACTCAGCAAGCCCAGGTAAGTTGAATCATCTGATTTAGACTGTTTACAGATTCAAAAAAAAAAAAAAAAGGTAATGGAATTTTAAAAAAAAAAATAAAATTTTTTTTTTTTTTCTTATTATCCTTCAGTCTTACTGTCACTTTTACTATGGAGACCACTGCCCGCGCAGACCACCATCAGCAAACGAGGTAAGAGGCCATCCGTCATTGGTAAGTATTGAAGAAGGGGAGAGAAAAAGAGAGCCAACCACTAACGCTGCGTTTTTGGCAGCCCTACCAGGTCAAGAGCCGCAAGTTCCAGGCGTGAAGGGAGATCAAGTCACGCGTCAAGCAAGAAGTCTCGCAGAAGTCTTTTTGAAGGTTCGCCTGCCCACCCAGTACAGGTGGGCGCCAGGCTCAAGGACTTCGTACAGATTTGGTCAAGCCATATAAAGGACCCGTGGACTCTTTCCACAATCAAATTTGGACACAAGTGGAAGTTTATGGGCAAACTTCCGAAAAATCACTTCCAATCAAGAGGAAGTTACTATTAAAATATATAGTGGAATTGAAGGAAAAAGGGGCAATCCTGGAGGTTCCATCAGATCAAAAGGGGAGGGGGTTCTATTCCCCACTATTTTTGGTAAAGAAGAAGACCGGAGACTTACGCCCTGAATTGGATTTAAAAAATCTCAACAAGAACATAAAAATAGAGGCCTTCAAAATGGAGAGTCTACAGTCCATACTTCTGGCTGTGAACCTGGGCGACTGGATGCTCTCTGTAGATTTATCGGACGCTTATCTACATATTCCAATTCATCCCGCCTTTCAAAAATTCCTCCGATTTGCCATCAACAAAAGCCACTTCCAATTCCAGTGCCTTCCTTTCGGCATTTCGTTGGCTCCCAGGACATTCACCAAGGTCCTCCTACCCGTGGTTGCATTCCTCAGGGAGAAGGGTCTGCGAGTCCACCATTATCTGGACGACATCCTGCTCTTGGCAGAAGATCAAAGAACCTTGCTATGTCATCAGAGAATCTTACTCACGACTCTCCAGGACTTCGGTTGGCTAATCAACTGGAAAAAGAGCAGTCTACGACCCACACAAAACATGGTATTTCTGGGAGCGGATCTGAACACCAAATTGAACAGGGTACAACTCCCTCAGGAGAAGATTCAGCCTCTAGTACAGAAGATGCGGAGATTACTATCAGCGAGGCATCTTCCAGCCAGAATCTGCTTGAGTGTGCTAGGGTCCATGGCTGCAACCCTGCCCATGGTGCAGTGGTCACAATGGCACATGAGAGTCCTGCAAAACTCCTTTCTGAGGCAGTGGGATGGAGTATCCATGCGTCAGACCATTACCATCTCCAGACCAATGAAGCAATCAGTGTGGTGGTGGACACACTTGACCAACCTCAAGAAATACAAGCTGATAGTTCCCCTAGATCCGATAATAGTCACTTCGGATGCCTGTCAGAGCGGCTGGGGAGCCCACTGTCAAGATCGAGCAGCACAGGGCCGATGGCAGTTCCGGGCCCAGGGGATGGTATCGAATATACTGGAACTCAGGGCAGCCTTCCAGGCCCTCATGGCATTTGCACCAATCCTCAGAGGGAAGAACGTGCTTATCCGGATGGACAACAAGGTGGCAGTGTCCTACATCCAGAAGCAAGGGGGTACCAAGAGTCTCACACTGTTGGAGGAAGTCCGTCCTATCTTGGAATGGGCACAGGCACACCTAGCACACTTAAAAGCAATATATGTTCCTGCGGCACAGAACATGTTAGCCGATTACTTGAGTCGAGAGACTCTTTCCAACAACGAATGGTCCCTGAGCCTCCAGGCCTTTTCTCTTCTTACGGAGACATGGGGAGTGCCAGAGATCGACCTAGCAGCCACTCCTGCGAATACGAAGTGTCGGAGGTTTCTGTCCAGAGCATCTTTCCCTTCAGCCGAAGGGATAGATTGTCTAATTCACCCATGGAACTTCAAGTTGGGGTACATATTCCCGCCAACTCCGTTAATTGCAAGATTCCTATCCAGGCTTCGGAGATCTTCAGCCACGGTAATCGCGGTAATCCCTCTTTGGCCGAGAAGACCATGGTTCACGACCCTATTGCAGCTCAGCCTTCAACCTCCAATCCTTCTTCCGGTAACTCCGGATTTACTATTTCAAGGCCAATTTCTACATCCAGCTCCAGAGAAGCTGCATCTGATGGCATGGAAGTTGAGAGGGTTAGGTTAAGGGAACAAGGCTGCTCACAGGAAGTAATATCAACCCTGATGCAAGCCAGGAAAAGTACCACCAACACCACCTAGACAAGAATTTGGAACAAATTCTTTACAATGGCGCAGCAGAAGGGATGGGATCCTATTGCTCCAGAACCTTCTCAAATCCTAGAGTTCCTCCAGTCAGGAGTCAACAAAGGTCTAAGTTCAAGTACCCTTAAGGTACAAGTATCCGCCTTGTCGGCCAAAACAGGCACCAGATGGGCATTACATCCGCTGGTTATCCAATTCCTGAGAGCCTGTCTGAAAATCAAACCTCCTAAGAAACCAGTTTTTCCATCATGGGATCTCTCAGTAGTTCTCGATGCCTTCACCAATCCTCCTTTTACTACATCCGAATCAATATCTCTTTGGGATCTGACCCTAAAACTGTCTTTTCTCATTGCAATTACATCAGCAAGGAGGGTATCTGAAATCCAAGCACTGATGGCATCAGAACCTTACTTAGTATTCTTCCCTGATAAGGTAGTACTAAGACCTTCAGACCACTTCATCCCGAAGGTAGCAACTTCCTTCCACTACAACCAAGATATTGTCTTACCATCCTTCACTAATGATCAGGGTGAACCTCATCCTCTGGATGTTAAAACTACCATCATTAGTTACCTGGCGGCTACAAATTCTTTTAGGAAGACGGATACCCTCATGGTCATTCCACATGGAAACAGACGAGGTCAAGCGGCTACTTCACGTACTATCGCCTCCTGGTTAGTCAAGTCCATCAAGAAGGCATACTCCATGCGGCATATGGCAATTCCTGAAGGCATCAGGGCTCACTCGACCAGGGCAGTGGCTACCTCCTGGGCAGCGTATTGCAGGGTTTCACCGGAGACTATTTGCAAAGCAGCAACTTGGTCCTCCAGACATACTTTCATTTCTCACTATAGAGTAGATTCTGCTCACTTGGCTATGGCAGACTTCGGTAGATCCGTTGTTAGAGCCAATTCTTCCGCATTATAAGGAATAAATATTATTTTCTTGCACCCACCCGACTGGCGAGTTATTTCCCAGTGTGTGCTGCCATGGAGGCGTCAGGAAAACGGAAAATTGTATACTCACCTTTCCGTAATTTTCCTTTCCTGACGCCTCTCCATGGCAGCACACAGATTCCCACCCCGTTTTATGGTGATATATTTACAGAGAATGCAGCGGGGTGTCTCCCCTTCAAATTTATAGCTAACCAATCCTGTCAGGTTGTGGGGGCGGAGTCACAACCCAGTGTGTGCTGCCATGGAGAGGCGTCAGGAAAGGAAAATTACGGAAAGGTGAGTATACAATTTTCCGTTTTTTCACCTTAATGCATAGGATGCATTAAGGTAAAAAAACACAAGCCTTTGCAACCCCTTTAAGTCTTCTTTATGATTAAAGCTTCCCACACCAAACAAAATCTCCTTCAACGTTCTCACTTTACACTGTTTTGTGCATCCAGTATCATAGTGCTTAAATCCACCTTGCTTCAACTCAACACCAGCTGTGCTCTCACCTTCTGTCCATGACCATATATTATATTAGGTCATGTATCATATGTTTCCCCTTTTAATGTGGTCCACTGATTTTCCAATCCAGCGTGTACCTTTAATCTCCTTCAGTCCTTAGTGCAATCAGCAAAAAAAAACATCCAAAAAAAGCACCATATAGTTTTTACTTTACAAGTGATTGTAAAGGTTTGTTTTTTCTAAAAAATAACAGAAATGTCATACTTACCTCCTCTGTGTAAGAGTTTTGCACAGAGCGGCCCTGATCCTCCTTTTCTGGGATGCCCCAGCAGCGCTCTTGGCTCTTCTTCATCGAGTGCCCCCACAGAGAGCCACATTCAATGGGGCACTCGTGCAGGTGTGCTCCCCAGTCCTGCTGCTGCGTTCATTGACACACACAGCAGGACTTGGCCCCGCCCACCATTTCACTGGATTTTATTGACAGCAGCGGGAGCCAATGGCTCCTGCTATCAATCTATCCAATGAGGACCCTGGACAGCGGCTGGGGCTGCTGGGCTTGTTCAACAATCGGGTTTCAGGTAGGGAAAAGGGGGGCTCTGGGGGCAGCTGTAGCATAGAAGGTTTTTGACCCTAATGCATAGAATGTATTAAGGTGAAAAACCATGAGACTTTACAACTCCTTTAACAACAAATTTCAGTAAAAGCCACTCGTATTGTATAGTGCACCTAACACCAGTGCGCAGAAGTATTAAAGCTCAATGGTATAGAACACTGCGGATCATCAGCAACTGGTATACATACTGACAATCAAGGTAACTTCCTGGTTCGTAATGTGCGCCATGACTTTACTCATGCTCCACCCTAACGTGTTTCATCACTAACATATGACTTCCTCAGGGGGATCTCTATTAACCTCCTGCTCTCCCACTGTTGTATAAAAACAGCTGGATAGCTTTTGCCTTAAGGTGAAAGACTGTTGTAAAACAGCCCATCCTTTGCGACGCTTGTGCGCGTCCTCTAGCGCGCACAATGGTGTGATCTGTGATTGCTGTGCAGATCTCTGGGTGGGGTACAAAGCCAATAAAATTGGCCTTTTACCATGTGATAGCTTTTACCAATCACACATGTAAACAAAGACTGCATGTTTACGATAGGTCGTTCTTGCCAAACCAACCTGCTAACATTCTAGAAGGAAGGTAGATAAGGGAAGGCCAATGGATGTGGTGTACCTGGATTTTGCAAAACATTTGATACAGTCCCCCATAAATGCTTAATTGAGCATGTTCTCAGAATGGTCTGGAGTGGTAAGAGGGGTGCCCCAAGGCTCTGTCCTAGGACCAATTCTGTTTAATTTATTTATAAATGATACAGAGGATGGGATAAATAGCTCAATCTTATGCTGCGTACACACGATCAGATTTTCCGACAACAAAACCGTGGATTTTTTTCCGAAGGATGTTGGCTCAAACTTGTCTTGCATACACAAATGTCGGAAATTCCGAATGTAAAAATGCGGTGACGTATAAGACCTACGACGAGCCGAGAAAAAGGAAGTTCAATAGCCAGTGCGGCTCCTTCTGCTTGATTCCGAGCATGTGTGGGCTTTCATGCGACGGACTTGTGTACACATGTTTGGACTTTCTGACAACAAGTGAAGTTGGAGGAAAATTTGAGAACCTGTTCTCAAACATTTGTGGCCAGAGACAGTGGCGTAACTAGAACCTTCAGGGCCCCGGTGCAAAAATCCATGATGGGCCCCTCCCCCTTCCATCCGAGCCCTTCCAATTTTGGGAGGGTGTCCATGTACATTGTCCCAAAACTGTGCTTCCCGCATGCCCCCTGGGACGTGCATCCAGCGCAATCACAGTGGCCCTTTACCATGTGATGTCAGCTGATCACATGTAAACGGACTTGCCGGTTATCCGCAGCCCTTTCCTCCCATGATGTGTCTGTGTTAGGAAAGGACTGCCATTAACTGTCAAGAATGTCAGAAAATTGTTTACACTGATACTCAGTGCCCCAATCATCAGTGCCCATCAATGCCGCCTACCAGTGCCCATCAATGCCGCCTGCAAGTGTTACCTATCAGTGCTCATTAATGCTGCCTATCAGCACCACTTATCAGTGCTCATTAATGCTGCCTAACAGCGTCCATCCGTGCCACCTATTAGTACTCTTCAATGCTGCCCATCAATACTGTCTGAGTTCTGCCTATCAGTGTTCTTCAGTGCCCATTAGTGCAACCTATGAGTGCCCATCAATGCCTCCTATCAGTGCCCACCAGTGCCTCCCATCGGTGCCCGTCTCAGTGCCCCCTAGTGCCTTATCAGTGCCCCCTATCAGTGCCCGCTAGTGCCTTCTCAATGCCCCCTATCAGTGCCCCCTAGTGCCTTCTCAATGCCCCCTATCAGTGCCCCCTAGTGCCATCTCGGTGCCCCTTAGTGCCTTCTCAGTGCCCCCTAGTGCCTTCTCATTGCCTCCCTTCAGTGCTCATCAGTAAATCCTATAAGTGCCTCCCATTGGTGCCCCCTATCAGCACCTTCTATCAGTGTCCCCTATCAGCGCCCCCCATCAGTGCCTTCTATCAGCGCCCCCTATAAGTGCCTTCTATCAGTGCCCCCTATCAGTGCTCATCAGTGTCTTCTATCAGTGTCCCCTATAAGTGTCTTCTATCAATGCCCCCTATCAATTTCCCCCATCAGCGTCCCCTATAAGTGCCTATCAGTGCCCCTATCAGTGCCCATTAGTTTCCTCTATCAGTGTCCCTATCAGTGCCCATCAGAGTCCTCTGTCTTCTCAGGACAGCACGGCTCTGAGCGGAAAAAAAATATTAAAAGCCAGCAGCTACAAATACTGCAGCTGCTGACTTTTAATACATGGCCACTTACCTGTCCCAGGGTCCAGCGATGTCGGCAGGCGACGCCGAGAACCCGCTCGGTTCTCGGCAGCTGCTGCCGCCATCCTAGGTGGGGGAATCAGGAAGTGAAGCGTTGCGGCTTCACTTCCCGGTTCCCTACTGCGCATACGCGAGTCGCGCTGCGCATCGTAAGTGGTCCCCGCTCTCTCCTGGGAGCTGTGTGTTTCCCAGGAGACAGCGCGGAGGGACAGGAAGAGGCATAGACTCCCATGGGAGTCTATGCCGGAAGTGGGTGCAAATACCTGTCTTAAACAGGTATCTGCACCCCCCTCCCCCCTGAAAGGTGCCAAATGTGACACCGGAGGGGGGAGGGTTCCGAAAAGCGGAAGTTCCATTTTTGTGTGGAACTCCGCTTTAACACTTATTGTACAACCCTCGGGGGCCACCAAGGACAGTTTTCTATGTTTTCGTGTTTAGTTAAGCCAGTTTAAATTATTCTTTAGAATGGATTTTAGTTAGTACAATATTATAATATGGGCAATGTCCCTATAAGGGCACTGACATCACCAGCTTCTTTGTTTACATGTGTTTTATGTCAGAGAATGACCTGGTTTGCAGCTAATTGGACTAGAATATAGCATGAGCTGTAGTTTGGAAAGAAATTATTTTGGAAGCCCTCCAAGATCTCACATCTCCTGCAACTACAGTGGCATGTCTCCAGTTTCTGAACTTCTCCTATAGCTTATCTGCAATCTCTGGCCATCTTTTGTAGAATGTCCAGTCTTTGACCAGGGATGAGTTCAGTTGTATTCGGACGGGAGTCCCAACCCACCTGAGCTATTTCACCGGGAAGCTATCAAAGCCAACAGTCAATGATGGGTGGTGGAGGCAGCTAAGTGCACGTATGCAGCTATAGGGTGGGGAATGCCACCGCCATCTATGATTGGCTTTTGACTTTGACAACTTCCCAGCAGGATAGCTCAGGCAGGTTCGGACTCGTGTTCAAACACCCCTGAGCTCATCCCTGTCTCTGACCATCTCTTGTAGCATGTCCACAGTAGGGATGAGATCAGGCATGTTTGGACACAAGTTACAATCTGCCTGAGCTATCCAGCCAATATGCTGCGACTGTAGACAGCCAATCATAACCAGCATAACTGGCAGAGACAGTCTGGTTCTGTCCGAAGCAGGGGTCCGGTGCGTCCCTGTTCACCGTTTCAGGTTAGAGCTGCACGATTCTGGCCAAAATGAGAATCGCGATTTTTTTTCTTAGAATAAAAAGATCACGATTCTCTCATGATTCTCACATTATACAAAAAAAAAAGGGATAACTTTACTGGTTAGATTTTTTTTTAATTCATTAAAGTAATTTTTTCCAAAAAATTTGCATTTGAAAGACTGCTGCGCAAATACAGTGTGACATAAAATATTGCAACAACCACCTTTTTATTCTCTAGGGTGTCTACTAAAAAAATATATATGTTTGGGGGTTCTAAGTAATTTTCTAGCAAAAAAAATGATTTTAACTTGAAACCAACAATCTCAGAAAAAGGTTTAGTGTTTAAGTGGTTAAACTTTTTTCACTTACACAGGAAGTCTATTCCATTGACAAACTGTTACAATGTTTATACTTAAGTTCAACTGATAAAGAATGTTTTGTTTCTAGGCAGAAGTTTTTCTATTCCTTTCTTTTGATGGCTGTGGCTTCAGAAGAGCAGAGAGAATTCTTTGCATAGAAAGAATTGTGAAACACTTTAGTCAAGATCACGATAACGATTCTTGACGATTAATTGTGCAGCTCTATTTCAGGTCTGATTTCAGTCAAAATTTTTGCCTGAATTTGAACCTGAAATGGACTAAAAGACGCACAGGACTCATGTGCAATTCGCACCGGAGCCGCTCCGGAGATATGTGACCTGGCTCCATATAGAGCTGGTCATGATCTCCTGATGTGCAAATTGTATGCGGAGAAAACAATTCGCAATAGTGTGAACCCAGCCCTAATGTCTTTCCGAGTTATGATTGACTGTCCACAGTGACAGCTTCCTTCAGAGTGATAGCTCAGGCGGGTTCAGACTCATGCCCAAACATGCTTGAGCTCAACCCTGGTCTGCAGTCTCTGACCATCTCTTGAAGCATGTCTGCAGTCTCTGTCCATCACTTGTTGCATGTTTGCAGCCTCTGATAGCTTTCTGTAGTATTACATTGAGGCTCCATTCACACCCGAACGTATCAATTCACTGGTGTTTTTCGGGCGTTTTTTTAAGCTTTTTTTGCAGCTTTTTACAAGCTTTTTTAAAGCGTTTTAGAAGCATGTTACAAGCATTTTACAGCTTTAGGCGTTTTTGTTTAACCAATAGAAAGCACTAGGGGAAGGAGAAGGAGAGGAAATTAGGGGTAGAGAACTGCTGTTTGAGCAGAAAACTTCACAACGCTCATGAAACGCTCAAGTCAATCGTTTCTATTGAAGTCTATGGGCTCCAAAAACGCTTGTAATCTGAGAAAAAGAAGCTTGTGTACGTTCAGACGTTTTGCTTCAAGCGACAGAACGCTCAGATGTGAACAAGGACCATTGAAATGAATGGGATTTGGCTTATTAAGCGTTTTGGAGCTACAAGCTTCAAGCAGAAAATCGCTCAGGTGTGAACGGGGCCTAACTGAATATTGTGGTGTCCGTTTATGAAGCAGTGAAATCTATTCACTGCTTCGTTCTCCGGCATTCACAGTGAAGATTTTTCTCCTCTGTGTGCCAGTTTATGAAGCTTTGTAGATCGCTTCACCTTTGGAGGAGTGAAGAGATCTACAAATGCTTTCAACAGTGAAGAACGGCTCCTGATACTGGAATCTCGTGAGACTTTACGAGATTACAGCACCAGAAATACAGAGATGTCAGTTTATTAAGCAGTGATAAATTATCACCGCTCAATACACTGACAGACGGCGTGAATTACTGTTAATAAAATAATGAGTCCCCCTACATTATATACATATGTATACACACACACACACATTATATAAACATGTATATACACATACATTATATATATATATACATATACACATTATATGTATATATATATGTATACACATAAATATGACAGGGGGACATGCTTACAGTGTTGGGGGGTCTGAACGAGGCATAAAGAAGTTAAAAATCTTCCTCCTTCCCCCTCAGATCCCCCCAGATTTCCTCTTCACTCCCCGATTCACCACCTCTGAGCTGGTGAACCTGGGAGTGTGAATTCTGACTCAGATCGCCAGTGAAGCAGTGAGATCACCGCTTCATAAACTGGCCGTTACTGTGTCATTCATGAGGATTCTCCGTGTGTAGAGATAATCGGCGGGAGAACAAGTTCAAACATGTTCTCCCCCGATTATCACTGTTTCATAAACTGTTTATGGACTGTGATCAGCGGCGATCCTCGGGATCACCGCTGATCACTGCTTCATAAACGGACACCTATGTGTGGTCCTTTGGTGATGTCCTTTGGTGATGTCCAGGGCTGCACTTGAGGCCCCTTATATTGATTGTTTCATTAGGCCTCCTCTGCTGTAGACAACAGAGGTAAGTTTGTCCATTTGTTCTAGAGTTCTTAAAACAGAGCACAATAAAGTTTTGTGAGATCTTGAGTCCACTGAGTGTCCAGGAAAGGGTTAATCTGCAAGACTCTCCCAGCTGATCCCCAGGTTACAAATAAGTGTCATGGAGCCTTCAATCTGCTGGGCTATTGGGGGCAGGAAGGTTGAATTGTATGTGGAACGTGGCATAGGTTAAAGTTTAGGTGTTGAAGATTGAGTTTAAAAATTTATATTATTGTCTTTCAGTTATTCAGCGATTGCGTCTTTGTAACAAGAATGGAAGAAAAATTACACCAGAAATATTCTTGGATTCCTACCAGAGCCAGAGAGAAGAATGTTCACAGGTAAAGATTGCTGTGCTGTTCTATATTTTTCATTGAGTTTTAAGTGAATGGTATTTGTGTACATTGGTTATCTAGACCTTGGTTATCTTTTAGGCCTCATGCACACCTAGGGGGTCAGATGTTTTTTTTTTTTTCTGCCTCTAAACTCCCCTATGTGTCCATGCACACATAGGCTTTTTTCAGTGTTGAGGCCCGGCTTACACTACTGCGATGCCAGACACTGCATGTGATTCGCACTTCATTGCTGTTCAGATTGCATGTGATTTCAGCCATACAAACTGACTGAAATTGCATCACATTTGCACCAAAATGGTGAAGGACCCCCCCCCCCTTTTTTTTTTTTTTTTTTGGTTCGCACTAGAATCGGATCACATGGGTTTTCACACCTATGCAATCGGATTCCTGCACCATTTCACTGTGATCTGCGAACCGATCTGGGGGTGTAGTTAACTTTACATTGACACCCGCAGCGGTTCGCACATCTCGGTGTAAACCAGTGTGCGATTTAGGTGCGATGTGGGAACCCGCACTGGATTTGCAGGGTTCTCGCATCACGTTAGTGTGAACTGGGCCTTAGTGGCAGGTGAGATATTAGAGGCTGGTGCGTTCAGGTGAGCAGAAGAGTTTGGGCAGAGAAAGTGCTAAATGTGTGTCAACGCTGGGCATGTTTACTGCTTGAGCGTTAATGCATTTCAAAGGGCAGAATAAATTTATTTACTCTTGCTAGTTAAATGAATTAACGCTCAAGCGCTTGATGCCTGTAAATGGGCCTAAATGCTTGTGAAAGCGCTAGACACTTTTACACGCGTTAGATGTTTTTCTGCAAAAATGCTGCTTCCAGGAAAAAGGCTTCTAGGTAAGGTAAAAAAAAAAAATGTCCTGTGTGCATGAGACCTTAACCATATGACCTCTGAAAGATTTACTCTCTTCATGACCAGGCCCATTTTTTGTGAAACGGCACTGCGTTACTTTAACAATTGCGCGGTCATGCAATGCTGTACCCAAAACAAAAAATGTAAGTCCTTATTTTTTTCCCTACAAATAGAGCTTTCTTTTGGTTGCGTTTGATCACCTGTGTTTATTTTTTGCGCTATGAACTAGAAAAGGCTGACTATTTTGGGGGAAAAAAAAAAATGATTTTCTACTATGAAACCTGAAAAATTGAAAAAAATCACTTATTTTTTTTCTTCTGTTTAGACCAATATATATTCTGCACACATTTTTGTTAAAAAAATAAAAATATCTCAATAAGCGTATATTGGTTTGCGCAAAAGTTATAGCATCTACAAACCATGGGATATTTTTATTAACTAGTAATAGCGGTAATCAGACTTATAGCAGGACTGTGATATTGCGGCGGACGTACTGACAATTTTTGGGGCCAGTGATACTAATACAGTGAGCAGTGCTAAATATATGCACTGCCACTAATGACACTGGCTGGGAAGGGTTTAAACATCCAGGGGAGAGCAAAGAGTTCATTGTGACTACCCAGTATTTTACTGTACTGTACATTATAGTGTAGTATCTTTTTAAGTGCATTAGTGGTCATTGAAATGTGCGTCCCTGTCATGTATGGAGGGTCAGTGCAAAGGCCCAAATTATGCTTTCGCAGATAGTGTAATTAGGACCATGTTATACCTTGGTAGGTAGTGTAAATACTCGCATAGCATTCATTGGTGGTCAGTGCATAGGAAGAAACGCCCTGGCTTCAGGGATTAGCAAGTAAAAAATGTCCCAGCATCTATATGCCATGTCATTGGTTGCAAGCAGAAGAAAGAGGTAGAAATACTTTGGCATTGATGGTGCGTGGAAAGAACACTTTAGTGTCTGTGCGCTATTGTGTGAGAATGGACTTGTGTTTGGTGGTCAGTAGGAGATGGAACACTCTGCTAAAAGTGGTCAGTAGGAGGAAAAATGCTCTTGTGGTGTCAGCGGGAAAAAAATATATAGAGCCTTAGAAGTGCATTAGGGGCTCTGAACAGGGCTGAGTAGGGGTTCTGGAGGGGGGTTGGGGTCTCTCCAGGGGTTCAGGGGATGCATTTTGGAGGTCTGGTGTTTTTATAGGAACTGGAGGGTTTCTAGTAGGCTGGGGGATGTTGAAGGGGGACTATAGGAAATAGGGCTTTTGAGGTGGTCTAAGGCACTGTTGGAGAATGGCACTGTGGGCCACTATGTAGGGTTGGGGGGCATTGTTCAGTATGAGGGCAGCATGGTAGCCTAGGGGCACTGTATAAGCTTTGGAGGTATGGGGATACTATAGGATCTGGGGGGCACTGTGGAAGCTTTGGAGGCACTTGAGAGCTGCTGGGCACTGTAAGATTTGGGGGCACTATAGGACGTGGGAGGCACTGGGGAGATTAGATTTCCAGCTGCCTGGAGGCCTTAAGGGGGCTAGGTATTGCTCACTGGGAAGTGAAACTCTTCTTAACCCTCGTCATATGATGGGTCATATCATGATTGGGAAAAAGAAAGTATGGGACTTCACTCTCCAGTGATGCCCATACTGAAGCCAGGACTGCTGCTTTGCATCACAGGAAGCATTGATCCACAAAGCCTCTTTGTGATGGCCAGTGGAGTAATTACCAATGTTCCAGCACAGGGCACCAGCTTCTATGCTGCAGCCCTGGTAGCAGAGAGGCTTAGTTCACTTTTATCACAATGTTTTTCATATTTCAGGTGCAACATGAAACGCGGTCAATGCATATTTGATTTGACAACACTGCTATCTTTACTATATAGTACCTACTCGCCAAAACCACTTTTAATAAAAAAATTGTTGGCATTGCATTTTAATGATTTTTTAATTTTTTTTCTATTTTGCAAATAGGAAATCTGTTTTCGGGTATAGTCTTCTAATTCGTTATAAATGATAGTGAAACATTTCCATATCTCTCCGCAGACACCTCTGCTGCCCCTTACCCAAGATCCGCAGGAAGTCTCCAATCCATGATTGTTCCGTGGACCCAGATGCTTTCCAACAACGGGCAAAAATGCATAATGAGGTTTTAAACTCTGTGTTCAAAGCAAACTTGTCAGCTGTTTAGTAATCATATCTAAACCCTAGTACACAGGGGCCAAAAGTCGGACGGCATTGGCCGGTTCAATGGAAACCGACTGAAATTCGGCCTGTGTCTACGGCAGCCCGTCCGACAGAAGCTGGCCGTTCGGCTGGCTTCTGTCAAAGAGTCGTAACTGAAAAAGGTCTGCCGACCGACTCCCAATCAGCGCTCTCAGCCAATGGCCGGAGTGTTCTCGCCAGGGGGCTGTCCTCCTGTCAGGACACAAAAGCACACCGGGGGGAGATTGCTGTACAAATGTTGGAAGGAATGACCGTTATCACTGAATCAAGGGGCCCAGAGCAAAATGTAAAAATTGCTCTGGTGCCGAAGAGGCTGTAAATTTGTGAGCACTGAATTAGTTTAAAATGTATCTAAAGTCAAACTTTTCAATGTTGGGTTCAGGCTGCTTTTGAGGCCTGTGCCCCTAAGACTGTAACAATGCTTGGCATTTGGTAATGATCACCTCTGGTTTGGCCACATAAGAGCCAGTTTACAGCAGAACCTCATTTGTGCACGTTTCCCACACTGCGTTCAAAATGCACTGCAGTTGCGACCTGCAATGGGTGTCCATGTTAATGACGCCCCAAACCCAGGTTACAAATGCAGTGTGTTTGCCTACACCAGATTGCGTGCTACAGAAGTACCATGCGATCCAGTTGTTGTGCAGCCCTTTAAATGGGTTGTGATCGCCAGAGCTGGTAGGTGCAGGGCTCCCAAACGTTGAGCGCTGTGTTTTGCTGCGCATTGCTAATGTCATCGAGAGCCATGCCAATTGGCTTCCAATTGACAGCAGTTGACCGTGAGCTGTCAGTGACAGCTTGGTTTTGGGAGCACTGATGCCGCACACCCCAGAACAAGAGTTTTAAGACCCTGCCATTAAACAGCCACTTTTCACGTCAGCTTTTAATTGGCTGCAAAATAAAATCATTTAAAATGTATTCTGGCCTGAAATGTTGCTAGATATTACCTAGCTAAGATTATAGAGTAGTTTAACAAGAACTGCTTTTAAAAAAAAAAAAAATCTTTGATACAAAGAGCAATTGATTTATAGTAAAATTCTAATATACCAGTCAGTCCATTTACACTGTTGGTTCTTCCTAGTTTCTTAAGGATTTTGGCTACACACTGGATAATCCAGTGACCTGTAGATGTCAAGAGTCCTCCACCCATGGCTTGGGTCCTGTGACCAGATTTCTGCATCCTATATTCAAGTTTCTTAGTGGACGATATGACAGTGGCTTGAGCAGGCTACACAGGAATCTGGAGTGAGTATTTTGTTACCTCTGTGATGAACAGTACAGGAGATATAAGGCCATAGCCACACCAGTGCATGTTGATGTGTATAAGAAATGGAGGAACAACCTAAAACTTAACTCCGGGCACACAACTTTTATTAATAGATCCATCAAGTCCACAAAAAATATAAATCTGCTTTGTTACCAAACCCAGTTATTGTATTCTACATAAACTGTGCAGAGCTGTGGGAGTGACCCAGCAGGCTTCACCGCTAAAGACTGCCTGCAGGAGGGGGGTGGAGTTGGGACCAGTCTCCCTGCATAAGTTGAAAGAGCAGCAGTGACCGGTCTTTATTATAAGGATCTCCTGCACAGATACAAAGTGTCACCCTGGATTACTGCTCTGATCTGGAAGAAATAGGCAAGGCCCACCAAGATTCAAGTAAAAAATACCCATGGTTGTTGTGTTTAGACAATATTTGCTTATCCTGGATTTCAGCTTTAAAGGATAAGTTCACCTTAGGGAACAGAGTTCTGTGAATGAATGTACCACAAGTCCTGACAACCTTTGCGGCTGTCGGCTTACAGTTCTCAATGAACTACCAGGGCGCTGTTGAGTGCTCTAATACTTCATCGTGATACTGCCTGCCCGTACAATGTATGGGCACAAAGAGTACACTGACGTCTGCAGGAGTCCTGCATGGCACCTGGGATCTGCTGATTGCTGCTGCAATGCTTTCCAGGCTCAAAAAAAAAAAAAAAAAAATTAATGCACTTTTTTTTTTTTTTTACCTGCAAAAAAAGTTAATTCAATTATTAAAGTGAACTTATCCTTTAAAGTTTAAAGCCATATTTTTTGGATAGGGTTGTGCGTTTGTTTTTTGTTTTTACCAAGGACATGTTCACAACATGCCACCAAATGTCTTGTCTACAGTGTACATTTTAGAAGCCTGGAGAACAGTAAGTTGTCATTAATACAAACAAATGGCCACTGCCCTCACCTATAACTGGTCTTTGTAGTAAGGAGCACATGGAAGGGCAATGCATTCAAAACAAATCCAAAGAAATTCCCATCTCAACTTGCCAACCAGCCTGCTAACCAGCAGAATGCGTTAAAAACAGGGGTTTAGTTTGCACACCTTTGCAAATACATGCGTAAGCTACAGAGCCCTGTCAAGGCACCCCAGTATTTGTGCGCAAACTAGACCCCAGTTTTGAACACATACTGTTAGACTGGACAATTTGGTTGGTTAGCAGGCTGATTGGTAAGTTGAGCTGGGAATATTTTTGGTTTTGTTTTGCATGCTTTGCCCTTCCATGTGCTGCTTGTTGCAAAGGCCAGTTAAAGGTGAGGGCAGTGGCCAGGAGCATAACTAGAAATAGCAGGGCCCCATAGCAAAATGTTGTATGGGCCCCCCCCCCCACAGCTGCCCTATTGTCAATGCAGCGTGGCCTGGGCCCCATGCAGCCTCACCTGTGTAGAGGAAGAGGCAAGCCGCCTGAATCAGCAGAGAGCGGGATTGCCCGCTGTAATAGCATTCATTTGAATTTCCAGTCTTCCCGGGGCTCATCGTCACATAGCCCCACCTCTTGGCCCGGCACCTTTGATGACGTTACAGGTCCCGTATTGGATCGGCGTTCTATCAAAGGCGCCGGGCCAAGAGGTGGAGCTAGGTGACGTGAGCCCCGGGAACACTGGAAGTTCTAATGAAAGCTATTGCAGTGGGCAATTCCGCTCTCTGCTGATATGAACAGCTCGCCTCTTCCTCTCCTCTCTCTTCCCCTGGCTGGGAGACTGTGCCGGCGGTGCTCTTATCCTCACTGGGCCCCACTCGGCTGCGGGCCCCATAGCGCCCGCATGGGTCGCTATGGTGGTAGTTCCGCCCCTGGCAGTGGCCATTTGTTTGTACTGTTGAAATATTGGTGAGGGGACATACTGGACAACTTTGCTGTCTATGTGGGTGCCCAGTGCACCCCTGTGCCTTTTTAAGGAGGGGTGGGCTCTCTCCGGGCTCACCTGCCCATTATAATGCATGTGCTTCCACTGTGGAGGCTTTTAAAATTTAGAGTTAGGACTACAGAAAATACTGGGGTGCCTTGACAGGGCACTGTAGCTTGCATGTGTGTTTGCAAATGTGTGCAAACTAAACCCCTGTCTTTAATGCATACTGTTGGTTAGCAGACTTGTTGGTAAGTTGAGCCGGGAATTTCTTTGGCTTTGCAAGTTGTCGTGAGTGCTGTGCTTTTTTTTTTTTTTTTTTTTTTTTTTTTTTTTTTGGGCCTGACGCTAGGTCTGAGATAGAGATCTATTTTTTTTTTTTCAGATGCCCATTTGATCTATTGCACAGTTGGATCTTGAAGCTAGAATCTGTGCATTGGCATCGACTTGCCATGGTGGTGCCATGGCTTCAAGATCTTCTGGAGGTGAGTGACCATGCCTGATCTTCTGTTCTGGTCAGAGTGAATTGTAACAATTTGATCTAATATGTAGTATCAGGAATAAAGTGGGGAAGTGTTAAGACCTCGATCAGGTTTTTACTCCTGTCTGGTGCTCAACTGGAGAAATTTTGCCTTGCTTCCTGTCCTGGTGAGGGGACATTTTAAAAACTGCAGTAAAAACATGTTGGGGTTGAGGAAAGCTAGAACCTCCAGCTTTATTAATATCTGTGTAATCCTAGTGGACTTGCCTTTTGCCTCTCATCTGGTGACAATGTCATCAGAACAAGAAGTGGGTTGGTGGATTTTCCTAATTAGGTCTCACCGCAATAAAAACCTGACATGTTCTAAGTGTTCCTCACTCTATCCAAAAAAAGTTTGTTACTTTAAAGTTGCTGATCGGCTCTGAAATCCGCAGAAACTAGATTGAGCAATGTCTTGGCTACACCACCCTCCTCCACAATCTAATTAGGAACACTTTGACCTAAGCATCTGTTTGTATCCAAAGATAGACCAGAAGACATCTATTGTTGTCAAATTGTATCTCCATGCTAAAATCTCTATAGATGTCTGTGCTCATACTATTGTCAGATGTTAGGAGTCTCACAATCTGAAAATTGGTTAGACATCCCAATCCAATATTTTTATCTAAATGAGCTTTCTGCACAAAACAGGGTGTCAAGAACACAAAATGGTGTTCCCAGGATTAAGGTTCCTAAAGCAGCTCATAGATTGTGCAATTTTCTTTTCTTCCAACACAGGTGGAAGGAAAGAATTGCTCGATTCCCCCATCAACACAGTCAGTATTAATGGGGGAATCCCTCCCACAGCACTATCATGTTTTTCCGGCGGAGAGCCTTCCCGGCCAGCAGAAAACAATGGTCGCTGCTGGCGATCGCATACAAAACATCCAATAAACTGGTTGTGCTGAAGTCGATCTGGAGCCTGCCCATAGATGAATCAAATCTCTGCTGGTCCCTGCTGACCTGGCAGTGGTTTGGTACAACTATGACTGGCTTTAGTGTACTAAAAATGTGTTTATTTTGTCAGGCTCAATTGGATTTATGATTAAGAAAATTAAGTGACCCTTAGTAAAAACTGACGGTCATGGCGATCAGAGACAGGGGCTCATCAGCTTGTGCCCAACCCCTGTTGGTCCTTGTTTTGAGCAACCTCTCTGGTCGTTGGACGCTCAGGTGGAATGGGGTGGCACCAAGCTTAACCTTTAGAGAAAAAGCCAAAATTGGCTTCTGAAATTGGCTGCCAAAATCACTTCATCTCTAGTTTTCTTTCTATGCACATCATTCTTGTCTACATTTACAGGCCAAGAATACTTTCTGGATGCTTGGGCCACAGGGAATGTGTGTACCGTGCAGGAAGTGGCAGGCTGAAGGGTCAGATACAATAGTAAGAGTTGTTTGTCTTTTAAATACCTAAAAGAATCCCTGTGCAAAATGCAAAAAAGCAAAAACAGTAGCATACTAATCATCCAAATACTAGCCCAAAAATACATAAAACACGAGGTCTGGTATCCCATTAAACATTATTATTATTATTATTATGCGAGATTTATATAGCGCCAACAGTTTACTCAGCGCTTTACAATGCATAAGGGGGACAACACAATTACAGTACAGTTCAATACAAAAGGTACAGGAGGGCCCTGCTCGTAGAGCTTACATTCTAAAGGGAGGGGGTGGTGGTACAAAAGGTAATAGCTGCAAAGAATGATTTGATGGGGGTTAATTGGTAATATTAACATTAATTAACATTAGTTAACATTGATTGGTAATACAAATTAAACTTGCAGTGCTGCTCTAAGCTAGGACAGAGCTATATCAAGACAGTTGTAGTGAAGGGAGCTGGTGTTGGTGCACGATTCAAAGGTGTAAGAGCATTATCATAGAGAAGAAAGGGTGCCGCTCACTAACCCAGTGCATTAGTATGTAGATGAATGTGGCCTCACATTCATCTACATACGAATGAACTGGGTTAGTGAGCGGAACCCTTCTCTTAGGCATTGGTAATAACTCAAACAAAACATCAGGCGAGTAAATAGTTTGTGATAAATGCATCAAGTCCATATGCAGATCTAATAAAAACAAATGGTACAAGTACCACTCATAAAGTGCAGTATATCTTGCAAAGTATTCAATCTTGTGAAAAGCCCAAAATGGCCACAATAACACGGAAACTGATGTGCATGTCAATGTTCCCCTATGCTCAAAAGCTCCTGACCATGAGAAATTGGAAATCCCAACTATACCCTAATCCTTCCGAAGTACTCTCCTTGCTCAGAACTAACTTCTCTTATGAAAAAGCCCTTGCCATTAGTAATAATTTCACATGTCCTTCTCAAAGGTTTGGCAGCCTTGGGTCGAGTGGAGTTCTGTTCAAAACACCTGAATGCCGGTCCATTGTGTCTCCTGGTTTCAGTGACACTTTACCACCAATTTTGTCTTTATATCGCAATCCAAATGAGTTGTGTAGTATTTTTAGTTTCTGTTACTATTCGTTTTCGAAACGCTTTTAAAACCTGAGGAGTTCGCTCTTTTGTAATACATTCACTTTCCTGTAATACCTCAGGCTCATTGGCATCTACATATGCTTTTTACCGTGTATATGTTATAAACACTAATAAAAACATTTTAAAATCATTAGAGAAGATTAAAAAAGCTACTGACCAGATAGTAAAGATCTCACACAAAAGCTGTCTTACAACTATGGCATCCTCACACTCCACAATACTCCATTGCTCCACAAAAATCAGAACATTAAAAAAAAAAAAAAAAATACAGGCAAACTTTTTCATAGTTTAGTAGTTTGGAAATAAAATCCTGTTTATTTAGAAAATCATTCACATCCAAGAGATGAAAGACCAACAGTTACAATGGACAGCCTTGCGACTCCACCGGTGGGCGTTGTTTTCACATAGCAAGCCCCATCCAACATGTTTCATCTCTACACAGACTACATCAGGGGAGAGTGTCCCAACTCCTCTAAAATTTACTCTTCAAATGTCAGAGGTGTCTCTAGACTTTGTGTATTCAGCATTCTGTATTGAATGAATAATAACTAAAAGATAAGGGTATTATGCAAGCACAATTAAACACTTGTAAAAAAAAAAAATGCATTCTAGTTCCTAAATTCACCAAAATGACAGGTAATGAGCCTTACCTGTCATCCCAGTGTAAGAATGCTCTACTGCCAGACTACAGTCTATCATGTTCTGTTCCATTAGCCTGTAGCTAAGGACTGCTGCTCTCTGTATGTATATTGCTTATATTTATACTTTATATTTGGGGTATATCCATCCACTCTTCATTTTCAGGGTCAATACTGTTGAAGTGTATATTGGATACTGTTCTGCATAAAATATACAGGAAAATGAGATTTGGCTACATTTTCATAGACTTGTAGAAAAGATTTCCACCATAAGGAAAACATTTCTATTAGTCGCCACATATGACGATAACTAAAGAAAATTGCAGAGGCAAATTACTGGCCTTTGTCCTGTGTTTCTTCCAGTTCAAGCCTTTGTGCCACCAGCCATGTGACCAAAGTTTAGGCATTGGTCACCTGGTCTTTCCAAAAGGTTCCAGAAACATTCATAAGTGGAACATTAGAATTAAGATAAGCAAATTACTTCTCCTATTTAAAGTCCACTTGAAATAGATTTGTATGGGAGTTTGCAAGTAGTGGAGCTGCACCGTTAGTCTCCTCAGCCAACATACACTTCCTTCTACCGGGCTCAACTTCTTTTACACCCACCACCACCCTCCCCTTACTAAAATAAAAAAGCAAATGGGATTGACTGCCTCTAAATATCAGAACTAATGACCTACACCTTGTACATGGTTTTCTAAGATATGATGTCTAGGAATGTACATTTGTAATGCCATTAATGTTCCATTTTTATTGGAACGGTGTAAGAAATGTGTGTTCATTACACATGGACCCCTGTTGAAGAAAATATTTTACCAAAAAAATACTAACCAGCTAGGTAACAAATATAAATCTGAAATATTTGTAGTGCCTAAAACATAAAAAAAATGAATTCCGTTTTAATGTTCACCTATTCTGCCCCCAGTGCTCTCGAAGGATCCCTCCTTGCTGATTTTTTTTTTTTTTTGCGATGCTGGTTCCCCATCCAGGTCCATGACTTCTTTCACTCTCAGGGTGTTCCTAGTCCTCTGGGTTGTAGAATGCTTGGACCTAGGTCTTGTTGCCGTCACGTTGGAGGATTTATTTAACATAGGCTATATCAGATGTTTTTGTTCAATAAATATTTCAAGGGCATTTCCAAACAAGATGACAGTTTTTACTTAAGCGCTCCTAACCACGTATTCAGAACTTCAATAAGGAAGAAAAGGTTAGAACTGAGAACTTTCCTCACATAATGAATTTACACTTTGGTTTCTCAGATGTCACACAGGAAACCAAAAAGTCACAGACCACGTTCATTAAGCAGGAAGTTGCAGAGGTGTCAACCAAGTCTTGAATCCCTATCTGGTGAGATTTGCCCTAATTTCAGACCAGTTTTTGTTTTAATTTTGAAGATAAAATTTGAATGGTTTTTGGTCAAATTTATTTTTACTTTGTGTAAAATTTTTATAAGCAGATTTTATTTTTTGCTATTTTTTTTTTTTTTTTTAGATTTCCATTTATTACAAGATGCTTCATTGTATGCTGTGCATTTTAGTCTGTCTAATAAGACAGTCCAAAACTAGAACTAAAGAACACCATCTTGTCCTAGGGTGACAACATTGCTTCTCCTTATACACAGTACAGTGAGTGAACATAGTCACCCTAGGTAAGGAATTGTGTTATTGGCAGGATCACTAGATGAAAATTAAGATAAGAAAACAAATGCAGTCACCACGTCCAAGGGCAATTAGCTGAAATATTAAATTTTTTTTTCTTGCGTTTAGATGTACTTCATGCATGGTCTGTCCTAAAATTTTAAGGAAGTATAGTATAATTGAACTGTAAAAGTGCTAATGGTGTTTAGTAAAAATGTACATATTTTTTAAGTATTGTGAGGCCTTGACAAATGAGCTTAAAAATCGTATCTTGTCATCTAACCCAGAATTGCAGAGTAACGTTTATCAAACTGCTTACATGGAACTGCCCAAGAAGGTCCCTTATGAGCCGGGGCAAGAAGAGGTGGGTTACTAGTGTATAATGGTCATGGGCTGCTGCTTTATCCAGAACAATGTTAACTCATTCATGAAAATTCTGTTCTTATAAAGCTTGAGACTGATCGGAACTATAGATATTTAAAATATAAAATGGTTCACATTTACTGCATATATTGTATAACTGTGCATTCAACAGTTTGAATGCAAACCTAGACCAAGAGGGCTATGTAGGCTGCCATTGCAACCTCTACTAGTGAAAATGCTTTTTTTTTTCTTGGCTGTGAAACAATACTTTGTCAGGCCTGGAACACATGTGCAGAAAGGAGATATGTACACTATATATTGTACTAAGTATTGGGACGCTTGCCACACACATGAACTTTAATGGCATCCCAGTCTTAGTCTGTAGGGTTCAATATTGAGTTGGCCCACCTTTACAGCTATAACAGCTTCAACTCTTCTGGGAAGGCTGTACTCGAGGTTTAGGAGTCTATAGGAATGTTTGACCATTCTTCCAGAAGCGCATTTGTGAGGTCAGACACTGATGTTGGACAAGGCCTGTCTCGCAGTCTCTGCTCTAATTCTTCCCAAAGGTGTTCTATCAGGTTGAGGTCAGGACTGTGCAGACCAGTCAAGTTCCTCCACCCCTAACATGCTCATCTATGTCTTTATGCTTTTGTGCACTGGTCCAAATCATTTAGTGGAGAGGATTATGGTGTGGGGTTGGGCTTGGCCCCTTAGTTTCAGTGAAGAGAACTCTTAAGGAGTTGGCATACCAAGACATTTAGGACAATTTCATGCTACCAACTTTGTGGGAACATTTTTGGGATGGCCCCCTCCTGTTCCAACATGACTGCCCACCAGTGCACAAAGAAAGGTCAATGGACATGCACATACTCAATGTATCCCTGGTGGCCATCTTGGGTCAAGCATTCTATTTAAGACTCTGACCCCTGGATTTGGTGAGCTTTATTCAAGTGGCTAGAGTAGGGACAGGTTCCCCATCGATCAGGTACAGTGCCAGTGATGGGGAAAGGTTTCAGGGGAGTAGGGAGAGAGCAGAGACTAAGGTTTCCTTCTCAGGAAGCTTCCCTTTTGGGTCAGAACGCATGCAGCTTCTTGTGGCAAATGCTGTCGGCGTGCCTGAGTCTTCAGATAGCTGTGTCTCCACTACACGGTTGTCAGTGGCACTGGTTGGGTGGGCCTGTTTATACTGTTAATCTACTGTTTCAATACATTGTTCTTTGCAAATTGGGACCCTGTGTGCTTAATGCCTACCACACCATGCTGCACATACACAACAAGCATAAATGCTGGTATGTGTCTGTTTTTTAGGTTGATGTTGGGAGAATTCTTTTCATTATGGAGATTAACGTTCATCAGTTTGTAATAAGGATATTTTGCCTTAATTCAGGAGCTAAAGAACTCTCTAAAGGTGGATTTAGAGAAGCACCAGCTTTATCTGACCCACATAGAGTCCCGTTTATCCTGCCTGGAGCGCAGGGCAGAGGATGTTACCAGACATCTGGAGAAAGCAAGTGAGTGTTCCAGGGACTTTGATCAAATATACAGCCATGGAGGTCTCATGTAATAACCCAAGGACAGGATTTTATCAGTTATGAGGTAGCCATAATTTGATTGCATTTTCTATCCAACTAATTAATTGAGGTATACAGAGGTGTCTGAGCCTATTGGGAATATGATATGACATTTTTGAGGAGAGCACTTTTTTTTTTGCTGATTTTTGTAACTTTTCATTAATTTGATTGTTCGGGAGCAATTTCCCTATTACCAATTTGCTTTGTGTTTTGAATGTATGTGGTTTTGGATGTTTGCTCCCAAATGATACTATGGTAGTCACAAAAACTCCAGCATATCTCACAATTTTATTAAGTGTCCATATAGCAAAGTATTTTCTACCTTACACAGTCATGTTGCAGGCTGCTATACAACATTTTAATGAGTGTAATCAAAAAAGTAGAGAAAATCATAGTTTTCTACATTTAAGGATTCTGTTGGAATAGGTAGGAAGGACAGAAGCAAAGAACTTTCTACCTTATTGGAGGGTCATGTTGGAAGGTGTGATATCCCAACAGCAAGTGTAATCAGAAGGGTAAGGCGAAGATCAGGAACATAGTATTCCACCTTATGGAGTGGCATGTTTGAGGGTGAGATATCCGGGTGATGGGGGTTATAGAATATTCAAAGAGCTGAACATTACTTTTAGGAGGGCAATGTTGTCTCTGGTTGGGGGGGGTGGGGGGAATCAAAGAAGTACAACGGGGATCAGAGCGATTTGGCCTTATGGAGGGTTATGTTGGAAGGTATGATATTGTGGTGGAAAATGTATTTAGAAAGGTAGAGGGGGTCAGGAACAGAGTATGTTCTACTTTGTGGTGGGTCACGTTGAAGGTTGTGATTGGTATAATCAGAAAGGTAGAGAAGAAAGATCAGTATATTTTCTACATTGTAGAGGGTTGGCACATTGATGTCAGTAAATGCATTGTTCCTCTGATACAGAACTAGAGCTGCAAGCCATCAAGCGTGGGAGTGCCACTCTGCAGACATTGGTGGACCAGCAGATGTCTCCAGCGACAGATGACTTTGAGGACTTGGACTTGCATATCTTGGACAGTCTCTTTGAAGATATCATTTGGAGTGGGGGTTCTTTACAGACACAGAGAGCATGTTGCAATCAGATTCTGCGGCTGGTATGGAATGTCTTGTCATGAAATCCAATGTAATGACTGTAAATTTGCAGAAGAGAATGGTTTCTGTGAGTGTAGGGAACTCTTAAGCTGTTCCCGTTGCAAGAAAGTTTTATAGCATAAGTAATGAGTTGTTTGTTTTTTGTTTTGTTTTGTTTGTTTTGTTTTGTTTGTTTTGTTTGTTTTGTTTGTTTTGTTTGTTTTGTTTGTTTTGTTTGTTTTGTTTGTTTTGTTTGTTTTGTTTGTTTTGTTTGTTTTGTTTGTTTTGTTTGTTTTGTTTGTTTTGTTTGTTTTGTTTGTTTTGTTTGTTTTTTAGAACAAAATCTTGTAGCAATTGCACATATTCTATATATTTTTATTTTTCTGTTCATTTCTGGCAGGTCTTTACCTCATTTGTAGCTTACTTTGTATACTTCAGATGGGTTGTCAGGGGAAATACCATCATGCTTTTAAGTTTCAAATGAGCTTTTACGCTTTTTAAATTATATGATGTAGTTGATCACATTACATGAGACTGCTATAGGTCTCTTGTTACAGCCTCTTTGCAATTCAATACTTTAACATTTTTGTTCTCAACAGCCTCTGAAAATAAAGCCAGCTGTAGATGGAATGAAATTCCTGCTAAGCCGGTCAAATTTCGTTCTCTCTGTGGGCAGGCTGGTTGTACTGAAGTCAATCCATCAATTAACTTCAGTACATCCAGCCTGTTGGGTTTTTTCTGCCTGATCACTGCCAGCGGCTATAGCTGCCAGCAGTGATCATTGTATTCTGCTGGTCACCCAGGAGCGCAGTCCGGAGCAAAGATGGTCAGTCAATACTGGAGCGAGTGCATGTAACAGGAATTGACTAAGAAGCTGGAGGACAGCAGCACTGTATTCTACACCAAGAAAAAAAAACAGATACACAGAGCCTTAATAAAATAAATGCCATCTATTTATGGTTTAGATAATTTTTAATTTGAAAAGACTTGTCCATTATAAAACCACAAACTGGATGGATAATAATCCTGAAAGTTATTGCTGTACTTCTAATTAAAGAGATCATTATTTTTCTTTTACAATTGCTATGTGCAGTATGGCATGAACAGCTTACAGTCAGACTCCAGGCAGAGATGAATGGTGTTTGCATTGTGTATGCGTGTAGTTGTATGTGTACTATAATCTATAGTAATTCCCTGCACAGCACCACTCAAAGTGGAGTCATCCTTTTTATGACAGGGCTCTATAGTTGTGCACAGTTCTACTACTTCATGCTTTTACAAGTGCGATGAGCAGAAGGATGAACCCCACCAGTTAACTTCTGCTCCTTCATTGAACAATGAAGCAGACTGAGGTGTGGGTCCATGGCGAACCTGTAATGCTTAACTGTGATGGAGAAAAGGTGGGGGCAACAAACTGGATCTGCTGCCCACAAGGACTGCCTGAATTACAAGACTGGCAGACTTAAATTACAAATTGCATGCAGGTAAAAGTTCACAAATACCTTTCTCAGTCATGTGTTCAGCTGTCTGTCTGGAGAACAGAATTCACAATAATAATTTCCCTATATTGATAAATTTAGTTCTGAAAGGTACCTACTGTATATGACCTGACCCTAAAGAAACTTTCAAGTTTTAAAGCGGGGTTCCACCCAAATTTTGAACAATATCTGTATGTATTCTCTTCCTTGCCTAGATGCTGACATGCCATTTAAAAAAATTTAAATCGCCGTAATTACCTTTTATTTTTCTATTCTTCTTTGCACTTCCTGGTTCTCCTCCCGTGGGAGTAGGCGTGTTTCTAGCCTCTCCCAGACTCCTGGGAGCTAGTCTCAGGCTTCCCAGGATGCCACTGAGCATGTGCGGGAACGAGCGGTGAATGCTGGGAGCACAGCATTCACCACATCCAGGAAATAAATGCTTGTGGGCTTCAAATGCCCACAATGAAGATGGAAACCGCCTGCAGTGAATAATATAAGTTATTCTTTCCGACGAAATCTGACACAGGCGGACATATTACACACAATATGTGAGTATGTAATGCTGAGAAGAAAAGTTTGTGAATGAACTCAAAAAAAAAACGATAGGTGGACCCCCGCTTTAAGTCTTCCAGCAAGATGCAAATGGAATATGTTCTGAAGTGCATTGATTGGGTGGTCACCATTGAACTTTGCAGTCAATTAACAGGCTCTGCTGTTCACCTCAGCACTTATGGTTAAGGAACCATTTGTGCTCCATGGACTGAACTGTACATTGGATGCTTGGGGTAGAATTGCCTCATCTGCTTCATGATGTATCTGCTGCTGTTTTCTTCACACAGGTTGGTCCTTGTAGGACAGGAGACTTGAGTCCCAAGCCAGAGCGGAGTCACCCAACAGCTGGCAGCAGAGAGCAGCAAAGTGATGTAGAGGCTGGGATCTACCAGTGCCAGGACCAGATAAACGTGAGCGCCATTGATCTACAGAAGCCCTTAACTATTTATTTCCGGGTTTAAACCCTCTAATTCTGCCACGATACCACATTTTCAGTATAAGCGGAAGGGGAATTATAAATCTGTAAATACCACATACTGTGGGGGGGGGGGGGGGGGGGGGTGTTCAGTTTACTTAAATATTGCTTTAATTTTTGCCTTAAAAACACTCATGCAATATTTATCTCAAAATCAGTCAATTCTATTAAAAAAAAAATTATATTTTTTTCCTAATGAGTTACAATTTTCTATGTCATATTTGGCTTTTTAATAATATAGTGTGTATATATGTATGTATGTGTGTGTGTGTGTGTGTGTGTGTATATATGTATATATATATATATATATATATATATATATATATATATATATATATATATATATATATATATATATATATATATATATATATATATATATATATATATATATATATATTATTTTCTTTTTTTTTAACAGGCTGTAACATTGCTCAGGCAGGGCCAGTGCTAGACTATTCTGTGCCTTAAGCAGGACCAGCTACTTTCACCCGCCAAAAAAAAGAACTTCAAATTTGTTTAAAAAACATAGAAAATTATCTAATATAAGCACACGCCATGCATTCCCCATATACCCCCTATAAACGCAGCACGCTCTATGCATTCCCCATACAGCCCCTATACTCGCAGCACACGCCATGCATTCTCCATACACCCCCTATACTTGCAGCACACGCCATGTGTTTCCCATACACCCCCTATACTCGCAGCACATGCCATGCATTCCCCATACACCCCCTATGCTCGCAGCACACACCATGCATTCTCTATACACCCCTATACTCGCAACACACGCCATATGTTCCCTATACTCGCAGCACATGCCATACGTTCCCCATACACCCCCTATACTTGCAGCACATGCATATACATTCCCCATACACCCCCTGTACTCACAGCACATGCCATGCATTCTCCATACACCCCCTATACTCGCAGCACACGCCATGCATTCTCCATACACCCCCTATACTCGCAGCACACGCCATGCATTTCCCATACACCCCCCCATACTCGCAGCACACGCCATGCATTCTCCATTTCTAGGGTCTCTCGATACCCCGCCCACATATACCATTCTGTACCTTATCCTCTATATCTGGGATGTAGTAGCATGTGACACACCTGCCCTTCTGCTGAGCAACTCATAAAGTTTGGAAAGTTTTCTGATGTTTGAATAAAGTTTTCCCCACACTGCAAAATGTAGTTTAGAGCTGTGTCGGCCGCCCCTACACAGAGGAGGATGCGGGTCATGGAGAACTACATCTCCCAGAGTGCAGTGCGTGGCCCCCCGTGTTCTGCATTAAGCAGGGATTGGCTGGGAGAGAAGTCGGTGTCTGTGCTGGAGCGTGGAGCCGGTGTCTTGCCGAGAATGTTCCCTCGGCAGATAAGTTCCCCCCCCTGTACTGCGCAGACGCAGCGCCTGCGCAGTACATACTACTCTCAGCCGCCGGAGATAGCCAAAGCTCAAATTCTTCAATCAGCTGTACACGGCGCCTGCGCTCTGGGTCCAGGTTCCTTCCCCACCATCCAAGTGGACCTAGAGGGGGAATCTAAAAGTGCCAAGCGCAGCGAGGCCGTGCCCGAAGCGTGGCGAGCGGCCCTCTTACAGGCGCCGTGTACAGCTGATTTTCAGCTGTTCTGCTTCGGCTATTTCCGCCGATACCTACTGCGCAGGCGCAGTAGAGGGGGGAACTTATACGCCGAGCGGAACTTTCTCGGCAGAACACCGGACTCTAGTGCCTCCGAACCACTGAGACCGGACAAGATATACTTCCTCTGGAGGGGGAGCCAGGATAGCAATTGTGAGAAACTGTAATCGGTATACCAGCAGCTGTGGCTGCACCCTAGGTGGCAGTGCACCCTAGGCAGCTGCCTAGTCCGTTCAATGAGGACACACTTTAGAATTGTAAAACAATTCTGTAACCTATATGAAAATATTTTGTGTGCCTCTAGTAACAGAATGATCTCTCTGGTGCAATGTTAGATTATTTACATTCCTGAGCTTAGATTGCATTCTCACGTTGATGTATTGTTTTCTTTTTAACTTGGTAGCCAGTTCATATTTCCACTATTGTTGTTTATCTCATGGTATAGGCATTCAATACTTTATGATTGCAGAAAATGTGTGTGTGTGTGTGTGTGTATATATGTGTGTGTATATATGTGTGTGTATATGTGTGTGTGTGTGTATGTGTGTGTGTATATGTGTATATATATATATATATATATATATATATATATATATATATATATATATATATATATATATATATATATATATATATATATATATATATATATATATATATATATATATATATATATATATATATATATATATATATATATTTATATTTATTCTTGATAGCAACTGGATTCTGCTGGACTATGTCACATCTACGCCTATCTAACTGATCTGTTTTGTGTTTTTCAGGTTCTGCTCCAGCAGATATCCCAGCAGATTGACCAGACTGAGATGGATTTGAATATTGCCATCAATCAAGCATGTAGAGGGTGACAAAAAATGATCTGATATGCATTAAAAGTCCCCCTTATTGCAGGAGTACCCTTGAGCTCCATTCACCTGTGTGATTTCTGTTTATATGTAATCTATTAAACTATTTATTAAATGCACCTCGCAGTTACAGCCTCCTTTGTGATCTGTGCTGTCCCAGAGGATACTGATGTTAGATACGAGAGGACAGTAGAACATTTCTTCCAAAAGGGGGGGGGGAACCTTTCCTGTAACTGCTTATAAAGTGTTAGCTGGAGTTCGGCTTCAATTGGTTAGGGTATCTAAATCTGCTAATACATCGGACAACCCCCCCCCCCCCCCCTCCCCCCATACTGACCATGCTGCTGTCCAAAAGTGCACCCTGTGCTCCTTCATCCAGAGTGGGGTCACTCTTAACATTAAAGGAGGTGTTACTGGCCAGATCTCCAGGTGAAAACGGGGGGGGGGGGGGGGGGTGGGGGGGAGTCTAATGCAGATACCACATCCAATGATTGATAAGCAGCAATATATTTCTGGTTATGTGTTTAATTCCACCTTAACCATTTAGATTAACTGAGTACTGTCTGATACTTTTATTTGCACCAACATTTACAATTTAGCACAAGATTTTGGAGCATCCAAGTTTTAGCAAAATGTTAAGTAGGACATTCTTTGAGGATGGGGAGAACACCATGCATACACAGCAATGCTAAATACCCTGGGATAGTTTCAAGATGAGGAAAGTGGGCTATGGAATGGGGTCTGGTGGGGGTTGTGAGTCAGAGGTGAGAATGGTCAAACTGCTGGACAGTGATTTAGGGTGCATTTAAATCTGCGTATGCACCTGAGACAAATCGCATGCGAGAACCCCAGTGTGGCTCCCAGCGACAAGCTGTGCGAAACGGCTCAATTGAAAGCAATGGGAGGCTGCTGGTGCCCACAGCTAATTGCGGCCACTTCCATGTGATCGCTTATTATATTATACAGGATTTATATAGCGCTAACAGTTTACACAGCGCTTTACAATATAAAAGGAAGACAAGACAAAATACAAGAGGATTAAGAGGGACTTATGCATGTGATTGTACCTAGAAATGAAGGGGCTACCTTGTGTGTAGCATAACGCACAAAAATGCGCGCATATGAGCAGCGCCTAACATGTGTTCATTCTGTGATTGGGACCTTAATGTGGAACTTGGCTTTTCTGACTCTAAAGCTGGTCATGCACTAGTCAAATTTTGTTCTTTTGATTTTTTTTTTGTAGTGCTGTCTGATATTTCTTTTTCAACCACAGTGAGGAGAAAATGAAGGAGTAGGATGGACACGTTTCTCAAACAAATTGATAACCATGCCTGTGGTTTTTCATTTGGGAAAGTCGGTTCATTCCAAAATCAAATATTAAAAGCAAACCAATGTAGCAGAATCTCTTACCTCTTCCAGTCTAATGAGGACCTTCAGGGCCAAAGAATAACGGTCATCCTTCGACGGTCATCCTCGTGGGTTGTGAGGCTCAGTGGGTGCAAAGGTGATAAGTCATTGGGTGCCAGACACTTCTTGGATGTAAAAGAGGTTTTATTTCTTTGACAGTCATTTTTATATTTTGTAGGGGAAAGAGGGTTAGGGCCAGGACAACTTTAAGTATTTGTAATTTCAATTGGCAGACTTATGCCCCGTACACACGGTCGGATTTTCCAATGGAAAATGTCCGATCGGAGCGTGTTGTTGGAAATTCCGACCGTGTGTGGGCTCCATCGGTCATTTTCCATCGGATTTTCCGACACACAAAGTTGGAGAGCAGGAGATAAAATTTTCCGACAACAAAATCCGTTGTCGGAAATTCCGATCGTGTGTACACAAATCCGACGGACAAAGTGCCACGCATGCTCAGAATAAATAAAGAGATGAAAGCTATTGGCCACTGCCCCGTTTATAGTCCCGACGTACGTGTTTTACGTCACCGCGTTTAGAACGATCGGATTTTCTGACAACTTTGTGTGACCGTGTGTATGCAAGACAAGTTTGAGCCAACATCCGTCGGAAAAAATCCTAGGATTTTGTTGTCGGAATGTCCGAACAAAGTCCGACCGTGTGTACGGGGCATTAGACTTCAACAGGAGGACAGCCGTACAGGTAAAGGACCCAGCAAGGTGCCACTTCTGCACATGCAGGTTTTCTGTCTCCTATGGTAACAGTACTTAAACAGTTCCTAACTCAAAGTAGCAGTTCTCTCAGCTGTACTACAACTTCTTCTCCTTGTAGTTCTTCAGCTCCTTGAGCTCCTGGTCTCTCACTGAACCCTCTGATTCACTAACTCTGAATCCTGTGAGCTTCCCAAGGCTTTTGCGGTGGTATCTCCCTCAAGCGTCGCCCACTCTTCCCTGCTGGGTCCCTAGCTTGGCACTTTGGATACCTTCAAGCATGATCAGAATCAGCATCATGCAAGCCAATGCCTAACCAGATGAACAATGCCCACGGCCACTCTGTTCTTATGTTAAAAGGTCCCTCATGGGCACGCCGTGGTGGCCGTCCTCCCACGGGACCTTTTGTGTGGGCTCTTCTGGGCACTGGCGGGGACCATCACCTCTTTGATGGACAGCTGGTAGCGGAGGTTAATTTAAAACCCTCAAGGATAATATTTTCTGCATATATTGATATACACATTTTCTTACATCAATACTGAATATACCCAACTTTCTCTCCTATAAAACCGCCTCTGAAGAAGGGACATCGTCCTAAAACATGTTAGGTTTATGGAGAAATTTGGATTCAGTTTGGAATTCATAGAATACTGATTATATGCAAACTGATATATATACGATTGTTATGTACAGATTGTCATTATGTTTATACTGATCATTCCCCTTTTTTTAAATATTTTTTTTCTAAATAAACAATATGGTTTTATAATCTTTGACTGTTCGCCTTTAAAGTCCCAAGTACCGGGGGGTACAAGTGTTCCCTCTCTTTTGAGGGTTACTTACATAAATATAATTCGGGATGTTGGCAACAACTTTGAGAATTTAACCCCTTCCCGCCGACCGTACGCATATCTGCCTACTCGGCTTTCGGGGGTTATACCGGGATGATGCCCGCAGCTGCAGGCATCATCCCGGTACCGTTGTTTAGAGCCGGCGATCGGCTACCCGTGTATAACAACCGATGCGGCTAAAAGCCGCTCGGCTGTTATACCGGAGGAGCGGGAGAGGACATCCCCCCCCCCCTCCCGCCGCCTCCCGCCGCTCTTACCGGGCCTCCCGTGTGATCGGGAGGCCCGGTGTCCAATCGGGTACCTTCAGCAACTGGGGGTGGGCTGGAACGAAGCTGTGGGCGGCTTCGTTCCAGCCTTCTCAATGTAAACGCGGAAGCGACGTCATGATGTCACTTCCCGTTTACTCGGCTGCCAATGGTGCCGAATTTTAAAAAATACACAGTATTCAGAATCGCTGTTTTCAGCGATCTGAATACTTTTAAGTGTAAAGGAGGGATGGGGGGTCTTTTAGACCCCCCATCCCTCCATAAAGAGTACCTGTCACCACCTATTACTGTCACAAGGGATGTTTACATTCCTTGTGACAGCAATAAAAGTGAAAAAAAAAACATTTTTTTAAAACACCATTTATTAGTATAAAAATAAATAAAATAAATAAAAAAAAAAAATTTCTTTAAAGCGCCCCCGTCCCCGCGAGCTCGCGCAGCGAAGAAAACGCATACGGAAGTCGCGCCCGCATATGTAAACGGTGTTCACATCACACATGTGAGGTATCGCCGCGATCGTCAGAGCGAGAGCAATAATTCTAACCCTAGACCTCCTCTGTAACTCTAACCTGGTATCCGTAAAAAAAATTTAAAGCGTCGCCTATGGAAATTCATAGCTACCATAGTTTGTCGCCATTCCACGAGTGCGTGCAATTATAAAGGGTGACATGTTTGGTATCTATTTACTCGGCGTAACATCATCTTTCACATTATACAAAAAAATTGGGGTAACTTTACTGTTTGGATTTTTTAAAATTCATGGAAGTGTCCCTTTTCCAAAAATTTGCGTTTAAAACACTGCTGCACAAATACCGTGTGATATAAAATATTGCAACAATCTCCATTTTATTCTCTAGATTCTCTGCTAAAAAATATATATATAATGTTTGGGGGTTCTAAGTAATTTTCTAGCAAAAAATACGGATTTTAACTTGTAAACCCCAAATTTCAAAAATAGGCTTAGTCATGAAAGGGTTAATCTTCTCTTTATGTATTTTTATTATGAATAAAATAATGAACCACAGACTGTGGAATCTGATACTTAGTTTGTAATTCATTTATCGTTTGAGAAAATGTGAAGCAGGTGCGCGATTCCAAACTGTTTCCACCTAGCCCCACACTGCAGGGAGTGTAACTCCTTGTAATACCCATTATCCCAAATAGGGCTGTGGCTAGTAAAGCCAGTGACCTCCTGCAATTGCAGAACCTTAATCCACACCTTTTGCATCAAGACATACGTGGGGAAGAGTTTTTTGGATTTAGCATAAGCCAGTGCCTCCAGTCCCATGATCACATCATTTACCCCTGTTGCATAACGCAGAAACGCCGTAACTGAGTGCACATTTCCTCCCTCCTCCCCAGACTCCAGGTGCAAAGCAGTGAATTTAATTTGTTAAATTTCCTTTTAGCTAACCCAGTAACTGTGTTCAGATATCAAATAATGTGCTGAAGATTAAACATAGTAAAAAAAAATATGGTTGGTTAATCATTAATGCTTTTGTGGTGTTGTAATAATGAAACTTCCCGAAACCAAGTATTTGTTCAAAGGTAACAGATTGATGTGGTCCAATTAGGGCCTATCCTAAAATAGGGTCTGTGAATAGCAATTCCAGGCAATAAAGGAAAGGGTATGTAAACGCGATCAACAAACTTCTTATTCTGTCCCTTTCGGTCTGTTCAATACATCAGTGTTTCTCAACCTTTTTCCTGGCGCGGCTCAACCGGTTCAATACCGGGCAATTTCACCCCCTTCCTTCCCAGGCCAATTTTTAGTTTTCAGCGCTGTCGCACTTTAAACGTCAATTGCGCGGTCGTGCGACGTTGTACCCCAAAAAAATTGACGTCCTTTTTTCACCACAAATAGAGCTTTTTTTTTTGGTGGTATTTGATCGCCTCTGCGGTTTTTATTTTTTGCGCTATAAACAAAAGAAGAGTGACAATTTTGAAAAAAACACAATATTTTTTAATTTTTGCTATAATAAATATCCTAATTTTTTTTTTTTTTAAAAAACACATTTTTTCCTCAGTTTTGGCCGATACGTATTCTTCTACATATTTTTGGTAAAAAAAAAATCGCAATAAGCGTATATTGATTGGTTTGCGCAAAAGTTATAACGTCTACAAAATACGGGATAGATTTATGGCATTTTTAAAAAAAATATATTTTTTAATTTTTTTAGCGGCGATTGATTTTTTTTTTTTTTGGTGACTGCGACATTATGGCGGACACATCGGACACTTTTGACACATTTTTGGGACCTATCACATTTATACAGCGATCAATGCTATAAAATTGCGTTGAATGTGACAGGCAGTGAAGGGGTTAACCACTAGGGGGCGGGGAGGGGTTAATATGTTTCCTAGGGAATGATTCTAACTGAAGGGGGAGGGGACGTACAAGGGGAGGAGACCGATCAGTGTTCCTCCGTTCTGGGAACACAGATCGCTCTCCTCAGAGCTGACAGGCTGTGGATCTGTGTGTTTACACACACAGATCCACGGTCCGGCCCGGTTAACGGGCAATCGCGGGTGCCCGGCGGACATCGCAGCCGCCGGGTCCCGAGGAACGCGGCGGGCACACGCGCGCCCCCTAGACGCCCGGGAATCCCAGGACGTCATGACGTCCACCCAGGATGGGAGATCCCATCTATGGACGTCATATGACTATGGGCGGGTAGGGAAGTGGTTAAAATTATGCAAAATCCCAAGGCACCCTAGTCCAAAATTTAAATGTTACTTCTAATGGAAAACCCAAGCCTGGGCTGGTGTACACATCCACCTTGATGAAATTCACTTCACATCAGAAGCACCCATTCACATCAGAGGTCTCCCCAGCCAATCATAGTCCCCCCTTCATGTAAAAGGCCCCATCATACCTGAGGGTTCCTCCTTTACATCGTTCCTCCATCCATTACATCATAGTCTCCCCATACGTCAGAGGCCTCCCGTCACCAAAACATCACCCCCATCTATACCTGAGAGCCCCTCATCACATCAGAACCCCCATAAACACCGATCCTCCACCCCCCATCAGAGTTTTTCTCATCCATCTTTGATCCAGGCAAACTAGGTCTCATGCTTGCTGCACCCTGGGGGGAACCCAAATGCCACCCTGATGGCAAAACACCATTAAACGTGTTTTGTTATATTTGTTCAATCAGTGCACAAAAAAAAAGACTTGTCAATCCTGCCAGAAATCCTTTCAGCTGTGTTGTCCGCCTGTGCTGACTGTTGGGTTAGGTTCGCACTACAGCATTCTCTCAGAAGAGATTGGCGTTTTCCATGTGTTCAGTAGCTGGTGCTGCCACCTCCTGAATGGCTGTTTTATCTAAAAAAAAATAAGGGCACTAACGCGCTGCAACCACAAGCAAAGCACTTGGCTTGCATTTGCGGTGTCATGTCATTGACTTGTGTGGGCTAATTTGACAAGCTGCAATAAATGTCATGGCCACAATGCTTTGCATGTGTACAGCCCTCTCCAGCTGAATGTTAGATTTTAGGTGAGCAGTCAGGTGGGGGAGGTATGTAGGCACGTGCAGTTCGCCACTTTGCCACTAGGTGGCTCTGTGCCAGAATAGGGTCTGGTACAGCAGGTAGTGACACTAGGTGTTAGGCCTCTTTTCGGTGGAGCCCACCCACAAGTGATGTCAAGGTGAGTCAACACCCACATTTAAGCTAGGTGGGGAGGGAACATGGAGAGTCTTGGCGCATGGGAACCCAACACCTCACACCTGTAGGCATGTAATCTACACCCATGGGCCCTGAACAGGGCAGGAGGCTGGGTGAAATGGACCTGTATGCAGGTGGAGCCGGCTGTAGCCATTCTATCCCTGATGGAGGTGGGGGCCAGGGATGATTGCATAAGTTTTCAGGCAAGGCTGGAGATCCCTGTATGAGGCTGCTTCCTTGGAAGCAGATGTACCCAGCTAGGAGGTGTCTACAGAGAACACAGACCTGTGAGAGACTCTAGGGAGATGGCTGTGAGGTGCTGCATGTGCTTTCACCTGAGACTACTGCAGATTGTCCACTTTATATGATTTACTGTGTATGTCAAGTGACTCTGGATTGTATGTCCTTGTAATGTGACTGTCTTGCAAATTCCCTGAACACCTCCAGTAAAGTGCAGTGAAGTTATTTACTGTGTGGACTATCCGTCCTTCGGATATAAAGATCTATGTCCGAGGATGCCCTGAAGAGAGGTCGACCTCAGCAGGTGGGGTTGTAACAGGGCTGGAGCGGGAGTAGAGCCCTGTACTTAAGTACCAAAACTAGCTAACCACAAAGACCCTCTTACATGTAAAACCACAGCTTGACCACTTGTTTTAGCCCCTTGTTTTTACCACCCCTTGGCTGCCCATGTACAAAGAGCCTTACATTGGTCTCGCCTATCTCTAGGGAATGCTGAAATACACCCCTTTATGTTATGGCAAAGACCATACCTCCCAACTTTTTGAGATGGGAATGAGGAACACCTATTAGCAAAAGTATGTAGGCATAGGACACACCCCCTGCCACGCCCCCTTAAAGGAGAATTATTTAAAAAAAAATTATTAGTTAAACCCACAAGTGCTTTTTTTTTATCACTAATATTCCTTTATACTGGTTTTTAAATTTACAAATGCAGCAATTTAGAAATTTGGATGAAAGGTTTAGCACTTTTTGATAGATAAATAGTGCATCTTATATACAACCAGTGGCGGTGCGTCAATAAGGGCGCACGGGCACCGCCCCCTCTCTCCAGCCACTCCCTCTGTGACCAATGGATAGATTCATGCATTGCATGGTGTTTTTGAAGCACCTGATTAGAGCCATAGGTTCTAATAGGCGTCATGCTTGGCACTTGCAGTTCACCCAGGTGTGTTAGAACAGCAAATGAATATTCGCTTTCCTAACACTGAACTGCATCTCCGCCAGTCAGGTGCTCGGGTAGGAGAGGATGGGAGGAGAGGACAGGAGAAGACATATGGAGGACACTACTCGCTGCTGTCACCCGCTGCCCCACCGAGACAGGGTAAGTTCCAGGCGAGCGGGGCGGGGGGGGGGGGTGTCACAGTGGCAGCATTGGATGGACACAGTGGGAGCATTCGCTGGGCACAGTGGCAGCATTTGATGGGCACGGTGGCAGCATTTGATGGGCACGGTGGCAGCATTTGATGGGCACGGTGGCAGCATTTGATGGGCACAGTGGCTGTGTTTAATGGGCACAGTGACGGCATTTGATGGGCACAGTGAGGGCGTTTGATGGGCACAGTGGCTGCGTTTGATGGGCACAGTGAGGCTGCAATTGATGTTTTTTTTTGTTTGTTTGCACCCCCCAAAAATTTTGAGCACCAGCAGCTACTGTATACAACTATACAGATCAGACCAAAATGAGGGACAAATGAGGAGGAAAGAGGGACAGAGGGACTTTGTTTCAAATCAGGGACAGTCCCTCGTAATCAGGGACAGTTGGGAGCTATGCAAAGACCATTCAGTGATGGTGTATTTATTGGAAACAAAGAATCGTTTTAACTTTAGCCTCCCTGGCTGTATTCCTGAGTGTGGCTCCGGGGTTAAATCTCAGCACCATTAGCGGTAACCCCGAGCCACACTCAGGATTACATCTCAGGATCCTGGTGCGGTATACTTACCTTGTCCCCAGGATCCTGCGATGTCCCCCCGCGGTGTCTGAGGGCTCTGCCCGAAGCCTCTCTGTGCCGGGCTCCGTTCCCTGCGAGCGTCGCGACGCATGGGGGCGGAGCCTTGCGACAAATTCAAAGAAGTGAAAATTCATAACACATACAGTACAGTGTAATCTTACAGATCTGTATGAAATCATTTCACATCCCTTTTTTCCCCCAGTGCTTTGTCCAATGCCCTGCATGTAGTTTTATATGATATATACTGTTCTTTCTGCCTGGAAATTGGAGATTGTCCATGGCAACCAAAAAGTGTCCCATCATGTCAAAAGTGGTTTTAGACCAGCTAGAAAACAGCGATAGTAAATTAGAACACTTGCAGAATTGAGCGATAGTGAATCGTGGGGAAATTTATTTTATTACTATTATTGTATTATTTTTTAGAATTATTCATATTTATTAATTATATTAAGTTATGATTTTGTGTTTCAAACTTCATCATACCCGGGATCTCTACTAGACTCTTGGTGGACAAATTTAAGTGTGTTATTGCTAAGAATTACAGGCCTACAATATAAAACGCCAAATTTCTATGCAAAATAATTGTACCGCTTTGAGACGCAAAAATCTGAAATAATCATACCGCCAGGGAGGTCTAAGTGGATCAAAAAAGTATCACCCAGAAGGGTAACCCAAGAACAAGAATGTACAATATTGCATCTTACTATGGCAACTGAATGTTTTCTTTTTTGGGCCTTTTGTCCTTTATGTTTACCTGGTGATTCTGCCTGTAATACACTTCCTATTAATAAATCCTAATCAATAAATGCTATTAATAAATAATAATAAATTATTATTATAGTTATTATTTACAACACTGCTCTAGGTTGACAGCACTCGCTGACAGCAGGCTACCTAAACCCAAAACCAAAATAATACAATTCAGCTAAGCAGTTTTCTTTAGATGTAGTGGCTGCATTCGTTTTCTATTTTTCAGAATAAGTACATTTTCTGCAAAGACAAAAAAAAAAATGATGATATTTCCAGAAATCCTGTTCTCTGAACTTAAGTGACATATAAAACAAGGTTATTAGCCTTTCCAAAACAAAGGGAGGTGTTTGAAGTCCAATTTAGAAAAGCAGCCTCAAGCTGGATACACACTATACAACTTTTGTTGTTCGATTTCCTTTAGATTCGCCTTCAACTATGTAGTGCCAGGGCGTACCTGATTGCATACAAATTGAATGTGTTTAGGTTTGACCTCATTATATATGTTTTTGGTAAATTTAAAGGAAAAAAAAAAAAAAGAAAACTGGATTCCAGTGGGGGGGTTTGAAGCAAGTGATTAGAGCCAGAGGCTCTAATAGGCTTCAAAAAAAAGGGTGGGCTCGGGGCGCAGAGCACTCCGCTCCGAGCCCACCCAGTTGTGTGAAAATAGCGAATGAACATTCGCTATTTTCACGCTGATCCTGTGTTGCAAGGTTAGCAGGTAAAAATAAAGGATAATAAACCTGAAAAAAAAAGAAAACACATTTAGAGATTGGTAAACTGCAATATATTTCATTTTTATTCTTTGGTATTGATAAGCATTCATGCTAATTCAAACTCCATCCAATTGCTAGCTGATGCTAGCAGCCTCCTATTATGGCCCTGAAATGTCTTCATCTAGTATACAGGGAATTTATACTACTAAAGGTACATTCATCAAGAATAGTTTATACTACTGTGAAAGAGAAAATTGTTAATAATAATATGGCAAGCCCTACATTCTCAACCATTGGTTTCTGGTTTCTCGTGTGTGTCCAATTTTTAAATAAGCAGACATGTGACAGTAAAACGAAATTCCTCCTTTGTGCAAATGGCTTGTCCAATTATTACATTATTATGAGCGAGGAGCACAAAACAAGCTAAGTATTGTCCTCAACTTAATGCGAATGATGATAGTCTAGAACAAGTTGCTGACAACTGACTTTAGACAAGTACAGGATCCAGGTTGGGTCCTGCTCCCCAACAAGATTACAAGAAGGCTGTATGTCTGCTTTAAGCAGGTTCATTACTTCAGACTAACACTGTCATGATCAGGTGCGGCCGGTCATTAAGGGTGCCCCCCCCCTCCCTAGTTTGCATGCGGGGCGCCAGACTCTGAGTTTCTGAGTTTTTTTTTTTTTTTTTTTCAAGCCACATGATTAGAGCCTGAGGCTCTAATTGGCTTGAAAAGGGTTGGGCTTGATCCCACTCACATATGACACTACTGAATCAATATTCGCTATTGTTTTCTGGCTTCTCCTCCAGACCAATCAGGATAGGAGGCGGATCAGTTGGCCGGGAGGAGAAGCCGAGGAAGCCGCGGAGGGGCTGAGTGCAGGGGACCGTGGAGGGCTGAGTTCGGACCTGGGTGGGTTTGTTTGCCAACCCCCCAAAAGTTTAGCACCAGCCACCACTGGTCATGATAGAAATACTGGGGCTACCATTATTAACTGCATTTATATGTCAATGGTTTTTTAGCTTCACTGCTTTTTTTTTTTTTTTTTTATTGTGCACAGAAAGATTAATCATGCAGTACATCCGATAAGGGTTACATCAACATTTATATCTCCATAAATACAGCATTAGTATTGCAAATATCTCTGTAACCTCAGTGCACCTTTCGGGTCACCGAGCCTACCCTATGTTTCAGTATATATGTGCTTTTTTCCTTTTTTTTTTTTTCAAAAACCAGTCAAAAAATTACCAACAAGCAAAGAAACACCCCCCCCCGGGATGTCAACATTCATGTTTACTAAGATACAAGAAGGCCTAGCCTGTCTGTAGTGAAAGGAGGAGGCCATCTATACTCCTTTTACCATGAGTTGGTAATAGCAATAGGTCTTACCTATCTAATGGTCTAGGACCCCTCCTCATCCAGTGTACTCTCAGAGTCCACCCACCGGAACCATACCTTACTAAACTTCTTGGGAGCCCCCCTAGCTTCATAGGTCATTTTATACATCATCACATCTGCATTTACTATTCTCATCCACATCCCCAGAGTCAGTTTCTCATCATGTATCCAGCGTCTAGCAATGAGTTTCCTCGCTCCAAAGTATAGGATCCTAAGGAATAGTTTAGTGTATGCATTTATCTCTTCTTGATCAAAAACCCCAAGTAGACAACGTAGGGAGTAGCAAATGTTTGGTAAAGCAAACTTATCTGATATAAATTCAGTCACCTGTGACCATAATGGTCTCACCTTTGTGCACTCCCACACCATATGAAAAAAAGTGCCTTCCTCCTTCCTGCATTTATGGCAGATAGCAGACTCCCTCCTATGCATTCGATAGAGTCTAGCTGGTGTATAATACTGCTGGTGAAGATACCGATACTGGATCATTTTATCTGTAGAGGAGATAACAGACACCAAGTATGTGTCCAATGCCTCCTGCCACAGTTCTTCCAAAAACTCCGGGACAATCAACTCCCACCACGCCCTGGCCTTAGAAGTTAAGGTCATTACTCCCAGGCCCACTACTCCATAATATCTAGAAATCCGCTTGGACATATCTGGGTCAATCAAAACCTTTTCTAGATCTGTATTCTGTGCCCGTATCTCAGGCCCCCCAAACTGGGCAATGGCTGCATGTCGCAGTTGTAGATAGCGGAAGAACCAAGTCTTGGGTACTTTTAGCTTCACTGCTTAGTGAGTCACTGACGTAGACTAAGAAAGTAGGCTAAACAAATTCCCCCATCCACACAATCAAGGTGGATGGAGGAATCCTCGCCGCTGTCAGAATATACTAATCAGCGCTGTGGCTGATTGGCTGCAGGCACAGATCAAATGAAAATATACCAACAGTCCTGTTCGAGGAAAGTCAATCATTAGATCGACTCCTCTTGGATGGGAACAGCCTAGATGGATCAAAATTTGTCTGGTCCCTGCTGAACCAGCCAAATTTTGATCCACTCGTGGCCTGCTTAAAACTAATCATTGGCTCCTGCTACTATCAACCACAGCCAGTGAGGGGGCAGGGCTGCCGCACTTTCTGTGTCTATGGACACAGAGAGCCAACTCAGGACCGAGCACGCTCAGTGCCCCTATAGCAAGGTGCTTGTTATGGGAGCACTTGGCAAGGGTAAGGGGCCCAGAGCACCGGTGGGGTCCCAAGAGGAGGAGGATTGGTGCTGATCTGTGCAAAACCATTCCATAGAGCAGGTTAGTATAACATGTTTGTTATTTTTTTTTCTTTACAAACACTTTAAGATTTGTTTTACCTTCAGACATAGAAGAGTTAATGAACCAAATCACCACATTGTTAAGTGCAAAAGCCCAGCGTCTTCTAATCCCTATTGCCCTAGCTGCTAATAAAGGAAAGCAATTCCCTGAATTCGTTGTGTCTGGGATGCCTGGAGGGCCTAGCAGGGGGCAAGCAGGTTCCTTATCTGCAGGACAAGTCAGTGGTGAGAGGCAGGGAACCTCTACCTTTTCTTTCTGGCAGTAGGCATGCTATACACCTGAAGCAGGAGGAAGTTGTAGAGTGGACAACAAATCCTTCCTTATCTTCCTCCTCCCAGGCACAGGCACATTCCTGTCAACAGCTACAAATACGGCATCCACTGTTGCCCTGCACTCTGGCATGGAAGATTCTGCTAAATTATTTCCACACAGCATCACTAACTTGCTCCTGGAGGATGCACAGGACATGGTTTTATTTGATCAAGGGGTTAATATGGCGCACAATGGAGGTAGCCGAGTACATATAACTAAAAATGGTGGGGGGAAGGGGGTGGGTTGGGGGTTCCTGAGAGGGGGAACTTGGTGGTGGTAGTTAATGTTTCACAACAAGTTCAGGTATTAGTCCATGTGAGGATAAAATGATGCTGAATAAATGGAAGGCAGCCAGTCTATAAAAGCTAGAAGAAGCTCTGGAACAATAAAAAAGAAAGAAGGACGGCGCCCTCTAAGTGCAGCATATATGTTAAAAATATTTATTACAATAGATAAAAACACTTACATTTGAGTTGCTAAAAACCAGCATGTAAAGTAGTTTCATCTGCGCGCTCTCGGGGGATGTGGGTGTCACGGGCCAGTGGGGGGTTCCTGGGATGTGAGTCCTGTGACCTGGGTCCTGGTAGCTGACGAGGGTCCTCAGAGCCTCCGGGCAGCCAGGATATCGGTCATGGATCCTCCGTGGACCGCCGTGCTGAGCTGCGTCTTCACTTACGGGAGCGGGGTGAGGCAGGCGGTGCTTCCTATGGTACCACATGCCTATGGTATAAATTCCCACACTGAATATGGCCACCAGCATAGCCTGATGAAGGAGCACGCATGCTCCGAACGTGAAACACCGCCCGCCTCACCCCGCTCCCGGAAGTGAAGACGCAGGTCAGCACAGCGCTCCACGGAGGATTCATGACCGACATCCTGGCTGCCCGGAGGCTCTGAGGACCCTCGGCACCACTGCAACAGCTACCAGGACCCAGGTCACAGGACTCACATCCCAGGAACCCCCCCACTGGCCCGTGACACCCACATTCCCCGAGAGCACGCGGATGAAACTACTTTACATGCTGGTTTTTAGCAACTCAAATGTGAGTGTTTTTATCTATTGTAATAAATATTTTTAACATACATGCTGCACTTAGAGGGCGCCGTCCTTCTTTCTTTTTCATGGTTTTATTTGATGTTGAGGAATAGAATGTGATGAGCATAGAACACAAAAGGCAGAAAGCAGCTATTGCCGTTGATGTACCTGCAATTTCAGCTTACTGCCAAATGGGCTTGAGTGATGAGGAGGGTGGGGATGATGAGGCAGAAGACCACACATGGGTGCCTGAGATTGTAGAGGTAGAATGTGAAGGAAAGGCACAACAGCAGTGCAGTAGGATTTTGGCCAAGAGCAGAGTTAGCTTTCAGAGGAGTGAAGGGAGAGGCTGTCCTATTTCACAGGATGGCACTGCCCCATGGGTGCAGGTGGGGGCTATCTCCAGGGCCACGCCACAAAGCTCAGTAGTCTTGGCCTGTTTCAAAAATTTGCTGTTGACAGCACCAACAGCACCACGTGTGGCAAATGTATCAGTCATTTGGTACCACAAGCATGATTCTGCCTTACCAAGCTTTGTGGGGACAGTACATTAATGATGAATTGGATTAGGAGTGCCACATGAATTATCAGCAGCAACAGGCTCACACTTATTGCTGCTGTTCCTGTTATCCCAGCACTTCTATGCTTCTAGGGTGCTTCCTGTTCTGTAGCATCCTGTTCAGAAAAGTCTAACAGCAGAAACCACAGAGTGGTCCTGCGGCAAAGTCCATCATCTTTTGCTGGCGGTTTCTTATATTCTGCTCCTCAGTCCTACTTGGGGCTCTCACCTTTACTGAACATGCAGACAGTGTTCTGTTCCTCCTGAGTCCTTGGAGTTTCTGTTTACCCTGTACTTCTATGGGTTTTTTTTTGTTTGCTTGTTTTTTTGCGCTATAAACAAAAAAAACACAATTTTGAAAAAAAAAAAAACTTTTTTACTTTTTGCTATAATATCCAAAAAATAAAATTCTTCATCAGTTTACGCCAATATTTATTCTTCTACACATGTCTCATCAGCCTCTGCTCTGACTCTGTGCTACCATGAATATTACATATCTTTTCTGGTTACCAGATTGTCTTCTGCCATTCCGTGACCCAAGCTTCCTGAGGTCTCTGTGACCCTCAGGGAATAAAAAACCTTCACTGAGGCCTGCACCTCCATGCACCCCCAGTTAAAACCACCTAATTCCTAGTCAGTCTATTTCTAGGGGATATGGACTCCTGTCTCTGACACTTTACTTGAACTACAACCTTCTTTGATGCATCAATCTAGTTACCACATCTACCAGCCCTGCCACGCTGTTGTGCAGGCCCGTCATGATTTTGTTAATCAATGCAACATCTATTTTGAACCACAACCTGCAGAACTTTGCGATGGACCATGCCAAAGTGGTGTATATACTTTCCATGCTTTCTTGGGAAGCCTTGGCTTGGGCCTTTCCACTCTGGGAGAAGATTGATACTGTAACCAGTGATATTGCTGTATTTCTCACTCTTGTTCTGATAATCTTTGATAAACCAGCTCCAGCTTCCTTTTCTGCTGGTGCTCCCCATCGCCTCCACCAAGGTGCTCCCACGGTAGGGCAGTATGCCATCTAGTTCCATACTCTCACAGCAGAACTTACACAACAAGGCTCCTAAAACTACCCTCTGGTAAGGTTTAGCAGTCCGCATCATAGATGAATTGGCTAGTTGAGATTTCCACCACCCTTGATGATTTTATCTCCTTGGTCTTACAGAATGACATCAGCGTGATTTGCAGCATGTCTCAGTAATATTTCTGCAAGTCTGTCTCTGGCATAAACCACTGTAATTGTTATAGTATCTCACAAAAGTGAGTACACCCCTCACATTTTTGTAAATATTTTATTCTATCTTTTCATGTGACAACACTGAAGAAATGACACTTTACTACAATGTAAAGTAGTGAGTGTACAGCTTGTATAACAGTGTAAATTTGCTGTCCCCTCAAAATAACTCAACACACAGCCATTAATGTCTAAACTGCTGGCAACAAAAGTGAGTACACCCCTAAGTGAAAATGCCCAAATTGAGCTCAATTAGCCATTTTCCCACCCAGTGTCATGTGACTTGTTAGTGTTACAAGGTCTCAGGTGTCAATGGGGAGCAGGTGTGTTAAATTTGGTGTTATTGCTCTCACTCTCTCATACTGGTCACTGGAAGTTCAACATGGCACCGCATGGCAAAGAACTCTCTGAGAATCTGAAAAAAAGAATTGTTGCGCTACATAAAGATAGCCTAGACTATAGGAAGATTGCCAAGACCCTGAAACTGAGCTGCAGCACGGTGGCCAAGCCATACAGCGGTTTAACAGGACAGGTTCCACTCAGAAAAGGCCTCGCCTTGGTCGACCAAAGAAGTTGAGTGCACGTGCTCAGTGTCATATCCAGAGGTTATCTTTGGGAAATAGACGTATGAGAGCTGCCAGCATTGCTGCAGAGGTTGAAAGGGTGGGGGTCAGCTTGTCAGTGCTCAGACCATACGCCGCACACTGCATCAAATTGGTCTGCATGGCTGTCGTCCTAGAAGGAAGCCTCTTCTAAAGATGAATCACAAAATCGGATGCTCCTCTATTGAGCCATACGCTCCGTGCCGGAAAATTGCTTCCCTTACATCAGTGGTCATCAGCCCTGTGCTCAGGGCCCACTAACAGGCCAGGTTTTATGTATTACCTTTGGGGAGATGCAGACTAGAATACTGCAATCACTGAGCAGCAAATGATATCACCTGTGATGTATTTCAGTTATCTTGCAAACCTGGCCTGTTAGTGGGCCCTGAGGACAGGGTTGATGACCACTGCCTTACCTAAAATGCTCTCTTCCTGCCATAACCCTCCTGGGGCCTGGCTTGAACATACTCAATTAACACTTTTTAGAATTGAAAAGGCCACATTCAGCCTTTGAATCATTGTTATCCCAGTCGGACAGACCAGAGCACTCGCTATCCCAGGTATATCAGATACTGGCTCAGAATTCTTATCCAAATTCACTGCCATTCCTTTCAAAATGGGAAAAAGAGATGAATGGATATCTCCAGATACTATGGAATGGGGAAAAACACTGGCGCTTTCCTTTAAATTATCTATCTCATGCCCAAGAAAGGAATTATCACATTTTCTCTAGGTGGTATCGCTGCCCTACTATTCTACATAAATTTGATCCTAAAGTATCTGACATATGCTGGAGATACTTGCAGGCCCCGGGCACCATCACACACATTCGGGGTACGTGCCCATGTGTTACCCCCTTTTCAGATAAGATTCTCCATCTCCATGACAAACTTGTAGAGGACAAATATCCCAATGAACCCCGCATAACGATCCTGTCTATGTTGCTGGGATCCTACAAGACATAATCCTCTGTAATTTTCATCTCTGAATAAAAAATGCCACATCTCTCTTTCTTTAAACGTGGCCTACTAAAAAAGGCTTATATAATATGCAAGTGTATCTCTGCAATATTGCTGGTTCTTGACTCTGAAGCTGCCACCCCCTATTCAGGCATCCGACCCCTTTTCGGATGCCGGGCGCCTGAATTACAGCAGCGGGGGGGGGGGGGGGGGGGGGGTTTGAAGCACCTGATTGGAGCCATAGGCTCTAATAGGTGGACTGCGAGCGCAGAGCATTGCGCTCGCAGTTCACCCAGATGTGTTAGAAAAGCAAATTAATATTTGCTTCTCTAACACAGAACCGCCTCTCCGCCAATCAGGGAGCGTGGGTCTAATACCCATCAGCTGATTGGCTGAAGGCACAGGTACCCCTATTGGAAGCCTAGCAGAACGATAAGAGACGCATGGAGGACAGCATGGAGGACACAGGAGCCATTCCACAGCTCGCCGCCTTCACCCGCTGCCTGACCCGTCACCAAGATGGGGTAAGTGCCGGGCAGACAGCGGAGGGGGGGGGGGGCACAGTGGTGGAATTTGTTGGGCACAAGTGGTTGGATGTGATGGGCAAAAGTGGTGGCATTTGATCGGCACAAGTGGCGGCATTTGATGGGCACAAGTGGTGGCATTTGATCGGCACAAGCGGCAGCATTTGATGGGCACAAGTGGCTGCATATGATGGACACAAGTGGCAGCATTTGATAGGCACAAGTGGCTGCATATGATGGGCACAAGTGGCTGTATATGATGGGGCACAGTGGCTGCATTTGATGGCACAGTGGATGCATTTGATGGCACAGTGGATGCATTTGATGGAACAAGTGGCTGCATTTGATGGGCACAGTGGCTTCATTTGATGGACACAGTGGCTGCATTTGATGGGCACAATGGCTGTTATTGATGGCACAGTGGCTGCAATTGATGGCACAGTGGCTGCATTTGATGGGCACAGTGAGGCTGCAATTGATGGTTTTTTTTCAGTATTTTTCAGTTTGTTTGCACCCCCCCCAAAAAAAATTTTGAGCACCAGCCGCCACTGCGGTAAATATTGCTAAAGTTCGGGTTCAGAATTCGAACCCCATTGAAGTCAATGGAAGCTGAATGTTGAAAAAGTATTGGCCAGTTTTTAGGCTAATAGGAAAGGAATTGTACAACAAATTACATGGGGGCATGTGCCAAAGGAGGAAAAAAAGTTTTATTTTTTGGGGGGATGTGTAGTGATTTTAGTAATGCTTAAAGTGAAACAATAAACATGCAGAACTGCTCGAGGAGGCATACCCATGTTGATGAGAATAAAGCTGTTCCCCACAAGCCTGGCCCGATGGTGGTGGAGGCCTATGGGCGGAGGGGGACTTATCAGAATTTGTAAGCCCCCCTAGATAGAGCCTCCCCATATAAATAAGTAAGGGGTACATGTATGTAGCATACAGAATACAGGGATCAGGAGTGTGTTGTACAGAGAGCTGGGATCAGGGATTCATAACATACAGAATGCAGGGGTCAGGAGAGTGTATGATTCACAGATTTATGATTCACATAATAAAGTTCAGGGGTATGTAATGTAGAGTGTAGGGGTCAGAAGAATGTATCATACAGAGTGCAGGGGTAAGGAGTATATAATGTACAGAGTGCAGGGATCAGGAGTGTGTATCATACAGAGTGCAGAGGTCACAAAGGCATAATGTACAGAGTGCAGGGGTCAGAAGAATGTATCATACAGAGTGCAGGGGTAAGGAGTACGTAATGTACAGAGTGCAGGGGTCAGGAGTGTGTATCAGAGTGTAGAGGTCACAAGGGCAAAATGTACAGAGTGCAGGGGTCAAAAGAATGTATCATACAGTGTGCAGGGGTAAGGAGTATGTAAGGTACAGTGTGCAGGGGTCAGGAGTGTGTATCATACAGAGTGCAGCAGTCACAAGGGCATAATGTACAGAGTGCAGGGGTCATAAGAATGTATCATACAGAGTGCAGGGGTAAGGAGTATGTAATGTACAGAGTGCAGGGGTCATAAGAATGTATCATACAGAGTGCAGGGGTAAGGAGTATGTAATGTACAGAGTGCAGGGGTCAGCAGTGTGTAATATACAGACTACAGGTGCCTGGTGTGTTATGTGCTGAGTGCAGGAGTCAGAAGAATGTATCATACAAATGGACAGAATTAATTTTCAAGAGTTATCTCCTGGTGAAGGAGTAAAGCGTATGCAATGTACAGCATACAGGGGCATACACACTCTAGTGCACAACACCCTTATAGTTTATTTCCCCCTCCCTTCCCCCACTTTTTTATAGCACAGCAGTATAACCCCTTTGAGAAATTTCAACAACACACACATATGCTGGCAAGGACCTTAGGTATCCTTTCATGTGCACTCATCTTCAAAAAATATAGCTTGCCTGCATGCATCCTGCTCCGGCTCACCAACGCCCAGCCCGCTGTCTCCCCCTGATCTATGACAGTCTGTGGATTCCCTCTCACCTCCTCCACTGTGGGAATTTTATTTTCCATTTTTAACCACTTCCCACCCAAGGTACGTCCATGGACGTCCTCAGGTGTCAGTGATTATACCGGGATGATGCCCGCACCTACCTATAGGCATCAGCTCGGTAGCATTCTTTTCAGCCCACGATTCTCTTTTATACAGAAGTGATCCAAGTGGCTAATTAGCCACTCAATCACTTCTGCTGGTGGCAGAAGGGGGTCCCACCCTCCCTGTACAGAGAGAGGAACTAATGTTGTTTCCCTCTCTCTAACCCTGGAAACCGGGAGCGACGAGTCGGGAGCGACGAGCCAGGAAAGCAGCTGATCGGACCGGTCTCTGTCTGATCGGCTGCAAGAGTAGAGATTTGGGGTCTAATAGACCCCAAATCTCTCCATAAAGAGGACCTGTCACGGAACATGTTGTCACAAGGGATGTTGTTCATCCCTTGTGATAGCAATGAAGTTAGTATAAAAAAATATATTTATATAGTGTAAAAAAAAAAAAAAAAAATATATAAAAATTGAAAGCGCCCCCGTCCCACCGTGCTTACACGCAAATGCGAATGCATACGTTACTCCCGCACGCATATGTAAACGGTGATCGCACTACACATGTGAGGTATTGTGGCAAACATCAGAGCGAGAGCGATAATTCTAGCACCAGATCCCATGTGCAACCCTAATGCCCGGTACACACGATGAGATTATCAGACGAATGATCGTCTGTTTTTTTTTTTGCATGCTAATCTCAGATCGAATCTGATCAGTTTACTAAAGTCACGAAAATTCCCGTACGACAGAAAAAAAAATTCGGAAGTGATGTCATGTGGTGTAATGCATCAGTATTGCATTTTCGAACGATAGCTGTATTGATTAAACAAAAATCGTACGATCTGGCATTGCACGGAAACATTTTTTGTGCATGTCAAATAGAAGAATATCGGATGAACTGTTATGATTGGCTCTTGAAAGCTCTGTACTAACGATCCGATTATCGTACGATCACTTCGAAAGCGGTATTTTTCCATACGATTTTCTGATCGTGTGTACGGGGGCTTAAACCTGTAACCTGTAAAGGTGTTTAAAGCGTCGCCTATGGAGAATTTTTAAGCACCGTAGTTTGCCGCCATTCCACGGGCAGACTCGATTTTAAAACGTGACGTGTTAGGTATCTATTTACTCAGCGTAACAGCATCTTTTCACATTATACAGAAAATTGGGCTCACTTTAATATTTCGTTTTTTTTTTTAATTCATGAAAGTTTTTTTCCAAAAAAAATGGAAAAACCACTGTGCAAATACTGTGTGACATAAAAAATTGCAACACCCACCATTTTATTCTATAGGGTCTCTGCTAAAAAATATATATATATATATATATATATATATATATATATATATATATATGTTTGGGGGTACCAAGTAATTTTCTAGCAAAAAAAAAAAGTAGATTTTTAATGTAGGAGCGAAGTGTCAGAAATGGCCCGGGTACGAAGTGGTTAAGAAACTCCATGACAGTTGCGAATCCTCTGCAACCTTTTTACTGCTATTTTTAGAGTTACCAGTTGCACATCCCTTGCAGCCTTTTTGCAGCCACTTCATATGCATGAATAATTCCTTCCAGCAGTCCATTGTGAGCGCTTGAATTAGTGTCTAATGGCTGTTTTGTTTTTCATAAAATATAGGATATGGAGTATACAGGAAGGTTAAAGCACCAAATGTTTTATTATAATTCCCAGGGCCTATGTCTACTGCTGTCATTATAGGAGCATGGGACAATCTCTTTTATGGGCTATTTTTATTATGTGGAAAGGAGTGGGAACAGCCAACAATGGGAGCAAAGCCAGGAACGACAGCAGAAATATCTTCTATTGGTCTCGAAGTGAGATAAAAACCCAGCGGGGGTCCTAACTTCTTCCCCTATTGCAACCCAAATGACAAAAACGTACTTTATTTCAGGTGGCGATACTCCAGTTACCGACCGGCCACTGTATATATACGTCATTATTTGAAGGTGGATATCTCGGTAACGGCAGCAGCTGCTGCCACAACCGAGGTATCCATCTTTAGGGCCGGCAGTTCTGTTTACGATAATGGTGGTCTCTGCGGTGGATTCACAGCGAGATCACCGTTATCGGCGGCGTGAGAGGTGCCACCCCCCTCCCGCGCCCTCCGCCGCTTACCGGAGCCGCCGGTAGCGGCGGAGGCGATCGGGACCTGTCCGTGGCTGTGTATGGAGACGAGTGAGGGGAAGATGGCCCCCACCCGTCTCCATACCATAGGAGGGCGGAAGCGACGTCATAACGTCAGCTCCGCCCATACATCTTAAAGGCATATTTTTTTGTTGTCATTTTTTGAAATGACAATTTTTTTTTTTTTTTTTTTTTTTTGCATTCAAGTCCAAATATGAGATCTGAGGACTTTTTGACCCCAGATCTCATATTTAAGAGGACCTGTCATGCTTTTTTCTTGTACAAAGAGTTTTATTGAAAATATATATCAACAGAATAATACAAAAGCTTTTTTCTATTACATGTTTACATTCCTTGTAATAGGAATAAAAGTGATCCAATTTTTTTTTTTTTTAAAAAACAGTGAAAAAATAAAGTAAAATGAATAAGAAAAAAAATATTTTTTTTAAAGCGCCCCGTCCCGATGAGCTCGCGCGCAGAAGCGAGCGCATACGTGAGTAGCGCCCACATATGAAATCGGTGGTCAAACCACACATGTGAGGTATCGCCGCAACCGGTAGAGCGAGAGCAATAATTCTAGCCCTAGACCTTCTCTGTAATTCAAAACATGCAACCTGTAGAATTTTTTAAACGTCGCCTATGGAGATTTTTAAGGGTAAAAGTTTGTCACCATTCCACGAGCGGGCGCAATTTTGAAGCGTGACATGTTGGGTATCAATTTACTTGGCGTAACATTATATTTCACAATATAAAAAAAAAAATTGGGCCAACTTTACTGTTGTCTTATTTTTTTTATTCAAAAAAGTGAATTTTTTCCAAAAAAAAGTGCGCTTATAAGACCGCTGCGCAAATATGGTGCTAAAAAAAGTATTGCATTGACCGCCAGTTTATTCTCTAGGGAGTTCGAAAAAAACAATATATAATGTTTGGGGGTTCTTTTTCTAGCAAAAAAAAACTGTTTTAAACTTGTAAACACCTAAAATCCAAAACGAGGCTGGTCCTTAAGTGGTTAACAGAACAGATTCTACAACATTGTAGATTAGGGACACCCACACTGTTTGAAAACAAGTTTCTAAGTCAAGGCTGGGCTCACACCATTGGGAATTGGATGCGGTGGGATCTTCGCATCCAATTCGCAATACCAGGAGATTTTGAACCGGCTCTGTAGGGATCCGGTCTGGTATACTTTTGATGAAGGCCTAAGGCCGAAACGCGTCAGCATTTTTGGAGGATGTTATTGCTGTAATTCTCAAATAAATATTTTCTATGGAGAAGCTGTCGAGTTGCCGGCCTGTACTTTCTATGGATCTCTATGGATCCGGTTCAAATATTTTTGCAGCGGGTCTGATGCGTTTTGTGCGTCTTTTGGTCCGTTTCTGGTCCCAATTCAGCCCAAAATTCGGGCTGAAATCGGACCTGAAACAGTGAACCAGGATGCACCGGATCTCTGCTGGGAACCCGCATGCGGCTCATATGTGAACCCAGCCTTAAACAAAAGGGAAGTCTTTACATTGCAAAATACCTACAAAAAAAGAAAACCGGTTCAACTGGTTTTGTGATCTGCAATGTTTCTTATATAGCCACTTTACTGCTTTTGCTATCACTGCAACCAAACTCTGCTTTAGCTATGGAGCATAGAGTAATTGGCATATGATGTGCCATTGGTTACAGATAATTGTGCAACTTCCCTATACACTAGCAAAATAACCGTTATAAGACTCAAACTAAATGTTACATTTGCAGCTTATTGATCAATATGAGACAGATCTTAAAATCTCAATAATCATCATCTGCCTGAGAGATACCAGCATGATCCACTCCGCAAGGTAGAAAATCGCATGCTCTCATCTTTTCCCTACCTTTCAAAAAGAAGGGGATTGATCATGATGGAAATATGGGTGCTGCCACTGCATGCAAAACAGATGTCCCTACACTGCACCTGATGCATGCCCGCTCCTAATCCATTGGCTACCGAGCAATAAAGCTACGTTCACATCTATCCGTTTTATTTGGTGCGTTTTGCATTTGGCAGAAACGCACTACAGTCCATTTAACATTATTTAGATGTAGTTTACATCTGTGCGTTTGCGGTGCTGTGTTTTTTGCAAAAGGGCTGGGGATTTTTTTCCCGCAGCAGATTGCGTTTTCGCATGTTCTAAACCTCAATGGAGTCGCACCAAAAACGCAAGTGTTGCTTTTTTTATGTATTTTTTGATACGTTTTTTTTTTTTTTCCTTTAAAAACACTGTATATATCTGGTTACTAAAGAGCAGGCCAGGAAGCCGGCCGCCATGTCCTTAAAGAGGAAGTAAACTCTGGTGGGTTTTACTTCCTCTTTATTTCCCTGCAAAGGTAAATGCTTCGTATAGTAGCCCATTATGTGTCACTTACCTGACACCGAAGCCCGCGATGTCTCTGTTGTCCCCACAAGCAGGGAGCGTCCATCTTCGCCCCTCTTCCTTCCGGGGCCGTGAACTCCAGGTCTGTCACTGGCCAGTCACGGCATGACCCCTATTAGAAACGTCTCAATGTGCCCTTTCTAAAGGGCGCATGCGCTGATAAAATCGGCGCATGCGCCATAGTCATCGGCGCTTGTCTTTTTAGTAAATATCTCCTAAACCGTGGAGGTTTAGGAGATATTTCAAGCACCTACAGGTAAGTCTTAATATAGGCTTACCTGTAGGCAGGGCTTTTTTTCAGCTGCAACACGGGGAACACAGTTCCGGCACTTCCAGCACTAAATGTATGTAATAGCAATGGGTGCTGAGGTGTGCTGGAGGGTCTATTAATGCTGGGGAATGTATTGTTGTTGGAGGGGATCTATTTTTGGGGAGGTCTTCTGTTGCTTATGGGGGATCTATTGTGGCTGGGGGTGGGTCTTATGTTGCTGGGGGGGGTCAATCGTTGCGGGGGGGGGGTCTACTGTTGAGGGAGGGGTCTTTGTTGCTGACTGCTTGATGGTCTATTGATGCTGGCTGCTGGGGAATCTATTGTTGCTGGAGGGGAGCTATTTTTGCAGTGGGGTCTATTGTTGCTGGTGGAGGATCTATTGTTGCTGGGTTGGGTCTTATGTTGCAGGGGTCAGTCAGTGCTGGGAGGGATCTACTGTTAAAGTTAGGGTCTAATGTTCCTGGCTGTTGGAGGGTCTATTGATGCTGGCTTTTGGGAGCCAATTGTTGCTAAGGTGGATCTATTGTCGCTGGGGTGTTCATTGTTGCTAGATTTATTTTACTGCCTTTCTTGTTATCATTAACAAATTCCATACAAAATACTTAGCACCACAAAATGATACTTGGTTCTGTATTCTTTAAAGGAGTAAGGAGTGGACAAAGGAATGGTTGCTTGAAGGTGGGTAGGGGGCGGAGTCAAGGGGTGACTCGGAAGGGAGGAGTTCCTGCACCTATTCTCTGAGAAAAAAAGCCCTGCCTGTAGGTAAAAGTGGTTGTACAGGGTGTACAACCACTTTAAGAACCAATGAGTTATCAGGTGTCGGGGGGGTTCTCCATTGACAGCTGAATGTAAAAAAAAAAAAGAATTGCCGGCAGAAAAAAAAAAATGCAGCGTGGCCATGAATTTGGAGGGGAACCCCTCTCCAAAAAAAAAAAAAAAAACGGCACGTGTCCCCCCCAGATCCATACCAGACCATTATTCGAGCATGGTCAGGAAAGGGAATGGACGAGCAAGCACTCCTCCCCTTCTGAACCATACCAGGCCGCATGCCCTCAACATGGGGGGGGGGGTGCTTTGGGGCAGGGGGATCTGATCCCCGCTGAGCGGGCGAATGACGGGTCTGTGTCCGCTCTGCTCTACAGAGCGGACACAGACACAACCCGCTGTTCTCTATGGGGCTGTCAGATGGAAATGGACTGCCTGTCCGTTTCCATCCGACTGTCATCCAATCAGATCCACCAGACGGTTGGGGAATGGATCCTCATCTATCCGTTTTTAGCAGACTGGATTGGATCAGATGCCAGTGGGTGTCAGCAGACACATCTCTGCTGACATCCACCACTCCATAGAGAACAATGGGTGAAAAAAAAGGAAGGCGGACCTATTCGGGCCTTAAGTTGCAAAATATTTGGGTTAAAATTACTTTGACCCCTTCCGGCCTTCACCTCCTGGCCCTTTATCGGAATCGAAATGCCCGGGAGGCAGAGGCGGGCATCTGATCATGTGACCGCAGTAATTGGCAGTCACATGATCTGAAGTCTCCTGATCGCTAGTATGCATTGTGAGCTTTTCGGTACCCGTTTGTTACTGTGCTGGGAGTGTGCTCTCAGCACAGGAAAGTGTTTACCTAGGGACCCATATATGGGGCCACTCTACGTTAAAGCCCATCCACATATATGTTGGTGTTCAGTGAGAAAATAGACGTGCAAAATAATGGCCATTTGTTATATAGCAGCCAAAGAAAATCCAGCTCCACATCCAGGTGGTTCTGGTGACACTGGTCTTCTGTGTCACAGTATTAGTTGACCCTCCGCTTCCCCAGAAAAATATACAGTAGGCTCTAAAGAGGCCCGAGGTACAGACTCTTGAGAACGGGTGATGGACTTTGCCATGGGACGGCTCTCAGATTGTGGCTCTTGGATGCACTTGAACTGCCAACAACTGCCAGAAACAAGATGAGGTACAGAATCATGACACCAGATCATGGTCTATACTTAGGGTTGCCACCTGTCTGGGATTCACCCGGACAGTTTGGGTGTGGAATCATGCGTCCGGGTTTCAGACTGTTTGAAACCCGGACACATTATTCACACTGGACTATGACTTCCACACTGCCCAGCACTAACCACCCCCCCCCCCCCACATACAGATGGGAGAGGAGAGAGGGATCGATCTGCACCTCTTCCTCCTGCCCCTACCCCTCTGTAGCAGCCACAGATACATCTAGATGAGAGGTACTGACTGCCAAGGGGTGAGTGAGCTCACCATCCATCCCTGTCTGTAACTGAAGTCTCCCCTCTCCCCCCCGTTCTCTCCCCTGCATCAGAGTGAGTACACTAAGGTAAATCGGGGTTCTCAGAGCACCCCTTACATCAGTGTTCCTCTTTACACCAGAGGCAGCAATGTTCCTCCTTACATCCCCCTTACATCAGAGTCCTCTCCATACATTGGAGTTCTTAGTGTTCCCCCTTAAATCAGGGTTTCCAGAGCATCCCTTATGTCAGAGTCCCCAGAGTTCTCCCTTACATCAGAATCTACAGTTTAAGGGAAATCTGCAAGTTCAGATGTAGAGGAGGACTTAGTGGATTCAGATGTAAAAGGGGGACTCCGTGGACTCTGATGTAACGGGAGATCTCTGTGGACTCTGATGTAAAGGGAGATCTCTGTGGACTCTGATGTAAAGGGGAAACTCTGTGGACTCTGATGTAAAGGGAGATCTCTGTGGACTCTGATGTAAAGGGAGATCTCTGTGGACTCTGATGTAAAGGGAGATCTCTGTGGACTCTGAGGTAAAGGGAGATCTCTGTGGACTCTGATGTAAAGGGGGAACTCTGTGGACTCTGATGTAAAGGGAGGTCTCTGTGGACTCTGATGTAAAGGGAGGTCTCTGTGGACTCTGATGTAAAGGGGGAACTATGTGGCTTCCGATGTAAACGGGGACTCCGTGGACTCTGATGTAAAGGGGGAACTCTGTGGACTCTGATGTAAAGGGGGAACTCTGTGGACTCTGATGTAAAGGGGGACTCTTGTCATTAACTTCCTATGATTAGAAATGTTATTTAATCGCAACGTATATCTATAATTTATACTATAAAAAAAAATTGCTGCGCGCCGCTAAAGTGTTCGGGTTTGACTTGAAGAAAAGGTGGCAACTCTATCTATACTGGAAAAGCAAGAGGTCAGGGATGGCAGCAAACATGAAGAAATCAGTGCAGGCAGCACACAAGAATGGTGATCAGAGGCCAGCCAGAAGTCGCTAAAGCAGTGGTCACCAACCTTTCTGACCATGCTCCGTGCTCCCTCCCACAGTCTCTGATTAGTGCTGCCTTTGGATGTCCCCTCCTTCATCTCAGGCTCTCTGCACTACTCCCAGAGCCTCCCTCTGAGTTCACAGGAGCCAAAACTACAGAGGAGACATCGAGTATCAATGCCAATAGTCAATACTGTCAGCGCGCATTGAGAACAACACTAGAAACAACATTGGGCGATATACATCCACCACAATGATGATGTTGATTTACGACAGATCCCCTGGGGACCACCAACATTTTCTCGTGGACAATCAGTGGTCTATGGACCACTGGTTGGTGACCACTGCGCTAAAGGAAACCAAAATTAGTATCAGAATATCAGAAATGAGGTTACAGGAAGCATAGGACCAGAGATTGAGTCTAGCCCTCCTGTCCCTTCTGTATTGTACTGTAATTGTGTTGTCCCCCCTCTACATTGTAAAGCGTTGCGTAAACTGTTGGCGTTATATAAACCGTTAATAATAATAATAATAATAGATCTCTCTCTCTCTCTTTTTAAATTGGAAATGACTTGCACTGCACATATGTGAATGCCATCCACTGAAAGTCGTGTCGTTTCACTTGTTTCATGCGATTCCATGCGTTCTGGAACGCATCAGAAATAGCATCAGTCTTAACCAAAGCTTAACTGCAATGTTTTAAGTTGGCGACAGGATCTCTATTTTGAGTAAACGTCTAATGGAATCTGGTTTTTAGGTAAGCTGTAATTAACTCAAACCCTGCTCTGATTACTGCATACTCTTAAGTTGCTTTGTACAAAAGAACGTTGAGCCCAAGGAAAAAAAAAAACAAAACTTTAAAACTGAACTCCAGATATGATCTTTATTGCAATAATCGCAGTAGTCAGTAATACAGTGATACCCGCCATCACTGATATGACGTCAGCGGCCCAGCATGCACCGGTTGATGACATCACAGGTGGGGGCGGTGCCACAAGGTGATGTTGTTGGGTGGTCCCTGCAGTCTGCGGTTAGCCTTCGTTGTGACCAGAGGTTTTTTTTTTTTCTTTTTCGGGTCCGGCGGGTGGTGTGATTGATGATGGATATACACCGGGGGACATTGTTTTTTTATTTTTAATAAAAGAATTCTCAAAAACTGTTTGTGTGTTTTTATTTATTTTTAACACTTTTTTTTGGTGAACGAGTAGGGGTACGATATACCCCATATTCATTCATATTCATATTTATATTCATTCACATAGGGGAGGGGTCTGGGGGCCTCCTTGTTTAAGGGGGCTCCAGAGTCCGATAAGCCCCCTGCCCACAGACCCCCACAACCACCAGCCAGGGTTGTGCGGAAGAGGCCCTTGTCCCTATAACATGTGGACAAGGTGCTTTGGGGTGCCTCAAAACACCCACCCCCTCATGTTGATGCAGAGTGCCTGGTATGGCCTGCATGTTCGGATAAGGGCCTGGTATGGATTTGGGAGGGGTAGTATTTCAGAATCCTGAGAAGTGATATCAGAATGAAGATTTTATTACAGACTCCTGAGATCAGAATCCTGAGATAATATGTTACAATTCTGAAATGATAACTTTTGTGAATTGAGCCCCAAATTCTGAGATAATAGCCTAGAGGGCCTGGTTACACCAGAACGAGGTGTGGGAAAAGTGCGTTTCTTGTACCACATGGGAACGTGCTGGTAATGGCACCCCGAAGGCATCTAGCAAACAAGGCCCGTTGGCGGACGCAGTACGATGAGCACAATTTTTAAAAGTCGCACCTGCCCTACTTGTTGTGCGTTTCGTTGAAATGAATAAGCTCCCTTTCACATTGAATGCGGCTTTGAAATCGTGCAACTTCACCTTAAATCGCGCAATTTCAAAGCAACATGTCCATACAACTTTGAAGACATCTGCGTGGCTTCATGCACAGATGTCTTTTCAAGTCGCATCTGAAATCGCCAAAAGTAGTGCATGTACTACTTTTTCAAAATGATGCAGCACCGGTCGCACAGATTTGAACAGTGCGATTGCTGGCAATAGGATGCGACTTGTCATGCAATTTGACCTGTCAAACTGTACGGTAGCAGTAAAGTCTACCATTTTTTTTTTTTTTAATGCCCCCCCCTGCAGTGTTATGCCATAATGTGTAAGTATGCACTGCATTTTAGCACAATATGGCAGATTTACTTATAGGGCCAGTTCACACCAGAACGCAGTGTGGGAAACCTTTGTTTTAGCCCTTGTTCACACTGACAGCGGGAATGAAATCATGCAAGTTCAACTGAACTCGCACAATTTCATTCCCGCATGTTAGTGCGACTTTGGGGGCAATTTCAGAGACATTTGTGCCGGTTCCTGCACAGATGACTATACAAATCGCACCCCAATGTGGCCAAAAGAAGTACAGAAACTCCTTTTGGGAATCGGTGCGGCACCGCAAATGCAGCATTGCACCGATTCGGACTGTGCTATTGCCGGCAATAGCCACCGAATTGGCATGCGATTTGACATGTCAAATCGCATGCCAAATCACATCAATATAAACATATTGCGTGTTTCCTGCACCGCATTCAAAACACACTGCACTCACGATCTGCAGCTGGTGTCAGTGTTAACTTGACAACACCCCAAAGCAGTATGTAAATGCATTGCGTTTGCCTGCACCAGATCGCATGGTACAGTGGTACTACATAATCTGGTTGCTGCGCATTTCTTAACCCCTTGGCACCGGCCGTACACAAATATGTGGCCTCTCGGTGCCTGGTCCTTAGTGCTGAGGGGCGACATATTTGCGTAAATTGTTGCCAATACACCTGTGCCGAGAGTGCGTGCATTCTGTGCTCCTGGCACATTTTTCGGATCACGTGACCACAGTGACAGCCAATCACGGTGGTCACGTGATCTTAAGTCCCGCCCCCGGCGTGATCAACCTCTTAAATGGCCGGGAGGTGTGGGCAATAAGGCCTGGTTCACACCTATGCATTTTTTAGTACGTTTTCAGTTTTGCAGAAACACACTACAGTCCATTTAACGTGGTTTCCTATGGATGTAGTTCACATCTGTGCATTTTAAGGAAAGGGCCAGGGACTTTTTTCTGGTTTTTCGTTCCAAAGACTTCAATGAATGAAAAAGTGTATTGAAAACCGCAAAATGCACCTGCAATATGCAAACTGCAACCTGCATGAGTGCGAATCAGGCCTAAGAGGTTTTGGTGCAGCATGATTTCAGCCAATTCAAATGAATGGGTTGAGATTGCAATGCACCTGGATCGCATGTGCGTTCCTGTGCGATTCAAGGTGTGACCTGGCCTTTAAGCCCCGGTTCACACTAGAACGAGGTGCAAGAAACCCACAATTTGTGCGTGTTTCCCGCACTGCGTTCAAAACCCTTGGGATCTGCAGCAGGTGTCAGTGCTAATGACACCTCAAACTCAGGTCGCAAATGCAGCGAGTTTGCCTGCACTGGATAGCATGGTACAAAACTGCCTAACTGCAAAACTACTTTTTCTGCAATACAGTGCGATTTGAGCCTATTCAAAATGAATGAGCTCAAATTGCACTGCGCTGAATCGCACAGTAATGTTCTGAGCATCACTATGTGATTCATAGTGTGAACCTAGGCTAAAGCGGAGCCCTTCAGCGCCTCACTGTCACTGCTCCCTTCTACGCCTGGTCTTCCTTCCCAATTCGCCCTCTCCGGACGTTTGAATGGCTGGCTTGCGATGACATCACACCTGCATATGCGCACAGGAGTCATCATTGTGGCAAGATGCTTCGCATTCAGGGCACACTTAGCATATTCTGAATGCAGAGCGTCATCAGCTATTGATGCAAGTTTAGCAGATACTTACCGTACCTACAGATAAGACTTACTATAAGTGTACCTGAAGGCAGGGGCGTATTTAACATGAGGCAAACAAGGCGTTTGCCTGGGGCGGCATTTTTTATTGGGGCGGCATCTGTACCAGGATGATGCCTGCAGCTACAGGCATCACCCCCCGGTATCGTTTTTTAGAGCTGAGTGGTCAGCTCTTTTGTAATAGCAATTGGAGCAGCTTACTAGCCGCTTGATTGCTAATACAAGCTGCTGGAGGGGATGTCCCCTCCTCCCGCCACCTTCCGCGACTCTCTCTGGCTTTCCCATCCCACCGGGAGACCCGAGCGACCAGGGATCGTCATTGACTCGGCTGTTCGTAACAGTAAACCGAAAGCAGTCACTTCCGATTTACTCTGGAAAGTTTTGAAAAATCGAAAGCCTTCAAAAACGCATTCAAAAACGCCGATCTTGGTGTTTTGAATGCTTTTAAGAACAGAGGAGGGATTTGGGGTCTTATAGACCCCAGATCTCAACATAAAGAGTACCTGTCACTGCCTATTGCTGTCACAAGGATGTTTACATTTCTTGTGACAGCAATAAAAGTGATAACAAATAAAAAATAAAAGCAACAATGTAAAAAAAAAAAAGTAATTGGAGAAAAAAAATTAAAGTACCCCTAGGTGAACATGTGTACCAGTCCCGCACGCACGCAAGCAGCGATTGTTCCACACATGTGAGCTATCACCACGAATGTCAGACGATGAACAGTAATTCTAGCACCAGACCTCTAAACCTAAATTGGTAACCTGTAAAGGCCTTTAAAAGTGTCGCCTATGGATAGTAACTATGAGTAGTAAAATGTACGTTGTTTGTCGCCATTGCGCGGCCGTGCGCAATTTTAAAACGGCTGGGGTGGAACACATTTAGATGGAGGAGGGTGTCCATTTTTAGTCTTGCTTAGGGCAGCACAAAACCAAAATACACCACTGCCTGTAGGTACAATTTTAACCACTTCCGGCCTGCCTACCGTCAGTGGCGGTGCGTCCATGAGGGCGCAGGGCGCCGCCCCCTCTCTCCAGCCACCCCCTCTATGACCAATGGATAGATTCATGCATTGCATTCATTGCATTGACCCTATTCAGGCACCGGGTGGAGTGTTTTTGAGGCACCTGATTAGAGACATAGGCTCTAATAGGCATCAAAAAAGGTAAACAGCGAGCGCTATGCTTGGCACTCGCAGTTCACCCAGGTGTGTTAGAACAGCGAATGAAGACTGAACTGCCACTCCGCCAATCAGGTGCTCAGGTCTGTTACCCGTCACCTGATTGGCTGAAACGACAGGCGCTGTGATTGGATGCCCAATGGGAGGAGAGGACAGGAAGAGGCACATGAAGACACCGCTCAGGGGACACCGCTCACCGCCGTCACCCGCTGCCCCACCAAGACAGGGTAAGTGCCGGGCAGCCGGCGAGCGGGCGGAGGGGATCACAGTGGCAGCATTTCAGTTTGTTTGTTTGGTAGCCTTTAACCACTTCATCCCCGGACCATTTGGTTGGCCAAAGACCAGAGCACTTTTTGTGATTCGGCACTGCGTCGCTTTAACTGACAATTGCGCGGCCGTGCGACGTGGCTCCCAAACAAAATTGACGTCCTTTTTTTCCCCACAAATAGAGCTTTCTTTTTGTGGTATTTGATCACCTTTGCGTTTTTTATTTTTTGCGTTATAAACAAAAAAAAAGCTTCAATATTGAAAAAAAAGCATTATTTTTTACTTTTTGCTGTAATAAATATCCCCGAAAATGTATAAAAAAACATTTTTTTTCCTCAATTTAGACCGATACGTATTCTTCTACATATTTTTGGCAAAATATGTTGGTTTGCGCAAAAGTTATAGCGTCTACAAAATAGGGATAGTTTTATGGAATTTTATTAATAATTTTTTTTTTTTTAATTGTAATGGTGGTGATCAGCGATTTTTATCGTGACTGCGACATTATGGCGGACACGTCGGACAATTTTGACACATTTTTGGGACCATTGTCATTTATGCAGCGATTAAAAATGCATTGATTACTGTAAAAATGTCACTGGCTGTGAAGGGGATAACACTAGGGGGCAGGGAAGGGGTTAATGTGTGTCCTAGTTTGTGTTCTAACTGAAGGGGGATGTGGACAGTGCAGGGAAAATAACAGATCGCTGTTCACACTCTGTATGAACAGACGATCTGTCAGTTCTCCCCTCAGAGAACCGGAAATCGTGTGTTTACACACACAGTTCCGGGTTCTCCGTGTGCCCAGAGCGATCGCGGGAGCCCGGCAGTGATCGAGACCACAGGGCACTCGCATCGGCTTGGGAAGCGAGCGGGCGACACGCGCCCCCTAGTGGCCACAGGGCGACTCCCCACTTCCCGGCTGTCTCCGCTTACCGGAGAGATCAGCAGTGGCGGAAACGATCTGATCCCGTGGAGTGATGGGCAGGAAGTCGAGTGAGGGCAAGATGGAATAAAAGTGATCAAAAACTTTTTTTTTTTAAATGGACAGTGTAAAAATAAAAAGTAAAATAAATAAAAAAAATTCTGAATGCATACGCAAATCGCGCCCACATATGTAAATGGTATTCAAACCACACATGTGAGGTATCACCGCAATCGTTAGAGTGAGAGCAATAATTCTAGCACTAGATCTCCTGTAACTCTAAAAAGGTAACCTGTAAAAATTATTAAATCGTCGCCTGTGGAGATTATTTTTTTTTTCCTCAAAAGAAGTTTATTAAAGAAGAATAAAACATACAGAAAACATCAACATCTGTTATAAATTCCGATTACAGAGAATACAGTGTCATATCCATTATAAGCAGCAATCACTTTGCAACATCATATGGCAAGAATTAAGTAGAACCTATATACTGCCAGTACATATACTATCAGGCATTGCGCCTGTGGAGATGTTTAAGTATCGTGGTTTGTCACCATTCCACGAGTGTGCGCAATTTTAAAGCATATGTTGGGTATCAATTTACTTTTTTACAAAAAAATTGGGCTAACTACTGTTTTCTTATTTTTTTTATTCAAAAAAGCGTATTTTTTCCCTTAAAATCTCTGCGCAAATACAGTTTGACATAAAGTATTGCAACGATCTCCATTTTTTTCCCTAGGGTCTCTGATAAATATATATATATATATAATGTTTGGGGGTTCTTAGTAATTTTCTAGCAAAAAATACTGATTTTAACTTGTAAACAACAAATGTCAGAAATAGTCTTGGTCCTTAACCCCTTCAGATTCGCGCTATAGCCGAATGACGGCTACAGCGCGGATCTGCTTTGCCGGGAGGGGGTCAATAGACGTCCTCCCTTTTGAACGCTCGCCACGCCCCCCTGAAGAGCGTGCGCTGTGATCACCCGAGTCAATGAGGCTCGGGTGATCACAGATCTGAGTAAGGGGTCGATCCCAGCCTCTTACCACGTGATCAGCTGTCAGCCAATAACAGCTGATCACGTGATGTCAACAGAAGATCAGTAATCGTTTTTTTTTCTTCTCACACTGACAGCGTGAGGAGAAAAAAAAGCCGATCACCGGCTTCTGTTGAAGGGACATCGGTCCTGAAGAGAAAGAGGCGAAGCCGCCTCATATGTGCCCACCAGTACCGCCTGCCAGTGCCACGAATCAATGCCCACCAGTACATAAGTGCCAGCAATCAGAGCCACCTATCAATGCCCACCAGTGGTGCCAATCAGTGCCTCATCAGTGCCACCTACCAGTGCTGTCTATCAGTGTCACCTACCAGTGCCAATCAGTGCCCATCACTGCCACCCATCAGTGCTCATCACTGCCACCCATCAGTACCACCTATTAGTGCCCTTCAGTGTCACCTATCAGTGCCAGCTCTCAGTGCCACCTATTAGTGCCCTTAAGTGCCACCTATCAATGCCCATCAGTGCCCACCAGTGTCACCTCATCAGTGTCCACCAGTTCCGCCTATTAGTGCCCATCAGTGTCACCTTATCAGTGCCCATCAATGCAGCCTATCAGTGCCCATCAATGCAGCCTATCAGTGCCCATCAATGCAGCCTATCAGTGCCCATCAATGCAGCCTATCAGTGCCCATCAATGCAGCCTATCAGTGCCCATCAATTAAAGAGAAAAATTACCTGTTTGCAAAATTTATTAACAAAATATAAAACGGTTTTGTATTTTTTTTTTTTTAAATTGGTCTTTTTACATTTTTTTTAACAAAAAATAAAAAACCCAGAGGTGATCAAATACCACCAAAAGAAAGCTCTATTTGTGGGGAAAAAAATTATAAAAATGTCATTTGTGTACAGTGTTGTATGACCGCGCAATTGTCATTCAAAGAGTGACAGCGCTAAAAGCTGAAAATTGGTCTGGATAGGAGGGGGGTTTAGGTGCCCGGTAAGCAAGAGGTTAGGAGTTTGCCACCACTTTAAGATATCTCAGTTTATAAAAAGTTTTTTTTTTTTTTTTCCTTTGTCCCCGATGCGCTTCCGTAGCTTTGACCGCAATTAATTAAATGAAAAATATATATATATATATATATATATATATATAAAAGAACATCTGCGAGCCCACAGTGGAAATTCCCCTCCTTTCAATGAATCAAACTCATGTGACCGATAATATTTTCTAACCACATTACTTCCCTATGAAGATCCAGCCCTTTAGTGTCTGTGTCTGCCTCTGTCCCACCCCTCTGCTCCCTACAGTCCTACCACAAGCTCCCCCTGGTCCCCCTCCCTGGTCCCTTGCCCTCCCCCAGGACTGTGATCAGCAGGACACAACATACAGGAAGTGATCTCTGCAAACTCCAAAGCCAAAGCTTGCTCTGCTGCTCTCTGATTCAGGTAAGGGCTTTGTTTTTCTTTCTGCTCCCTGGCCATGCTGGCATTTAACTCTTATTTTATTTTATTCATTACAGGTTCTTATATAGCACTGTCAATTAACTCAGTGCTTTACACATTTATTGTACATTTGCATCAGTCTCCTATTTTTTTTTTATTTTTTTTTTTTATATCATTTTTGAGTATACGTAGGTTTTTAATCCCTGCTTTGTGTGATTGGAAGCCTTTGCTGAAGCCAGCTATTTAACATTTGAGCAGCCATAGTTTGCTGCAGGTTCAGGTTTGTTTGATTGTTTTCATCTCAGCTGAGTTGTGCGATTAACTGTGTAGAAGCCAGACAGCTATTTTGTATCAAACTATATATATCCGGCTTTTTTTTTTTTCTTTAGTTTTGGATAGTTAGGTTGAAAAAAAGACCATCTAGTTTTTGTTTTTTTTTTCCTTTTTTTAGTACTCGCCGATGCATACCGCAACTGTTTTGTTTTAACTTCAGCTGTCAGCAATGGTACAAAGCATTGAAAAGTTATTTACAAATTAAGATTTTTTTTTTTTTTTTTTTAATTTAGTGCTTTTTCAATGTGAAATGTGTTACTATATGTGTGTAAAAATATTCACTAACTAAGCAAACAAAAAGTTTTAATTTGTTTATCGTTTATAAAATAGACGTGAACAAAAGAGGGGGGGAAAAAAAGCAGGAAAATAATAATGAAATGGAGGAGAATAGAGAGTTAATTAAAGCGGAGTTCCGCAGAATTTTTTTTTTTTTTTCTTTAAAGTCAGCAACTACAAATACTGCAGCTGCTGACTTTTTTGAAATAAGGACACTTACCTGTCCAGGGTGTCTGTGATGTGGGCACCCGAAGCCGATCCGTCGCTCGGCTCTCGGATGCTGCCGCCGCCATCTTCGGTAAGGGAATCAGGAAGTGAAGGCTTGTGGCTTCACTTCCCGGTTCCCTACTACACATGCGCGAGTCGCACTGCGCAATCCGGATGGTCCCTGCTGTCCCTGGGACCCGTGTGTTAACCAGCATACAGTTGGGGGGGGGGGGGGCGGGAAGTGGCGTAGATACCCACAGATTCTGCGGCTATCTATGCCCAGAAGTGGGTGCAAATGCCTGTATTATACAGGTATCCGCACCCCCCCTGAAAGGTTCCAAAAAGCGGAGGGGGGGGGGGTTCCAAAAAGCAGAGGTTCCATTTTTGTGTGAACCTCTGCTTTAAGGCTGATTAGAGTAAATTGATGGTTATTAAGGGGTTAAACAGAGGAACATTTGTTCATCCTTTTGATCTGCAGATGAAGAAACAGAAATATACAAATTGAAACAATGTTTCTTTTTATTTTAGTGTTTCAGGGCTGAGCAATGTTGTTAATAAACATTGCCGCTGCTTTTTTTTTTTTTTTTTGACAGCTCCAATTACCGGACTTCTTTAACACTGGGGAGACCCCACTGACCGCTCAAAGAACCAAGCCTGAAAGTATCGGTTTCTGTTACATTCATGAGTACCGATACTTGTGCAAATACTCGGTATCGGCACCGATACTAGTATCGGTGCAACCCTACCTATAACAAAGTAATTTGCTTGATTTACACTTAAAAAGTCAACACAGCATGAAATTATCAGCTCCTGATATTTACTGGCAGTTGTAAAAAAAAAATCACTGATTTTTATAAACTGTCAGTAAATTTACTGGCGGTTGGTAACCCTGATCCAGAGGAAGGCGAAAAAACGCATGATCCAATTTGCTACAGCAGGGGAAAAAATTCCTTCCGGATCCCCCGAGAGGCAATCGGATTTTTCCTGGATCAACTTTACCTATAAAATATCAGCACCCAGTTATATTATGTACATTCAGGAAAGAATCCGGGTCTTTTTTAAAGCAATCTACTGAGCTGGCCAGAACCACCTCTGGAGGGAGTCTATTCCAAATTTTCACGGCTCTTACTGTGAAGAAACCTTTCCGTATTTAGAGATTAAATCTTTTTTACCTCCAGAGGATTTTCCTCTTCTGGGGTCCCTCGTCGGCGCTCCTGGCTCCTCCTCTTCTCGAGTGCCCCGTCAGAGAAGCGCTCTCCTGTGTCCTGCTGCTGCGTCCATTGACACAGACCGCAGGACTTGGCTCCTGCGTCATTGAATTTGATTGATAGCAGTGGGAGCCAATGGCTGTGCTGCTATCAATCTATCCAATCAGGACCTGAGGCACCGGCTGGAGCAGGAGTGCTCGTCCCCGGCGTAGGAACGATCGGGCTCAGCTCTGGGGGGGCTGGTGCACTACAAGAGGCTTTTCACCTCAATGCATAGAATGCACTGAGGTGAAAAACCGCGATGGTTTACAACCCCTTTAAACAGGAATTAGGGAAGCATATGGCCGCCGTGTACTTCAGCCAGTCGTAGATTTTGACAGGCTGCTGGCTGCATGGCTGGACACTGCACCACTGCCTCCCAGGCTCCCGAAAAACGCCAGGATTTGACGCACATGGGCCAAATGGTCAGTGTGCATGTAGCCTTAAAGGCTAAGGTCACCTTTAAAAAAATAATAAATGCACGTGTTTTTGCAGGGAAAAAATGTTCAGTTGTTGTTGTGTTTTTTTTTTTTTTTTTTTTTTTTTTTTTTTTTTTTATTACAGGAGCCTGCAAAGTATTGCACCTATGATTTGGTGGTACAATGTCAGGCTCCTGCAGACACTGCTGACAGCTCTTTGCCTGTACCTCCATAAGGGGTTTCAGTTAGAAAGCCGGAGGAAGATTCAATGGACTTTTAGTATGCGGATCAGCGTAATTTTAATCTATTTAGAACTACAAGCCGTCTGCCACAGTGGAAGATGGGACTTGTAGTTTATTCACGTACAGATCTGTGTTGAGTCCTGCACAGCCAGGCCAATTTTAAAATGTGACAGCGGCTGGAAGGGGGAACCATCACCCGCTGTCATGCTAAAGAACATGTTGCACCCTAAATAAAGGTGTAACCTGTTCCTAAAAGTGAACTTTAAAGCCCAACTCTAGGGAAAAATAAAAGTTCTCCCTTGCAGTGTGACTACGCCTGGCAGTGGAATGTCCCTCAGCATCCTTACCTCCAATGTAGGGCTATGGGGCTTCCCCAGGTCTTGACCCTAGACTGCCAGAGAACAGGGAAGAAGAGGCCTCAGGGACTGAACTAGCAGTGCGTAAAAGTGGGAAGGTAAATATTGGGTAAGTAAAATGTTACCCGGTTCCCAAGACAAAAACAAGCAGTTAACCTTTGCCTTGCAGGCACAGCCCCATCGCAAGGGGGAACTTTTAGGGCTGCTTCATACCAGCCACTGGGTTTTAAAGACCCCTGATGTCTCACCTGTCCCCAGTAAGGCTAATGGAACACAGATCGCGTTCCATTAACTTCTTACCCAGTGATACCAGCTGGGGAAAGTTTACACATTGATTTGGGGCCAGTAGGAATGGGAGATAAGCGAACAGACCTTTGCTGATCTCCCTTGCCTCATAATTGCACCCGCCATGCTGGTCCTGGGTCCACCGATGAGCGTACAGAGCCAGAGAAACACGATGGGTGTCCTTGGGGAGGGGGGAACGGGAGTTACCGGCTAAATAGCCCCCTTCCACATCCTCACATTCCACATGCAACCACCAACCAAACTACCTATTCAAAGGTCACGGTGTAGCCCTGCTCCGCACGGCCTTTGCAGCAAAAAGTCTAAACATGAAGTTGTCCTTTAAATAAATGTAGAAAATGTACATATTTGGGAGAAATTCCCCACTCTTCTATCATTCAACCATCAGTTGACTAACTGGAAATATTGCAGTCACAATAATCTTATGGTATTTGAGTGACATGTTTGGGGGTGGAGCCTAAATCAGAAAATGTGCAATTGTGACCTATACTATTTATTCCTTTGGGCCTGATAAAGTGCATTACCACAACAACTTTGACTCCAATATTAACTTTGCAGATAGGATTTCATAGGCTTCTCATGCTCCTGTAACCTCTGTTCCCCTCCGTTCTCTGCTCCTGTAACCTACTGTTTTTTATTTGTTTTTTTTAGATGACAAGATGGGCTCCCTTTTTAGAGGGGAGGAGATGTGTTTGGCTCAGTTGTACCTGCAGTCGGGCTGTGAATATCAGTGTGTCAGTGAGCTGGGAGAACTTGGACTGGTGGAATTCAGAGATGTAAGTATATTTTGTGATGCGTTTTAAAAAAAATAGGTATCGTTGGTGTGGGTCCGCACGTCGCCTGCCTGGGGGGGTGGGTCCGCACGTCGCCTGCCTGGGGGGGTGGGTCCGCACGTCGCCTGCCTGGGGGGGGCGGGTCCGCACGTCGCCTGCCTGGGGGGGCGGGTCCGCACGTCGCCTGCCTGGGGGGGTGGGTCCGCACGTCGCCTGCCTGGGGGGTGGGTCCGCACATCGCCTGCCTGGGGGGGTGGGTCCGCACGTCGCCTGCCTGGGGGGTGGGTCCGCACATCGCCTGCCTGGGGGGGTGGGTCCGCACGTCGCCTGCCTGGGGGGGTGGGTCCGCACGTCGCCTGCCTGGGAGGTGGGTCCGCACGTCGCCTGCCTGGGGGGGTGGGTCCGCACGTCGCCTGCCTGGGGGGGTGGGTCCGCACGTCGCCTGCCTGGGGGGGTGGGTCCGCACGTCGCCTGCCTGGGGGGGTGGGTCCGCACGTCGCCTGCCTGGGGGGGTGGGTCCGCACGTCGCCTGCCTGGGGGGGTGGGTCCGCACGTCGCCTGCCTGGGGGGGTGGGTCCGCACGTCGCCTGCCTGGGGGGGTGGGTCCGCACGTCGCCTGCCTGGGGGGGTGGGTCCGCACGTCGCCTGCCTGGGGGGGTGGGTCCGCACGTCGCCTGCCTGGGGGGGTGGGTCCGCACGTCGCCTGCCTGGGGGGGTGGGTCCGCACGTCGCCTGCCTGGGGGGGTGGGTCCGCACGTCGCCTGCCTGGGGGGGTGGGTCCGCACGTCGCCTGCCTGGGGGGGTGGGTCCGCACGTCGCCTGCCTGGGGGGGTGGGTCCGCACGTCGCCTGCCTGGGGGGGTGGGTCCGCACGTCGCCTGCCTGGGGGGGTGGGTCCGCACGTCGCCTGCCTGGGGGGGTGGGTCCGCACGTCGCCTGCCTGGGGGGGTGGGTCCGCACGTCGCCTGCCTGGGGGGGTGGGTCCGCACGTCGCCTGCCTGGGGGGGTGGGTCCGCACGTCGCCTGCCTGGGGGGGTGGGTCCGCACGTCGCCTGCCTGGGGGGGTGGGTCCGCACGTCGCCTGCTTGGGGGGGTGGGTCCGCACGTCGCCTGCCTGGGGGGGTGGGTCCGCACGTCGCCTGCCTGGGGGGGGGTGGGTCCGCACATTGGAAATTTTAGTTTTTTGTAGCATCTTTGTTAAGTGATTCATTCAGGCCAGCTTTAGTTGACCCACTGCCTTAATAATATTATGTTTATGAACAACTAGACAATTGGCCAGTTTGAACAGAAGACAGGCAGACTGGTGTGGTCATATGCCAACTATGTCAAGGAGCTTTGTGCAACTGATAGGTGCAGTAAATATTAGGCCTTGTTCACTTGGGGCATGTCAATGTGTACTCCATGTTAGGGCTGGGGGTACCCATACAGGGATACACAGGTGCGCTGTGCAGGCAGTTCCATTGATGTCTATTGGGACACAGCGGCTGCTCCCAATTTAATATCTGTGTGCGCACCTGTATATAGCCCCCAATGTAGACAGCGTGAGTTTGGGGACACACACCCTAACGGATCTCAAATTGGGAACAGCGGTTGGCATGCAGCTGCTGCGTCCCAGTAGATATCATTGTCCTGCACCAGGATGCATGGAACACCTGTGCATTTCAGTACGGGTATACACAGCCCTTGTACAAGGTACACATTAATACACTTGGTGTGAATGAGGCCTTAAATGGCTTAAATGTAATACGGTGCAGCTTTACCAGTCCTTAGGTGTGGTGGCTACTTTTTTTTTTTTTTTTTTTTTTTTTTTTTTCATTTTGTTCTGCCAGTTACACACTTCTATCCGAGGGTGACAACGCTCATTTACCGTACTGTATTTATGGAGGAGTAGCCTTGCCACCCTGGGACAGGAAGTATTAGGACTACAGAACACCTTCCCTTTCCTCTCCTCTTCTCCATAACATAGAGTAAGGTGTTTGGTAGACCACAGAGATAGCTATGGGTCCTTCAGCAGGTGGCGCAAAAAAGGCAGCCTTTCTGCGGCTGAAGTAGTTAATGGGTAAGGGGTGCACTTTTTGCCTTTTATACAAAAGAATCTTGTCCTGTCACTGGATAGCTGGGGTCAATGTAACTGATAAGTGTGCAGCATTGGCAAAGTGCACATCAGCTCACAAGACTTCTGGCGGGATCAACAAGTATTTTATGCATTTATTGAATGCCTATAACAGAAAAAGTTTCAATGGTATAATTCGCAGACCAAAAAGTTAGGCTTTACATATATTTTGAAAGTCTAAGACCCCTCTTACACAGTGTAGCGTGGCCGCGTACGTGTAAAGCGCTGCTAGTTTTACTGTCGTTTTAGTTGCGCTTTTTTCGGCTGCTAGTGGAAAGCTTTGAATACCCGCTAGCGGCCAAAGAAAGAGGTAAAAGCATCCCGCTAGCGGCCGAAAAAAAGGGGTTAAAAGCGCCTGTGTTGCAGCGCTGCCGAAGCACTTAGCAGGCGCTTTGGCAGCACTGCCCATTCATTTCAATGGGCAGCGATGTATACACTATATACTACACTTATACAAACTGCCCCAAAGACACTGCTTGCAGGACTTTTTCTAACATCCTGCAAGCGCACCGCCCCCGTGTGAAAGCACTCGGGTCTTCACATTGGGGTGGCATGGGAGGCGTTTTTCAGGTGCTTTACAGGCACTATTTTTAGCGCTAAAACGCCTGAAAAACGACTTCCGTGTGAAAGGGGTCTTAGAGATTGTCTTATAAGTTAATTCAAAGAAAGCTATTTTCTTCTGTGCAGCTCCTACTTATTACTTATACTTGATGTTTTGTTTTTTTTTTTTTTTTTCCTTTTTAATTCTGCAGCTGAACCAAAATGTTAACGCCTTTCAGCGTCGCTATGTCTCGGAGATTCGGCGTTGTGACGACATGGAAACAACTTTTGGTGAGTGCGGGGGCATTTCCTTCAGATCCGGGGATCCTAAACTTTTTAAGCTGAGCGCACAAATAAGAAAATTTCTTACTGCATCAGGGTTTGAGAGAATTCTTACCATAAGCAAGCAGCACTATACAAAGACAAATAACAATCGCCCCATAATGAAACACACACACAGTAAACCAGCTCAGTATTCATATTGCATCATAGGGAGGTCAAGGACTGCACATGAGAAGCACTGAAGAATGTTATTTACACTGGTAGTATGAGACTAGCGCTCTATCACTGGGAAGACGTGGTTAGTTCCTGGTTTGGCTTGGTTCACACCTTTTGTGGCTGTGTTCTGCGTGTAGGGCAGCCTATTCATTTCAGTGGATTGCCCTACACACAGAAACGCTGGGAAAGAAGTCCCCAACTTTTTTTATTTAAAAAATTGCACTGAGCAGCACCATGCAGTTTGGCATGTGCAAAAAACGCTCCGTGGTTGCTTATGGGAGTGCCATTAGATCAGTGTCTCTCAGCCAGGATTCCGTGGAACCATAGGGTTCCTCCTGAGGTGGCTAGGGGTTCCTTGAGCTTTGAGCAATGGTGGATGGATCTCCAAACTTCACTGATCACCAATGCAAGGGGGTAATTTCCACTACTTCTAAACCAACCATTAATGTTAACATGGACACTAACTATGCCACATTACTTGGCTCTCGTTCACATTGGAGTGATTTGTCATGCGATGACAATGCCAGCAATGGCACTGTTCCAATAGGTGCGACGCCGGCTTTGAGGTGCCGCACCGATTTGCAAAAGTAGTTCTTGCGCTACTTTTGCTGATTTCCGGGTGTGACTTCAATAGACGTTTGTGCATGAAGCCGCACAGATGTCTTTCAAGTAGCACCTGAAATCGTGCTGATGTACTACTCTGAAATCATGCTACTTCAAGTGAAGTAGCACGATTTCTAAGTAGCATTAATGTGAACCAGGGCTTATTGTTATATTTGAAAACCTTCTTTGATATATTTTTAATGCTAATTGTACTATAAGCTGTAGGCATAATTCTTTTTTTAACAGTGGTTCCCCAACAACCAGAAACTTTATTTCAAGGGTTCTTCGGGGATAAAAAGGTTGATAAAGGTTGCATTAGAGAAATGGTAAAGTTTCTTTAACAAAATAATGGTCACCCTGCAGGTTAATGTCATAATATGCTTGTATGCACCACATACTAGCACATTATCACAGACTTACCTGTAAAACAGATCCCACCAGTGGCGCGCTGACAGGGCTTCCATACTCGCCCAGTCTTCCTCCCGGGTTCGTGCGGTTTGACCATTTGAATGTCCGGTCCGAAAGGACGTAATTTCTGCACGTGCGAATGGGAGTCACGCTTGTGGCACAACGCTCTGAATGAACGGCACACTTAAAGTGGTGTTCCGGCCGAAATTATACTTTTTAAATAAAAATCCCCCTATAATATACACAAGCTTAATGTATTTTAGTAAAGTTAGTCCGTAAACGAAGGTCTGTTTTGTTAGTTTATAGCAGTAGTTTGTTATTTTATAAAATTACAGCAAGCTGTGGCCATCTTAAGCGTGGGCATCTGAAGCCAGACTGTATTTCTTCCTGGATCTCATCCTTGCAGATCTCGCACATGCTCAGTGCAGAAGTGTAATAGGTTTCAGGTCAGGTTTCCATAGCAATGGCAGTTTCAGAGGAAGTTGCCACCTCTTCCCAGAAGGCATTGCAAACAGGAAATGATGCGATGGGCCACGGCCAGGGAGGAGGAAGTGAAAAATGAATACAGCAGATATATAGTAGGTGCTGAGAAAAATAAAAAAATATCCAATTTGTTTACAGTGCACAGTTTAGTGAGGGATGCTGAAGAGTTGTAAAAGTGGGTGGAACTCCACTTTACGTGTGCCATCCATTCAGAGAGAAGTGCGCATGCATCGGCAACGCCACTGGCCGCTACAAATGTGAATATCTCCTAAATGGTGCAAGTTTAGGAGATACAGTATTTACTGTGCCTATAAGTAAGCCTTAACTACCTGTGGACTAAACTACCTCTTTTCTGCGGGTCGGTAACACGCTCAATTTTGCACGCGTTCCCCACCCACAGAGATGCGAGTTTAGCCTAAAAGTGTATATGAGCAGGTGTGAGGTTGTTTGCCAGGTTGTTGACTTAAAAAACAGTATCAGCCATGAGTCATGTGTGGCAGGAAGCCGCAAATGTGTGTCCAGGCCTGAGAGACAGGTGCCTTGAAATGAGAGAGTGTTGTTTTCCAAAATGTCTTTCAGGACAGCACCCGAGAGATCATGGCTCCTCCTCCCACAGGAAACACCTCATCAATCAAATCTTTATCAGGAGGCCTCCACGTTGCTTCCATCAGTTGTTTGTAGAGAACCTCCAGCCCCGGCTGCAACACATAAGTGACAGTTATATCATAGTATTACAGCAACAGAATAAAAGTGTGGGTTTCTGCTGTCCTGAAAGACTATTGGAAAACAAGTTACCGGTAAGTCCAACTTGAATTTTCCCAAAACGTCTTTCAGGACAGCACCCGAGAGGATAATCAAAACTTACCCCATTTAGGGTGGGACAACAGCCTGTAAGAATTTTGAAAGCCTGGTCCCCAGTCGTCACCAGGTCTAACCTATAATGACGGGCAAAGGTCATCAGACTCGTCCATGTAGCTGCCTTACAGCCATGGTCTCTCGGGGCTTTCCTGGGAGACAAAAGGTTTTCACCTGTCAGTTTTGCTAGGAGAGTGATCCTCCCACTTGCCTCTTGCTAGATGGTGCCTAGGGTTCCCCCTCCCCCTTCCGTGCTCGGGGAGAGCCTGTACTGCCTGGGAGTGCTGTCCTTCTTTTTTTCTTGCGGGATGGGCAGTTTGCTGTGGTCCCCCGCTGGCCGCATGCATCGTGGGATGGTGGCGGTGCAAGGCTGATCAGCCGCCATTGTTCTGGTGGCCGAGGAGAGTCCTAGGCCACGTCCTGTGCGGTGTACAGGAAGAGGCAGCACTTCCGGGTCGGGTGCACTTCGTCATTTACGAAGTTTTTCTTTCCTAGTGCACCTGGGTGTTTTACTTGTGCTGTGCAGCAGCCTTTTTAGCGTGGTCCTTTGTTTTTCTTCTGTTTGTCTAGGCCAAAAGCTCTGTTCAACCTGTCAAAAGATGGTGCCCTGTCTGTAAAGAAAAATTAAGCAAATCTTGGACTAAATCGCTTTGTGCAGATTGCATCTCAGATTTAGTCAGTGAGGAGTCTCCATCCGTTTGTGGCGATCTGGTTACAACCATTAAGGATGAGCTCTGCGCCACCTTTCAAGGCGTTAAGTCAAACCTAAGAAGAACCAGGTCCCAGCCATCTTCAGAATCCCAAGCGTGCTCTCTAACACTGGCAGGGGGTCCGATCTCCCAGGACACTTCCCAAGAACCTGTTTCCCTCGCTCCAGATGGAACAGATTTAGAGGAGGAGGAAAATTAAGCAAATGACGCCGTTGAGTACAAGATGTCACTAGAAGAGGTTGGAGGACTCCTGAAAGTAATCCATGCTACCTTGGGGATAGAGGAGGAAAAGAAGGCGCTCTCCCTGCATGACCGCATGTACGCAGGTTTGGGAGACTCAAAAGGCCGTACTTTTTCGGTCCATTCAATAATCGTAGGCATGATAAAAAAAATGTCTGGAACCAGAGAAGAAGCCATTTTTTTTTTTTCTCTGGCTCACAAGAGAAGATTCCTGTTTGAGCAAAATCTTGACTTCATCTGGAACAAGGTTCCAAAACTGGACTCCACTTTCTCACAGGTCTCGAAATCAACTGACCTCGCCTTTGAAGATATGGGCACACTAAAGGAGCGCATGGATAAGAGGATGGACCTGCTTCTTAAAAGAGCCTGGCAATCAGTGATGAACAATCTGAAGCCAGCAATGGCGACGATGTGTTGCTAGGAATTTAGAACACTGGATTAACCAGATGAAGGCCGATGTTACTGCGGATTCCCCAAAACAGGAGATTTTGGACTCCTTTAAACTTTATCTGCAACAGTATCATATATTGCGGATGCCTTGGCAGAATCTAAATGCATGTCTGCCAGGTCCGCAGCATTAACAAACTCTGCAAGGAGGCCCTTGTGGCTAAAAACCTGGCCCGGGAAGCAGCATCAAAAAACAGGCTGTGTAGCATTCCCTTTTGCAGGGGATTTGCTGTTTGGTTCTAAACTACAATCCATTCCTGACCGAACGGCTGATAAAAAGAAATCATTTCCGGTCAAGAAGAAGCAGGTGCAGACCCATAAGCATTTTTTTTCAGCCTCAAAAAGGACAGCAAGAAGGGAAAACGCAGAGCAAAAGGAAACCATGGTCTTTACAGAAGCCCAAAGGTAGGAGTGGAGTGCTCTTCAATCCTCCTGCGACTTCCGGAAAGCCGCAGTAACTCCTCCCTCCTGGTCGGGGGAAGACTCCAGGAGTTTCTTCTACAGTGGAGAGGCATTGCATCAAACCAGTTTATTGTAAACATGCTCTCCCAGGGATATGTGATCGAATTCACGGAAGAACCTCCAAAAAGATTCTTGGTGACAATTAAACGCCCCAAGGGATCCAGCCAAGGCTCTCTCCATGAAGTCCCTAATCCAGGAACTGAAATCCCAGAGTCATTGTTCCGGTCCCTACAGGGGAGTTCTTGCAGGGTTTCTACTCACACGTATTCCTTGTTCAGAAACCCTCAGGAAAGTTCAGTCTCATCCTAAACCTCAAGATGCTAAATCGATCAGTAGAGTACAGAAGATTTCGGATGGATTCCATTTTCTCAGTAAAAAACCTCCTGAACCAAGGGTGCTACATGGCATCAATAGATTTACAGGATGTCTACCTCCACATACCCATTGCCGCCAGGTCCCAGAAATTGAGGTTGGCATTGAAAGTAGGGAAGAAGGTGGTACACCTGCAGTTCAGAGCACTCCCCTTTGGCCTGTCATCGTCCCCAAGAGTGTTCACGAAGGTAATGGCCGAAGCGTTGGCACCTTGTGCGTCTAGAAGGAATCTCGGTGATTCCTTATCTGGACGACCTGTTGTTTTTCGCTCAAACCAGAGAAGTGCTTCAGAAGAACTTGGTCAGAGCCTGTGCTCACCTAGAATCCATAGGATGGATCTTAAACCTCCAATAGTCAAATTTGTTTCCCTCGCGGGAGGTGTTATTCTTGGGTTTCCATATCAACTCAGTGGAGCAAAAGATTTTCCTTCCAGAAGAAAAACAGAAAAAGTTGGTGGACGTGGTGTCTCTGTTACAGTCCAGTCAGCTCCTGTCCATCAGGAAGATCATGTCAGCATTGGGAACCCTGACCTCTTCCATACCGTCAATTCAGTGGGCAAGGTTCCACTTCAGACCTCTGCAAAGTTTTTTTTTTTTTTTTTTTTTTTTGTTAAAAACCTGGGATCACCAGCAAGATTCACTGGACTAGCTAGTGAAGGTCCCCACCATGGTGAAAAGGAGTCTTTGGTGGTGGAAGAACCAGACAAGGTATTCAGCGGGTCTGTTATGGTCCTTCCCAATCCAAGTAAAATTAACAATAGATGCCAGCTCTTGGGGGGCTCACATGAACGGTCCGTGGGCTCAGGGCTCGTGGTCCACAAGAGAAGCAGTAAGGTCCTCAGATTGGCGAGCGCTAAAGGCAATAGAAATGGCCTTACTGACGTTTGCCGAAGAAGTTCAGGGACTGAATATACAGATCCTGTCAGACAACGCCACAGCGGTGGCCTACATAAACAGACAGGGGGCACCAGAAGCAGAGCTCTTCAGTGCCTAGCAGCAAGGATTCTAAGATGGGCAGAGCTCCATACTCTATCCTTGTCCGCGGTACACCTAAAGGGGACTCTAAAAAGGGTAGCGGACTTCCTCAGCAGAAACCAGGTATACGAAGTGGAGTGGTGATTGAACCCAGATATCTTTCATATGATTGTGAAGAAATGGGGGCAGCCAAGAGTGAATCTTTTTTTCGACTCAGGAAAATACACAGGTCTCTCTCTTCTTTTGCCTGAACTGAAACAAGTCATCACTGGGGGTAGCTGCTCTGGCGCACAGTTGGAAATTACACCTCTGCTACGCTTTTCCCCCTTTTCAGCTTATCCCTCAGGTCATAACAAGAATCCGGAAAGAGGATACGACTGTAATCCTCATCACTCCCTTCTGGCCCAAGAGGGCTTGGTTTTCATCCCTTCTACAGATGCAACTCGAACCGTATTGGCACCTTCCGTTGAGACAAGACCTGCTGATGCCAGGTCCCCTGCTTCACCAGGACATAGCTTGGCTTCTGAGGAGCAGCTTTTGAGGAGAAAAGGATTTTTGGATTGGTTGGTTGCTACCCTCCCATCTAGCAGAAAGAGTGTTACCAGAGCAATTTATTCCAAAGTCTGCAAAGTCTTCAACTCCTGGTGCACAGCATCCGTCAGATCCTTAAAAGAGGTTTCTTCTATCCTGGAGTTCCTGAAAGAAGGAGGGGACAAGGGCCTAGCTGTCAGTACCCTCAAAGTTCAAGTTGCCGCACTGAGGGTATTTTTGGAAAAATCTCTCATCAGAACCCCTAGTGATCAGATTCTTTAAAGCCCTCACCCGGTCCAGCCTGGTAGTGATCAGAAGCTGTCCAAAGTGGGACTTATTTGCTCTACAGGCCCCGACCAGGGAACCTTTCGAACCCATTAGTTTAACCTCCCTGAAACTGATTACTTTGAAAACAACATGGTGTTTTTGTTTTTTTTTTTTTTTTGTTTTTTTTAGTGGCTATAACAACAGCTCGAAGAATTAGTGATCTGCAAGCCTTGTCAATCAGGGAGCCATTTTTTTTTCAATTTTATTTTCAGACCGAATTGTTCTTAAGACGGATCCTAATTTTTTACCGAAGGTCGCTTCGGTCCAAAATCGAGCTCAAGAGATGATTCTTCCTACGTTTTTGCTCTAATCCATCGGGTAAGAAAGAAGAAGAATTCCATACCTTGGATGTTAAAAGAGCAGTCTTAAGTTACCTGGAAGCCACTAAGGACTTCAGGCATTCAGACGCATTATTTCTTTCATTTGCTGGTAGTAAAATAGGAAGACAAGCTACCAGAGGAACCATTGCCAGATGGTTGAGAGTGGCTATCTCAGAGGCCTATTCCCTTACAGGCCAGGAGAGTCTAGTTGGTATTCGGGCTCATTCTACAGTAGCTTTGGCGGTAAATTGAGCAGAAAAAGCTGATGCCACCCCTGAACAAATCTGTAAGGCAGCTACATGGACGAGTCTGATGACCTTTGCCCGTCATTATAGGTTAGATCCGCTAACGGCTGGGGACCAGGCTTTTGGAAGGAAAGTCTTACAGGCTGTTGTCCCACCCTAAATGGGGTAAGTTTCGATTATCCTCTCGGGAGCTGTCCTGAAAGATGTTTTGGGAAAATTCAAGTTAGACTTACCGGTAACTTGTTTTCCAATAGTCTTTCAGGACAGCAGTAACCCACCCTTTTATTCTGTTGCTGTAATACTATGATATAACTGTCGCTTATGTTTTGCAGCCAGGGCTGGAGGTTCTCTGCAAACAACTGATGGAAGCAACATGGAGGCCTCCTGATAAAGGTTTGATTGAGGTGTTTCCTGTTGGGGGAGGAGCCATGATCTGCTGTCCTGAAAGAATATTGGAAAACAAGTTACCGGTAAGTCTAACTTGAATTTTCTGCTAGATGGCAAAGGGAGAATTATGTGCATCATTTGAGACAGCATAGTTTAAAGTGAACCTGTTCTTTACCCACGCACAGCAAAGCTGCAGGTTCACATTAATGCTGGCACCTGTAGCAGACTTATGCAGTAGTGCTGTTGATTGGCAGTTGGCCAGGAGCTCTGTCAAGAGGTGCAGAGAGAGTGTTCTCAGCCGTGTGTAAGCTCTGTTTAGGATAGACTTGTAGCTTGCATGAATGCTTGAATGACTTAGTCTCTTTTCTCCTGGCAATAAAGGGAGTGAAGGAAAGGTCAGAATAAGCTGCTTCAGGGCTGGCTGGAAGTGTTTTGTCCCCGATAGTCAAAATACAGTTTCACCCATAAGATGTGTGACAGTAGAACATGACCTGGATGGTGCCTGGAGTAGGGAAATCACAAGCTCAGAAATGACCTAAACTTATCAATTTGGTGGTTCTTTTTTTTTTCCTCAGGGTACCTAGAACAAGAACTGCGGAAGGCTGGAATAAAGCCGAAGGATCCTTCAGGGTCTCCACTGGCTCCTTCACCCAAAGATGCGCTGAATATTCAAGAAGAATCGGAGCAGTTGGCAAAAGAGCTGAAGGACGTGTCTGGGAACCGATACACTCTACGAGAACGCCTACGAGAGCTGCAAGAGTATGCCAATATACTGCGAGAGAGTCAGAGATTCACAGGGCCATTGGTGAGTTGTTATGGTATATGGTCAAGATATTTAAACCCTAAAAGGTATTTTACCAAACTGCTTTAGGTTTTGGCCAAATGGGCTTAACATTGTCGCAGGCCTTGGCCAGGTAAGGATGGCGCTTGATCAATAGTCACCCGAGGACCATCAAGTTCCCTTTTGTTAACTGATTGTTGAGGGTCTAAGATTACGTGCATCTTATCTTTAGCTCAGCTGCTACCATGCCCTGGTGAGCTAGTAAAAAGATCATCTGTTCGTCCCATAAAGTACACACACCAGTTGTTTAAAAGTCAGGATACCAAAGCTCGTATCTGATGAAATCCTATAGCGATGACTAACTTGTGTGATTCTAGGAGATTCCCATGAGCCAGTTTCCTACACCTCACATCCACAATATGTTACTAAATGTAAAAAAAAAAAAATGTACATATGATCAGCTGCATCCAAGTTCTTACTTTTGGGTCAAATACTTAATGACTTGGGTCATTTTAAAGGGCAAAGCCTTGGCACATATAGTAGTGTCAGAGCCTGCCTGCCCATTCCTGCCTTCTGCACATTCATTTTGGCCAGTGAGACGGTCCCTCATAGTGAAGGGCCAATAGGTATGTGTGGATAGCAAACATTTTTTGGATGGGATTTTTTTAGCCACCAAAACAAGAATTCTCATTTTATTGTTGCAAAACCGTTAAAAAAAAAAAAAAAAACATGTCATACAGTGCAACATATCTATTTAAATCAGACCACTGAGTTAGTAGTCATGATAAGATTCGTGAATATCAACAACCGCTGTTTGTATATAGCATGAAGGTCCCCTGCATTTCAACTCCAAAGAGTCTTTATCAGGGAAGCAAACAACATGGTGGATTCTGCAATGCAAACAGAAAAAAAATGATAAAAAATACACACAACCTACAGGAAATATTGTTTTGTAATGGCCTATGTAACAATAAGGTAGATGAAACCAATAACTCCCCATCCAGGCTCACCCCCACAGCATATACTGATGGGAATACAAGGGACGCAATTAACGGCAGACTAAATATTTATAGAATATTCAAAAAAGAAACTACTTTGTATCAATAAAATTAGAATTCTTTTTATTTTGTTTCCGGTGCCTAAAAAATCTTATCCAAAGTTTTTTATTTATATTTAGTAGGAAGCATTGTGTTTTAAATCAAACCAAAGGAATGATTGCCACTGATAGAATGAACAGCTGTGTAAAGCTGGCCATACACAGATCAAAATTTGTCCGGTTCAGAAAGGCCCGGCCTAAATTTTGATCAGGGTGTGGCTGTCCTTGCTCAACAAAAATCTATCCTTTTATTGACTTCTGTTGAAGGGACATGGTGGAAAATTTTCCATACTGTCAGAATACAATATTCTGGCTGGGACAGTGGTGGGTTGGGGGTGTGAAGGGATTCCTCCATCCATTTCATTTGTGCGGTTGGAAAAATCAGTTCGCTGGCTGAATGAAAAGAAAGAAACCATGTCTGGCCAGGTTAAGCCTCTGTATTTTTATAGATTTACATATATTGCACATATACAGCAAGATTGTGATGCAAATTAAATCAATGATTTTGTAAATTCATTTTTCTAGCCAGAGTCTGAAACATTTAGAGAAAGAGCTGACACTGATCCATTGATTGACCCTTCAGTAAGCTCCAGGCAGGATCTCAGAGTCAGGTGAGTTGCTGCACACAATTGATAAACACCTTGATTTTTAATTTTAAAAAATTTATAAAAATAAAAAATTGTTAATCTCTGGAATGCATGCACACTTCCACATTGTAGCCCTTTAAACGTGCAAGTGCAGAAAAATAACCGTTCATTGGGCAGCACAGTGGTGTAGTGGGTAGCACTTTCGCCTAGCAGGAAGAAGGGTCGCTGGTTCGAATCCCAGCCACGACACTACCTGCCTGGAGTTTGCATGTTCTCCCTGTGCCTGCGTGGGTTTTCTCCGGGTACTCCGGTTTCCTCCTATACTCCAAAGACATGCTGGTAGGTTAATTGGATCCTGTCTAAATTGTCCCTAGTATGTATGAATGTGAGTTAGGGACCTTAGATTGTAAGCTCCTTGAGGGTAGGGACTGATGTGAATGTATAATGTATATGTAAAGCGCTGCGTAAATTGACGGTGCTATATAAGTACCTGAAATAAATAAATAAAAATAAATGTGTGAGAAATCTAGTATGCTCCTAACTTCCTCTTTGACATGACACCACAGTGGATGTTCCGCTCTCAATTCCTTATCTTATCACGTGCTGTCAGTCCTGCCTGTCTGATTTTTGATAGACTACAAAGAACATAGACCTCTCCTCCCCTCCTCTTCCCTCTTTATCTCTATAACCCTTCCTCAAGCACAGGAAGTTATGAGCTCACAAGGTTTCTGGCAAAATCAATGGGAATTTTAGGACTTCATGAACAGTTTTAAAGTAGAATTTCAGGTGTGGCATTTTTTTTACATAGTTTATAGTCCAAACTGGACAAATGTAACTATGTATATACCTGTGGGATCCCTGTAGAAGGCTCCGCTACTCCAGTGATCTCCACTAGCATCCGGACCCATGACAAGCAGCTGCATTGTGAAACCAGGAGGTCGACCACTGGGCACAGGCACCGTTTAGAAAATGCTTTGCATTTTCTCAGTGAATGCAAAGTATTCTCTGACTGGACTTGGGAAAGTGCTTGATGTCACTGCCCCGCCTCTCTACCTCCATTCAATCAGAAAATGCTTTGAATTAATTGAGGAATTGCAAAGCGATATCTGAATGCCGTCCGAGCTGTGTGGCCAACCTTCTATGTTCACAATACACCATTGAAGAACAGTTTAAAATTAATAACTCCCTAGATATACATTCATAAAAGATAAAAAAAAAAAAAAAAAAATTATATATAATTTTATATATATTTTTTAATTCAATTTTATATATTGAATTAATTAAGAAATTGCAAAGCGATCTCTGAATGCCGTCCGAGCTGTGTGGCCAACCTTCTGTGTTCACAATACACCATTGAACAACAGTGTAAAATTAATAAAAACTCCCTAGATATACATTCATAAAAGATTAAAAAAAAAAAAAAATTATATATAATCTCTATCTCTGAGGAAGGAAGCTCATCCCCCAAAATGCGTCAGCTTGCCAACGCAGTGGTGCATCAGGTCAGGCCATGTGATATCCGCATTTGATTGTGATTTGATGTAATACAATGCATATACTGTATGTCCTAATTTTGTGAGTATGCATTTGGCTGCTTGACTCTTTTTACATTTAATTAACCTTAACCTTTTGAGCCCTCCTGTGTGCTATACACACACACACACACACACACACACACACACACACATATATATATTTATTACCGTATATACTTTAAAGATGATTGAAGGTGCTACATCCGCAATTGTTATTCTCAACCTGGTTTGACTACGAAGTCTCCTGACCTTCAGCAGTCATGCAGCCAGTGGAATGTGCAAACATTTATGGAGGCTTCCATTGCTGACCTTTGACAATGTTTTTGCCTGGTTATCATATTGATGTTTTGTCTTCACCTTTTATAAAGTTGATGGCCTGCAACATGCCTAGAGATCAGGAACTCTGATAATATTCTGAACTCATTTACAGCATATCTGGGTCTCTGACTAACCCGGATTGAAGCCAGGTACAGACAGGCAAAAAGTATTTTCAGAAAGAAGCCAGAATTGGCATCTCCCATGCTTCACTGATGATAGGCGAACTTAAATTGCAAGCTCTGAAGTACTTAAAGTGGTACTCACATTCCTCTACCTCCCCCATGTTTCTTTTCCCTCATACTGGGTTCTCTTCAAAAACACATACTCCCCCACCCAGTGAATTCAGAATTGCCCCACTGTGATCCTCTGCTCAGGTTCCATACATGGCACTCCCATCTTGGTCTTGTTGACCGTTGTGAAATCTGAGATTTAGTCTGTCAGTAAAAAATGCCACTACAGCTCCTTGATTGAAACATACAGAACCCAGGATGTTGGTTAATACTGGAACATGTTGCTTGCGCTGACTTCTTGGAAAACGGACTTTTGTACTTCTGTTTCCCCTAAAAATGGGGAAGTATCTCGTGAGAATTTGTTTCCAGTCACATTTTAAAGTTGACTAATGAGCAAATACAAATTGCTCAATTTAGTTCAGTTATGTTTGTAAAAAGTTATATAAATCTATTTTAAAATCCTTCTAGCAAAACTTGATTATACTATACTGTAAAGTATAGTTGACTGCTGAAAAAGTTCCTCTGATAGAACAGTACACCAGATCTGGTGTTTAGGAGGCAGTAACCGCGACAGAAGAGGTGACTTTGACCGTATACTCCCCCAAAAGGAAAAATAGTGGATATACAGGTTAAAGTCCCTCGTACCGGTAGGCCTTAATACAGAGATAAATCTCCAGGTTTTCCTGGAGAGCTAAAAATAATTTATTTAAAATCCAAAAACTGGGCCCTTCTTTAAGATATGTGGGTAGAAAGTAATTACTAACCCCATTCATGGACTTGCCATTTTTCCTTCTGACTATGGTTACTTGGCTGCCCTTTTCCTGGATTGGTCCATGTATGTCTGTCTTTATCACATGTTAATTTAAACTATCTTGACTATTTCCCTAGTGCCCCTTCTCCTCCTCTTTTTCTTCTTCCCCTGCCCCCCTCCTTTTTTTTTTTTTTTTCCCCCTCTTATGTAGATGCTGAATAATGGAACACTTAACTAATTATGAGTTCATCTGATTATTCCTTATTTAACCCTTATTGGCTAATGGAAATCGATACCAAAAACAAAACATGGGCAGCCCTATTCACAATGTGATGACTGCAGTCCTATCACTGTCCAGATGAAGCTACACTATTCCTTCTAGTGAAACGCGTTGACGTCACGTTATGCCATTCACGCAAGCCCCGTTGAGTTGTGGTTGCCAGCTGTGTGCAGGAGACAAGAGATCCTGCACAGCGTATAGGTGCTAGTGACAAGCTCACCCCCCATACGGCCGATTTTGAATGATGCAGCCACAAGGTATCCACAGACTGAATCATAGAGGGACACACCCCAATGGACATCCATCGCATGGGACGGTAATGTACCCCCACAAGCACGGTGGTCAATAAGTTTTGTGGTTGGAAGTTCCTCGTCCTGACCCATGAACATGTGATGTTTAACACTTCTATCCTTGAAGCTGTCACTGTTACTACCTCCTAAACACCAGATCGCTGGGGTTAAGATCCATCACAGCCAATACTCTCACAATGACACTGGTGTACTGTTCAATCAGAGGAACTTTTTCAGCAGTCAACTATACTTTATAGTATAATCAAGTACTGGGATTTGAATAAAAAGTAACAATTCATGTGAACTGCCCAAATACACCAATATATTCCCCATCCTCAGTACTGTAGGCTATATAGATCAACTGCTCATCATTCTAGCCGGGACTGTCTCCTTCCCCTTTATGAAATTCATTGAGCGATCCATGATTCTGTGATTTCCATCAATACAAGCTGGCTCTCACTGTTCCCTTTTTCTTCTCCCAGGTCATTTCCCATCCCCCTCCTTCCCCATTCCTACCTTTCCTTTCCCTGGGGCTACACACCACTAGGATGTCTTATTGATGATACTATATGCTAATTACTAGTTTACAAGACCAGATTTTCATCAGACAACCTACCTGTGTGTTGTAACATGGCGTCCGGATGTTTCTTTTATGTTTTGTGTAAAGTCCTGTGTTCGTGTTATGTTTTGATGTAAAACTTCGTGTGTAATGGAGTATCGTTGTTATAGCCAACTACTGTAAAGCTGTGTTTTAAATTTGATTGGCTTTAGAATTGCCATTTCTTGCCTCCATTAATTATATTTTTTAGATACTCTAGTATGATCCATTTGATACCATTTTTGTCACCTCTTTCCCTGGTTATCTATACCAGGTTATGTTGTGGTTTATATGCTTTTGGTTACGGTAACAACAACCCACATGGGGAGTGATCTATGAGTGACCACTCCATTAGAGTGGACTAATTTGTGATATGCCTGCTTTTTCTGTGTTTTTATATGGTTTTCAATGGCATAGTTCACACCAGTGCGTTCCAGTTCCAGAAAAAAAAAGTAGAACATGCTGCATTTTTCCTGTACTGGAACGCTCTAAAACGCATTAAAAGCGCACTGGAACACACCTAAATGCACTGGAACACACCTAAATGCACTGGAACACACATGTCCTTATTTAAGGTTACGAAAAAAAGAGGAGGGGAAAACAAAATGCTGGACTGTACCAAAAATGCACTGGAACGCAAACGTGCATTCAGAAAAGCATCAGGAACGCATCTGGACTGCATTTCTATGGTGTGAACTGACCCTGAAGGAGTGTGTGTCTCTTCCCTCCAATCGGCTCTCAGAGCTCTCCTCACTGAGCTCTGCAGTGTGAGGACAACCTGATTCAAGCCAAGTAGAGCCTCAGCTCACATCACATTTACGGAGCTAATAGACACCCATTAGTCCAGCACCCCGCACAGTGCACACACACATGAACGATTTCTTAAAAAAATAATAAAAATTTAAAAAATGGCAGCTTTAACATGGTAAAGTAGCTTTCTTCTTTGGTAAACTAACTTTGGGAACTTGGGGGGGGGGGGGGGCGACGACCCCCTGCGCCCCTTATTGACTGGCTGCCTCTGCTTAAGATACATTGCCCTGTATGGACAAGGTGACAGTGTAACAGTGTGTCTGAAAAGAACACCCCTGACCACCTAACACTCACCTTACTGGTGCTCCCTCACCGCTCCTTGCTTCTCTGCAGCCAAGTGCCAAATTGGGTGTACCATCGGCCCAAAGAGCAGTGACGGCACTCCACCCCCCCCCGTTATGTGGGCGTGAAAATTATTTACATCTGTACATTTTGGAATTTTATATATATATAGTAATGTCACCGCACAAATACCAGTGCATTGTGGCAAAACATGACTTTTTAGCAAACGTTACCCCAGTAGACAAGTGTGACTGCCCTCAGGGGGTTGTGCTCTGTCACCAGTCATGCTCTATTGTGTTGGACATCATGGTAACATGTTTTTAGCCACTGGGGGCTGTAGGGTAAGTTTTTGGGCAGCTTACGGTTGAAGGAGACCTCAGGTAGAACCTTTGCGGTGTGAGACTGCTCAGTCAGGCAGTCAAATGACTCCAGGGAGCTGTGCAACTGCAATGGGAAGTGGTGTTGCTCTGGTGCCACCTTCTTGGCCATGGTTTCAACATTTCCAGCTGTTCCTCTTTTGAAGGCAAATAACTCTGCCCCACATTCCTGCTCAAATTTCCTCTTTTGGTGTAGAGATCTACATGTGCTATCTACAAATGTGCTATTTAACTGCCAAAAGTTGATTTATATTTGGGTGCATTCACACAGAGGAATTGAAAAAACTGTGACCTGCTCCACAGAAAAATAGAAAAAAAAAATAAATATGGGTAAAGTTGATCCAGGGAATATCCAATTGCCTCTTGGGGTATCGGGAAGGATTTTTTTTTCCCTGTTGGAGCAAATTAGTTAATGCTTTGCTGGGGTTCTTTTTGTCTTCCTCTGGATCAACTTTAGGAATAGGATTGTGTATATAGTAGGGCTGCACAATTCTGTCCAAAATGAGAATCCACTATTTTTTGCTTAGAATAAAGATCACAATTTTCTTGCGGCGTAACATCATCTTTCACATTGTAAAAAAAAATTGGGCTCACTTTACTGTTTAGTTTTTTTTTTGCAATGCCAAGCTGCTGCTAACAAAGCAAACAGAATATTGGCATGTATTAAAAAGGGGATCAACTCCACAGATAAAACAATAATTCTCCCACTCTACAAGACTCTGGTCTGGCCTCACCTAGAGTATGCTGTCCAGTTCAGGGCACCAGTCCTCAGGAAGGATGTACTGGAAATGGAGCGAGTACAAAGAAGGGCAACAAAGCTAATAAAGGGTCTGGAGGACCTTATTTATGAGAAAAGGTTGCGAGCACTGAACTTATTCTCTCTGGAGAAGAGACGCTTGAGAGGGGATATGATTTCAATTTATAAATACCATACTGGTGACCCCACAATAGGGATAAAACTTTTTCGCGGAAGGGAGTTTAACAAGATTTGTGGCCACTCATTACAATTAGAAGAAAAGAGGTTTAACCTTAAACTACGTAGAGGGTTCTTTACTGTAGGAGAGGCAAGGATGTGGAATTCCCTTCCACAGGCGGTGGTCTCAGCGGGGGCATCGATAGTTTCAAAAAACTATTAGATAAGCACCTGAACAACCACAACATACAGGAATATACAATGTAATACTGACATATAATCACACATAGGCTGGACTTGTGTCTTTTTTTTTTTTTTTTTTTTCAACCTCAACTACTATGAAACTACTATCTCCATTGCCTAAATATTTTGTGCCAAAGGGTGTCACTTTTTTTTCCTCCATCTTAAAAGGTTGGTAGATCTGTGCCTTTTGTAACATTCCCCCCCCCCTCTCCAAGTATAACTATGACCAAAAGAATGACATGTATGATGCAGTCTGTCACTAGTATTAACACAGCAGGTTTTGTTTTGCCAACCCCCCCCCCACATAACACAATTTTCATGGCTGTTTATTCTGCCAGTAGTTTTTTTGTTTTCCAGTACCTGTAACAAGCCAAGCAAAAGTGATAGTTAGGCCCCTTTCACGCGGGGCGGACTCTGTAATGTGCATCTGCCTGTCAGCAGGGGATCTCTCCACTGATCCCCGATGAGCAGGCCGATGACAGCCATTCCGCTATGTAGAGCCGACACTGCCCTGCTGTTCTCAATGGGCGGTCGGATGGAAACGGATCACCTGTCCATTTCCATCCGTCTTCCGATCTGATCCGCTGGACGAATAGGGAATGGATCCTCCCATCTATCTGTTTTTGGCGGACACGATTGGATCGGATGCTGGCTCCATAGAGAACAATGGCTGGTCCAATCAGGTCTACCTGAAAAACTGACAGGCAAACCCGATCGCACCGCCTATGTGAAACCAGCCTAAAGTTGGCCACACATTTTATACAATTTTCATGTTCAATTTGCTTTAGATTTACCTTCACCTATGTACAGTGGAACCTTGGTTAATGAGTAACACGGTTAACGAGAGTTTTAAAGACTAGCAGCTTTTTTTTTTTTTTTTTTTTTTAAATCCTGCCTCGGTTTGCGAGTGTTGTCTCGCAAAACAAGCAGAATTCAAGCTAATGGGGTGTGCAGTACTGCATTTGGACAGAGGTGCGGGGGCACAGGTGACACTCGGTACAGTTTGGAAATGCTCGGAATCACTTGGAAATACTTTGTTCTCGAGTGTTTCCGAGCCTTTCCGAGTTCAGCCGAGCTGTCCCCGAGTATTTCCGAGGCCCTCCGGCGCCCCCCACCACCTCTGGCCACATGCGGTACTGCATGCAATAGAAGTCAATGCGGAACAAATTATCTTCGTTTCCATTGACTTCTATGGGGAAACTCACTTTGATATGCGAGTGCTTTGGATTACAAGCATGGAACGGATTATGCTCGTAATCCAAGGTTCCACTGTAGTGCAAAGGCCTGCCTAATTGCATACAAATTGAAAGTGTTTAGGTTTGACCTCAATTTTCCTTTAGATTTACCAAAAACGATATAATATGAAACTTAAACACTTTCAATTTGTATGCAATCGGGCAGGTCCTTGCACTACATAGTTGAAGGTAAATCTAAAGCAAATTAAACATGAAAATTGTATAATGTATGGCCAGCCTAACAGAGATTGGGACAAATCATTTAACGCTGCCAGCGGGGGTTCTGCCAGGATGTAAATCTCTCCTAAACAATGTAAGTTTAAAAGATATTCACGGTACCTACAGGTAAAGCTTATTCTAAGCTTATGTAAATAACCTTACAATATAACATAAGTTATGTAAATTCCAGGGGTGGATGGGCAAATACAAATCCTTGGGCAGGAAATAGGTTTTATATTTTTTTTCTCATAGATTTTATTCTTTTTCAGTTTCATGGCTGGTGTCATTCACCCTTGGCGCATGAACTCGTTTGAACGCCTGCTGTGGCGCGCTTGCCGAGGATACCTTATTGTCAACTTTGTGGAAATGTCTGAGCCAATGGAGGACCTGGTGACGGTAAGAAAGCAAGAACTGACCTCCTTTCTACTGCTCTTCCTTCAAATTGGGGTTTGGGATGGATTTGGCCTGCTAGAGGAGAGTGATTGTAAAGTCCCGTTTTTAAAAAAACAAACAAATATGTTATTCTTACCTGCTCTGTTGCAGTGGATTTGCACAGAGCAGCCCAGATCCTCCTCTTCTCAGATCCCTCTTCGCTGCTTCTGGCCCCTCCCTCCTATCGAGTGCCCCCATAGCCAGCAGCTTCCTATGGGGGGCAGCCGAGTCACAACTTTGTCCTTTCAGACACGGAGCCCCGGCCTTGCTCCTTCTCTCCTCTGATTGGCTAACTGACTTTGACAGCCGCAGGAGCCAATGGCGCCGCTGCTGTGTTTCAGCCAATCGGGAGGAGAGTCCCAGACAGCTAAGACACTCGTGGACATCGCTGGAGAGCGATGGGGCTCAGGTAAGTAATTAGGGGGTGCTGGGGAGGCTGCAACACAGGTTTTTTATCTTAATGCATAGAATGTATTAGAAACCTTCTGCCTTTACAACTCCTTTCATGTATGCATTTTGCTCTTCTACAATCTTTAAAATATACCTTTCATTAGAAGAGCAGTATAGCCAAACTTTTTTGTGGCCATACTTTACTCGTGGGTCACAGGAGTGCACTAACGTTTGCTCTCCTGTGACCCAGGGTCAGCCTATAGCAGGCTATTGCCCACTGTCAGCTGACATGGCAGAGCCGTTCCAGACTCTGCAAGGATCCGACAATATTGTTGGGATCCACCCAGCTGCCTGATTGACAGCTGGCTCCGGCTCTCAGCGTGTGGCTGAGAGCAGGAGCCAATTCTTCCCACCCCTCTCAAGCCCCACAGTCCAGTGAGTGCTGTAGGAACAGAGAGCGATGACTGACGGTCATTGCTCTCTGCGCTGAGCAAACCTAGAACTGAGTGGTCAGTGATCACATGATCGCTCAGTCCTAGGTCTTAAGTCTAGTCCACACAGGTAGTTTTTTTTTTTTCAATCAGAGAGCTGAAAGAAAAAAAAAACTGAGGAGCTAGCTGTACGTCTATGCGATTATTAGCACAGCGATCACCCTGTTGAGCTATTGTGTTCTGACAGGGGGATTGCCCCCCAGCTAGCTCGCACTGGACAGCAATCGCAGCCGCTCATCACTCTGAAAACTGTTGGTGCAATATAAATCCTGTATTATTATTAGTAGTAGTAGTAGTAATAATAATATGTAAACCAGTACAGCCTTCCTGTTGGCCCCTAAGCTGTTGTTTCTTTATACCAGGGATATGCAATTAGTGGACCTCCAGCTGTTGCAAAACTACAAGTCCCATCATGCCTCTGGGTGTCATGCTTGTGACTGTCAAGAGTTTTGTTATGCCTCATGGGACTTGTAGTTCTGCAACAGTCGGAGGTCCGCTAATTGCATATCCCTGTTTTATACTCTGCTGATAATGGCCAACAAGTCTGTATGCAGTTTGCAGCGAATGACTGTGTAACATTAGGCTGTATCTTTCTCTATATACAACTGTTAGGCCTCGTGCACACTGGACATTTTTACAGCAGCTGTTTTTGACTTCAGATGTTTTTTTTTTTCTACAGTCAATAAACTCCCCATCATGTTATCGTATGTGTCCATGCACACATAGGCTGTTATCAGCAGTTTTTGGCTGGGACGTTTTTTCAGCTTTAAAAAACAAAAAAACAAACAAAAACTAGTGGGTTCTGAGAGGAGTTTTTCAGCCGTAAAAACGCTCTGTCAAACGCTGATAAACGCTCAAAAACGCGGCTCACCAATGTTTTTTAAAGTTTTTGATCCATTGAAAAAAAATATATATTAAAGAAAAACGCTAAAAAAAAATAAATAATGCTATTGCAAAAACGTTAAACGTTGAAAAATTCACTACGAAGCTACTGGCGTTTTTCTAACGTTATTTTAACGTCCAGTGTGCACGAGGCCTTGGTGTTTCAAAGCCCTGGAAACATTTCAATACTGCTCTATTATAAGTGTATCAATTATTCTAACATTACACATGAAAGGGTGATGGCAAAAAGTGGTCCTTCGAAGCGGCAGGTATTTCACTCATAGGATCACGAAGGTTGATGCTGCCATTTTATTTGGTATATTTTGGTTATTGATGGAGTGTGGTTGGCTGAGTCTCCCATTGGCTTCTCATTTCACCTGTAAACTTTGGCGGCTAGAGTTTTACCACTCGGCATGGAATATCACTTCTGCCGCAGTAGGGAAATTCTCACTGTTGCGTTCTTTATAATATAATGTGCATTCAAATTTAAAGTGGGAGAATATAAACCCTTATAAAATAGCACTTTTAAAGGAAATCCAACACTAAGATCCCATGCTGTACTTTTTAAATGTTTCTGTCCCTGTAGGGCGCCCCTCTCCCTGACTCTTACATAGTCTGCGCATGGCCACTGCAGTCCTACACTGATCCCTTTCTGCTGGATTCTTCAGAATGTATTATATTTATATTACACTAAATACACAGGCAGATTTAACATGATTTTGCTTGATTTAGTAAGGGTTAGACCCCCATACACACGATTAGATTTTCTGCAGATTTTTGTCTGCAGATTTACCAAAGCCATATAATATGAGGTCAAACCTTAGGAGTTTCAATTTGTATGCAATCAGGCAGGTCCTTGCACTACATGGTTTTGGTAAATCTAATAGACAAAAATCTAATAGACAGTCTAATGGTGTGTATGGGGCTTTAGTGGGTAGACAGATGGGTCCACCACAGCCTCAGACTTGTGCGTTGTGCATTTTACCGCTATGTCCCAACACACGATGCAGTAACAGCTAGGCTGTAGCAGCCAACACAAACGCAAGGCAGGGCATCACACACACATGCTGCGTTCCTAAGAACCACATTCATTGTGTTTTTTTTTTTTTTGTTTGTTTTTTAAGCAAAATGTTTTTTTGTCTTCTTCTCCCTTTTTTTTTTTTCTGACAGGGTGAGAGCGTTACACAGATTATATTCCTGATCTCATACTGGGGTGAGAGAATTGGAGAGAAGATCAAAAAGATTGCAAATTGGTGAGTGTTATAGCACTTCGGTTTTCATTTAAAATTGAGATGATAAATTGACTAAACAATGCCAGTTAATGAACTTCTTTCAGAGGAAATAAAATGCAAACTGTTTTTTTTTTTTTGCAGTATTAAACCCAAAAGCCAACATGTATTTTATTGCAGCTTGCCAGTTCTTAGATGTAATGGCTGCATTAGTTATTCTTTCTTAGGCTTTCTTTCCTTTATTTTCATCTGGTGATCTGGCCAGTAAGTCTATTGTCTTTTCAACAGAACAAGCTCTTCTGCACATGTAGCAGCTTAGCGTGTTGAGACAAACCATTTACCACAGACAGGGGGCTTACAATGTTCAGCTTTTATCTAAAGCCTTTATCCCAAGAGAAAAAAAAAAAGTTGCCGTAACTGGTTGCGTAGCTGCAGTTTGAGCCGGAGTTTGGCTTCAGTTTGTTAGTGTATCTAAATCTGCTAGTACAGCTAACACTGCCCCCCCAGACTGGCAATGCTGCTGTTCAAAGGTGCTTCCTGTACTCCTTCATCCTCCTGTGTTATTGGCCAGATCAACAGTTGGAAAGGGGGGAAAAAACCATAAAAAAAGAAAACTGATGCAGCCACCACATCTAATAATTGGTAAGCTGCAAAACGTAAGCTTTTTGGGTTTAATACTGCTTTAAATGCTAAGTACAATAATTTCTCTCCTCCTTCATTACATAAAGCTGATTGACAGCACACAACACTGAAAACTTACATTGAAAGTCGTCTTTACCACGTCCTAGATGCCTAAATGCATTGAGTTGCTGCCATGTGATTGGCTGATTAGCAATTTGTGTTGATTTCTGAGCATATCATTATCGTCTTCATTTTATAATTTTTTACTCCTTGCAGTTTCCACTGTCATATTTATCCATACGCTGATGATGAGACCGCCAGACTAGAAAAGCTGAGAGATCTCCTCTTGCAGATTCAAGACATGCAAAAGGTGACCCGTGCTATCCGTATTGCTTTCTTCTCGCTATTTCTATCTCTATCCTTAAACTGAGTTTGCCTCTGATTCAGACTGGCTCATTTGACAAAACTCGTTTGAAAAATCACTCATGTCCCATTTATGTCTTAAGATCTGTATTCCTTTTGCGGTGACAGATGTCTTACTGCATTGTAAAACAATTGTTTCCTATGTGTGACGTTCTTATGGCTGCGCTAAAATGCAGACATGCTGCATTTTATTACAGTGCACCATGCCAAATCGCATGGCAATGTACAGCTGCACAGTGCATCTTGCTGCTGTATGGTACCATGAACAAAGTGTATGTTTTGTACACTTCAAATAAAGTTTGTACAAAATAAAAAAAGTAGCCCTGTAATGTGCGGCGTTCAAGACATGCACCACAGTGCCCCCTAGTGCAGCCAGGGACAGCTGTCGGACCGGAAAAGTGCTCTGGCAGCTGTCCTTTCCCATGTGAATGCTATGCGGCCCAGTTCCTAACAGGCCACCGACTGGTACTGGGGCCCAGGGGTTGTGGACTCCTGTTTTTAAAGTATGGGGCCAATTTGTAGTCTCCCTGTGCTGATTAGTATGAAGTCTCACCTTCTATACTGAAAAATGAGGAAGGAGAAGCAAGTTCTTTTGTTCTCCCTATGCTTACTGAGGAGATGCTGCCACCTTGCCTATGAAAGGCAAAATGCCAGTTTCCAGGGCCCCCTTGACCTCCTTATACTTGCCTTCTCGGCACCCTTATTGACAATCCTTCCTCTCTTGTGGCCTGGGCACTTAAAAGTGTGGAGAAGCATGCGACTGCCTTTCTGGTCACCTGACCAAGGAAATGACCGCACTGCACCCCCTGGTTGCTGGTACTGCTGGCTGTGACCTAAGAAGGGGCAGCAAAAGGCTTGTAGGCAAGGAGTGCATTGGGGGGGGGGGGGGGTCTTTTGCAGAGACCCTGTCAGCTTTGTCTATCTATTTCATGAGCTTTATTGGCATCCCAGTCTTAGTCCATAGGGTTCAATATTGAGTTGGCCCACCCATTGCAGCTATAACGGCTTCAACTCTTCTAGGAAGGCTGTCCACAAGGTTTAGGAGTGTGTCTATGGGAGTGTTTGACCATTCTTCCAGAAGCGCACTTGTGAGGTCAGGCACTGATGTTGGGTGAGAAGACTTTGCTCACAGTCTCCGCTCTAATTCATCCCAAAGGTGTTCTATTGGGTTGAGGTCAGGTCTCTGTGCAGGCCAGTCAAGTTCCTCCACCCCAAATTCTCTCATCCATGTCTTTTATGGACCTTGCTTTGTGCACTGGTCCAAATCATTTGGTGGAGGAGAGATTATAATGTGGGGTTGTTTCTCAGAGGTTGGGCTTGGGGCCCCTTAGTTCCAGTGAAGGAAACTCTTAAGGCGTCAGCATACCAAGACAATTTCATGCTCCCAACTTTGTGGGAACAGTTTGGGGATGGCCCCTTCCTGTTCCAACATGACTGCTCATGAGTACACAAAGCAAGGTCAATAAAGACATGGATGAGCGAGTTTGGGGTGGAGGAACTTGACTGGCCTCAACCCAATAGAACACCTTTGGGATGAATTAGAGCTGAGACTGCAAGCCAGGCCTACTTGTCCAACATCAGTGCCTGACCTCACAAATGCGCTTCTGGAAGAAACATTCCCATGAACACACTCCTAAACCTTGTGGACAGCCTTCCCAGAAGAGTTGAAGCTGCAAAGGGTGGGCCAACTCAATATTGAACCCTACGGACTAAGACTGGGATGCCATTAAAGTTCATGTGTGTGTAAATGCAGGTGTCCCAATAGTGTGTGTGTGTGTGTGTGTGTGTATAGTGCCCCATCCTTGGTGTCAGTGGGCAGAATATTTCCTTATCCTTGGTGTCAATGGGAGAAATAGTGCCCTGTTGTTGATTTCAGTAACAGGAATTATGCCCCATTGTTGGAGACAGTGGGAGGAATAGTGTCCTGCATCAGTGGGAGTACTGTATGTACAGTATTCTGTAGATAGATATTAGTTCTGATGGGGCAAGGATTACCATTACACTTCCAAATCACATTGAAACTTTCATAACCGAGCCTAAAATAAAGTATGTTTACCTTTTTATAACTCCTTTTATAGCATCTAGCTGTTCCCAATGCTACAAGTGCCCTTTAATTTGTGTATTGTGTGCTCTACAGGTGATGCAACAAACGGAGGGTTTCCTAAATCAAGTCCTAAGTCAGGTTGCAGAAAAGTTACAGTTCTGGAGAGTCAGCGTGAGGAAGATGAAGCACATCTACCAGATCTTGAACATGTGCAGCGTGAGAGAGCGATGTCTTATCGGAGAGGTCTGGTGTCCTGTGGGCGATCTTCCTCCTCTGCAGGCGGCGCTGGCCCGAGCTTCGGTGAGATACTTTGGAAACGCACCTGTTCAGTGATGACGTCAAATGACAAGCTTTTCCACACAGAGGAAAGTGGGAAAAACTGGATCTGTGGGGTTATCTTAACTGGTATTGAGATGTCCTGGACCCCAATCATTAGTACAACTTAAGAGCTGTCTTTGGCATGCTCTCAGCACAGAAACCTCTGCCCCCCCCCCCCTTAGAATCATATGTGCAGCGTGTGGGTGCCAAAGCTGCTGACTTTTAATTTTTCATGCAGAGGCTGGACCTCCTCTTTAAGTAAAATTCCAAAAAAAATTTTCTACACCTTTAAAATATATTGAAAAAAGAATATCCCCACCAAGAGTGAGGAATTGGTACATAGGAAATACAAAATATAAAGTCAATGTATATAGTTGGAACGATACAGTTCATACAATGATGTGTCCTGATGTTTGTATGGTCAACGTTTCGCCACTAATTTGGCTTCTTCAGGACCCAGACATGTTGATTTTAGAGTTACCCATAGGACCCGGGAGCAGGCCAGCCAACCCAGATGCCTGGGGCTGGCATAGGAGCAGCCCAGGCGAAATTGGACTACAGCAAAAGAGATAAAAACGAGATGGCAGTCCTAAATATGGCAACTTTTTTAGAATATAAGACAGTGGGCAATGTACCTTTTGGTACAAGGACCACATGGTTTACGGGTTCCAAAATGGTCTAATGGTAGGGTGTGAAGAACCTATCAAAGCAGGTGTATATAGTAGTATTATGGCGTGAGTAATCCACCATGGGTCAAATTAAACCATCCAGACTTTTCATCCCCACACAGCTCAATTAGATTGCACAGCCCCTCGCACCATGTCCACCTGCCCACTGCCATAGGGAGCCCGCTCAATGGCTCATCGGGATATTCTTTTTTTCAAAATATTTTAAAGTTGTATAATAAAATGTTGTAATTTTACTTAACATGTCTCCTCTGTGGCCGTTATAGTCCATTATTGTAGGATACGTGTGTTTTCACCCTGGTATTTACCTAATATTTTTGTCTATATATTTTTCATATTTTAGATATTTTATTGGTTGAACTAGATGGACTGTTTTTTGTTTTTTTTTCCGGCCAGAGTAACTATGTAACATATTAAACTCAAAAAGCTAGAACACCAGAATAAAAATACTTACTTATTTTCCAAAAAATTTTTTTTTTTTAATTTTATGAGAGGCCATTGACTTCTCAAAATGGCAGTCATATGGCTGAAAATAAAGATCTTTATCTTTTGCGTAAAGCTTTGGAAATTGAGTCTATTGGGGCTTATGAATTTCGTTTTGCAAGCAGTCAAAATCTTTGTTTCGTTTTTTTCTTTTTTTTTCTTTCCATAATGTGTTATTCACAAATATGTAAAACAATACAACAACCATGCAGCCAAGGTGGATACAGAAAAAAGACTGTTTGTAACTTTGGTTACAGGATCTGTTACAAGCTGGTTGGTAAATTACAACCGAACAGTATCAACAAGGATGGGCATATGATCCTATGAGAACTAAACAAATAATAAAGGGTAGAAAGTGATATAGTGTATGTTATATGGTGATTGTAATCAGTGCCTCGGCAATGGGAATGACAAAGGTTCAGATCCCAAGATAAGGGGCACGATACCGGGTAGTGGTCAGTCAAGTGAATTTGGCGTGATGGAGGAAAGTGTAGCGAGGGAGAAGGAAGGGGCCCCAGGAAGCGCTGGCTGGTCCGCCGCCTGCCAATCCATTCCTTTCCTACATTATGCTCCAAAAATGAAATTTGGAAGCTGTGCCAATTTTACGTCCTGTAGCTGTTTAAGTCCTTCTCATCTTTGGGATAGCGCTGACCACACTTGGCAAACATGGCCAGTGACCACCAAGGATCGAAACTGAGAACTTTCTAACCAGATGTTTACTTTGTCTTCTTTTAAATCAGTATTGTTCCATCCATGCGTTTTCTTCCAGGAGAACGGTGGAGGGGGCGGAGAATCCTTCTGTCACCGTATCCATTGTCCTGTCAGCCCACCCACTTTAATCCGCACCAACAAGTTCACCTCGGGATTTCAAGGGATTGTGGATGCTTATGGTGTAGCAAGTTACCAAGAAGTAAACCCAGGTATGTTTTTTTTTTTTTTTTTTTATGGTTACTTTATACTTAACTCTTATTTTGCAAGTCCTCTTCCAGGACCGCACAGATTCTCAGTGCTGTCCTGGAAGATTCCTAGAAATTGAGTTACCAGGTAACTAACTCTGTTCTTATTCAGCTGGAACATATTTTTGAGATTTTCAAGGGGATTTGGTTTTACGTAGATGAAATCTTTAAAAAAAAAAAAAAGGACCTTGCATACTATCAGGTTATGTCTTCTGCATTTTTCTAAGCTCCAGAAGTTCCATTATTAGGCGGGTTTCACACAGCGATCCAATCAGGTCTGCCTGTCAGTTCTTCAGATGGACCTGATCAGACTAGCCATTGTTCTCTATGGAGCGGCAAATCTCAGCAGGGATTGTCCGCTAACACCCAGCGGAATCCAATCCAATCCTGCCTACCAAAAAAGGCCAGATGGGTAATCCATTGCCGACCCATCTCTCATCCATCCGGCAGATCGGATCGGATGACAGTCAGATGGAAATGGACAGGTGGTCCTGTTCCATCTGACCACCCCATAGAGAACAGCGGGCTGTGTCCGTGTCCGCTCTGCATAATGGAGTGGACATAGACCTGTCATCCGCTTGCTCAGTGTGGATCAGTGGAGAGATCCCCCACTGAGCAGACGGATATGCTTTACGGAGTCTGCCCCATGTTTAAGGGGCCTTAGACTTAAAAGTGAACATGTCTTGAATTAAATTCTTTAAGTAACCTTGTATAGTGTTCAGTCACACGTGATGCCTGAAGATTTCTCTGGTTAGCTTCAGTGGGGCTCAAGAATGCACTCATTGCCCCTGTGGTTTTCTTTGCCAATCTTGACTTTACAAAACATAGCGCTCAGGCACATCTGTCCCCCACAATGCAGATGGCTCTTGGTAGATTAGTAAGATATTGCATTGTGGGATGTGGCCACATAAGTAGAACTAAAGGCAAAACTTTTTTTTGTTTTATTTTGGATAGAGGAAAGCTTTTCATAGATGGCTTGGACTGTTGAGCAAGGACTGGCCAAATTTCAATCCATCTATGGGCAGGTGGGTTGTACAGAAGTCGAAGTTGAGTGCTTAGAAGAATTTCGGGAGATATAGCGGGCAGAAATCTAATGGCATTGTTATACTTGTTTGGCCTTTAATAGTGTATTCGAAGCATATATATATATATATATAATTTTTTTTTTTTTTTTTCTTCAACCACAGTCCGTGTTGATGGGGGAATCCCTCCCACTGCGCTATTGTATTCTGACAGCCGGAGGTTTCCTTTCCGTCAGCATACAATAATCACTGCTGCCGGCTCTGGCCTACACTACCACCATTCACTACTGCCCTAAAAAGGTCGAACTGACTAGACTACGACAACTCCCCCCCCAAATTCAGTACTGTCTTTTCAAATATGTTATCTAAAATGATACATTTGGATGCTGGTTATGTAACGTTTTTTAGTTTATTAATTCCCCTCTTTGTGTTCAATTGCAGCTCTTTATACGATCATAACGTTCCCATTTCTCTTTGCCGTTATGTTTGGTGATGTTGGCCATGGGCTCCTCATGTTCCTCTTTGCTCTTTGGCTAGTTCTTGGAGAGGATGACCCAAAGCTGAAAAATTCTGACAATGAGGTGAGAGTCTGCAACATATAGAATGTATGGTGACTATTACAAGAGAAATCTGGTTGTCTGTTACATTAATTAATTTTTTTTCTTTTGTGTCTGGCCAGATCTTCTCTATGTGCTTTGGAGGCCGGTATCTAGTTCTGCTCATGGGACTGTTATCCATTTACACAGGTTTTGTGTATAACGAATGTTTCAGCCGGGCAACCACCATTTTTGATTCAGGGTGGAGCGTTGCAGCAATGGCGAGAGCGAAGAACTGGACGTGAGTGTAACGATCAATAGCATTTTAAATGACAAATGTGACCGGTTCCCTTTTGTAATGTGGAGAAAGCTATAAATGTGATGATTGTATACATCTAGTTCTAACAATTTTTCTATTTAGGAGTGACAGCTTGACAAACAACTTTGTTCCTCCACTACTGGACCCCAATATAACCGATGTCTTCACCCATGTCTATCCATTCGGCATTGATCCGGTAGGGTCTTTTTATTATTACATTATGCTGCCTTTTTTTTCCCCTTGTGTTGTTGTTACCTTGTTAAACAAACTCCTACAACATGATGATGTCTATCTATCTATCTATCTATCTATCTATCTATCTATCTATCTATCTATCTATCTATCTATCTATCTATCTATCTATCTATCTATCTATCTATCTATCTATCTATCTATCTATCTATCTCTAATATATTGTGCGATTTGGACATGGCTATTGTACAGAACGTCAGTGATGGGTCCGGGGCAGGAGGATATTTTTCCCTAACTATCTAGGTTGTGGTCCTTTTTTAAGAGAGGATTGTTCAAGAGACATTTTTTAGTACTCAGAGGTCCTCACCCATACAGGGTGAGGGATTCCGGTGTAGTTCACTTAGATTAGAGGAATTTGGGTAGGAAAGCGCCTCCAAATACTAATTTACAGGGACTTTGGTCCCGAAAGGGTTGACCCGTCAGCAAGGTAAGCTTGAAAACGGGGCAAGAAGGAGTCAGCACCAGTCTGTGGAGAGGTTCACAGCTGTGAGAAAGTGTGGACTGTCTGGAGACTGAGATGTGTTTTTTGTGAGCTCCTGCAGCATTTGCAGTACCCCCGAAGCAGATGGGAACCCTAAACTCAAGTGTGGGACTAGTATATTTTCGGCGAGCCATTATATTGTTTGATTATACCAGGTTTATGGACTATTTACTTTATTTTTACTAAAGAAAGCTGTTTTTGCTTTTCTGTTTTGAGAGTCCAATAAAAACTGTTACTTTTTACTAGTGATCTCAGACATATACACTTGGTATTTTTGTGGTTGTAAACCTCAGTAATGGAATCTAAGCAAAGCACATATATAGTGTTTACTTATCTCTCTCCAGAGCTCTAAGTGTGGTTTTTCTCAGGTGCTTTGTTCCTCCATTATCATGAGTCACTTCTGAGAAGTTTTCGTGAGACATTTTGTGTAGGGAAAGGAGCTCAGAACAGAGCTTGTCTATTCAGAACACAGTTCTTCTGCTGTGTGAAGGGGTTGTGTTCTTTTCCTCCAATCAGCTCTCACACACTGTAACTGCAGTCTCTCTGACCCCTTTATCTGTGCTCCTGACAGATGAAGAAAGATTTTTCACACACCTGCCCTTTTGAAGGGGTACAAGGAAGAGAAGACAGCAGATAAACAAGTAAAACTTATGTAGGAGGATTTGTTTAATCTCTGCTTATCATCTGAGGCTATTCACTTCACTGGGTATATGTGAGGGTTTACATCCACTTTAAGCTGAACTCTAGGCAAATGGCTAAATGCACAGGTTAACTATATATATATATATATATATATGAGTTGTTTTACCTGCCAAAGTATTTGTATTTCTGTTCATTCAATCCTGTGATTTACACAGCTCTGGCACAGCCTGGCAGGAAAGGGGGGACAGTCTTTCTCTGGTACTGTTTAACTTTTACTTACAGGTCCTACAAACCGTCCCTACAAACCTGCCTTTGATGCGTTTGATGCTTTTTTTTTTTCCCCTCCCTTTTTTTTATTTATTTTTTATTTTATTTATTTGACTTCATCTCAATTCAGGACATCCGCGTTCCTTGTGGGTTTACAAGCATTCCAATGCTTTTCGCATGCATTTTGCTGTGTTCCATATATTTTTCTACTTTTTGTTGATTTGCACTGGAACACACTACACTGGAGCCATTGGAATACATGGAAAACACTGCATGCATTTTTGATGCAGATTAAAAAACGCACTGGACTGCATGTGATGTGGACCAGCCCTTTGGTTTTCAATAACCCTGTTTCCCTGTCTAGTTTTGAATTGTATTGTATATTGTCTATGGGTCAGCTCTGATTCTGAAAACAAAATGCTCTCTAGGGGTAACTGACCTTATCTTAAAGCGTAGCTCCAGATACCCCCCTCCCCCCCTCGAAAAAATGTAAATTCAGCAGCTACAAAATCTGTAGCTGCTGACTTTTAATATTAGGACACTTACCTGTCCAGAGATCCTGCGATGTTGGCACCCAAGTGGATTTTTCAATCGGCTCTGGGGTGGTGCCGCTATTCCTTTTTAAGGGGGACCGGCAGTGAAGCTTTGCATGCATGGTACCTGCTCACAACCACTAATTTGGCAGTGGAGGTGGGAGGAGGCAAACAAGTGGAGCTTTCCCTTTTTGGGTGGAGCTCTGCTTTAAAGTGCAAGTTTTGTATTCACTTGGCTGTAATCTACAATATAGGTGACCTAGTCCTGCATGCAATTTTTAATTTATTTTTCTTTTTTTTTTTTTCATTCCAGATATGGAGCTTATCCTCCAATCGCCTCACATTCCTGAATTCCTTCAAAATGAAAATGTCTGTTATTATAGGAGTCATTCATATGTCCTTTGGAGTGTTTCTAGGCATCTTTAACTTTGTGTAAGTACCACTACAACATTCAGCGTTGTCTACCTGAACTTCATGCAAACAGCAAAGTACACAGATTAACCACCTGCTGTCCAGGGCTATCTTTTTTCTAAATTGCAAGTATGCACAGGGAGAAGGGTCGGGGGAGCCAGGGGTGCTTTTAGGGTGGGGTTTTTTTTTATTTTTTTGTTCACATTGTATTTTATTTTTCACTTTAAAAAAAAAAAAAATATATATTTAACTGTATTGCTATTACAAGAGGCTAACAATCCCCGGTGTAAAAACTTGAGCCAGGTGACAGGTCCTCTTTATGGAGACATCGGGGATCTATTAGACCCCCGATGTCTCCCTTACCCTCCAAAGCGACTGCAACAACAGATCGAATGACAGCTCTGAAGCTGGAAGTAATGAAATGATCGTCTCTTTCGGCTTTATTGGTGGCAAAGGAGATGGAGGAACAGATGTGTTTGTAAAGCCTTTGTGTGAAGTTTTACCGGCCATTTACCTGGGTTTTCCTGGAAGAACAGGGGGGGCCTGGGAACTACCACAGCTGGTGGCAGGAGGGAAGGATGGCCATTCCCAGCACTAAAAAAGTGATTGGGTGGCTGTAGATCCACCTGGATCACTTTTATTAAACAGCTAATTGCTGGCTGTGAAAAATGGTACCAAGATCATGGCTATAGCTGCAGCCATGATCCTGGTATAACCACATGCTGAGATTTACACAGCATAGCCTTGCCTGACAGGGAAAGGCACCTGATTTTTCTTGGCTGCAGTAAAATCTAACATGTAATGTATGCATATAACAACTTCCCTTGTTTCTCCTCACTCTCTGATCAATATGCAATTCATTTTTCAAATCAGTATTTTTAAGAAATATAGGATCTCTTTTGAGACCCATTGGTGTCATCACTGGGTTTTTTTGTTGGTATTTGTTGAAGTTTGGTGGGAGGAGTCAACTACATAGAGGGTTCTTTACTGTAAGAGCGGATGTGGAATTCCCTTCCACAGGCGGTGGTCTCAGTGGGCAGGATCGATAGTTTCAAACAACTATTAGATAAGCACCTGAACAACCACAACATACAGGGATATACAATGAAATACTGACATATAATCACACACATAGGTTGGACTTGATGGACTTGTGTCTTTGTTCAACCTCACCTATTATGTAACAGGCCTTCTGTAAACATCACAGCAGCCTGCCTCTGATCTTTTTTTTAAAAGCCTACTGCTTCTTGAGAGTTGCGTGGAAAGAACGGGGAAAGTCCCTTTGTGTGTACAACACCCCCCCCCCACCCCACCCCACACGCTATTGATGGCCATACCTTACTGCGGGGAGAAAGACAAGGTGGTGATGCTCTGCTGCATCCCGGGTAGGAAGAAGAATGCTGCTGGGGCGTTGGTTCTCCTCTAGACCGAACAGGAGGCGGGTCCTAAAACCCGTCCTAAGACTCCCTGCCAATTGGGCCTCAGGAGCCACTTTCCTAAATGGCCGGGAGGAGAATCAGAAAGACCATAGCGAATATAAATGTGCTATAGTCACACAACTGGGTGGGCTCAGATGTAGTGTTCTGCACTCCAAGCCCACCCTTTTTTTAAGCCAATTGGAGCCTCTGGCTCTAATCACGTGTTTCTAAAAAAAAAAAAAAAAAAAAAAAACCATTGGAATCCATGCGTCCGGTGCCCTGCATGGAGATTAGGGGCCTTGCGCATGGATCCGGGGGGGTGACGCTCACAATGTAGCGGCCACCACTGTGTTTAACAGATTGCACAGCTAAAGTCTGCACCACCTAATGGCCAGCAGGGACATCTAAAGGGGCTCCAGTTAGATGTTCTATCTTTTAACATTTGTGAAGAAGAACAAAAAATGATGGCAGAGAGAGCCAATAGCTGTTTGAGGTAGTCCAATGACCATATGGATCAGGGGGAATGAAAGTAGCCATCAGAATGCTACTTGTTAGCATATGACCAATGCAAAAACATACACAAAAGGATTCAAAGCCTAGTGCATTACCACCAAAACCATTTATTGAAAACACACGACCGTGTTATACTCACAAGGTAGAAAATCAAATCAAATGGTCATGTATATTGTTATATTGGTGTCTTCTCTTGCAGTCACTTCAAGCAGAAGTACCGCATCCTCCTGGTATCTATCCCAGAGCTGCTCTTCCTGCTGTGCCTCTTTGGATATCTGGTGTTCATGATTTTCTACAAGTGGTTTGCATTTGATGCCAGTCGAGCTCAGTCTGCTCCAAGCCTGCTCATTCATTTCATTGACATGTTCCTTTTCACCAAGAATAAGGGCAACATAGACCTCTTTAAAGGGCAGGTGAGCTTTATCCGCCATTTGTACAAATTCTCCATCAGTATTGTTTTGTCACGGCCATGTGCTGTTGTATTCGATATGTGCAAAGAGATGACACAAATACTTTTATATATAACATTTAATAAGAGTAATGACAGATACAGATGATAATAGAAAGTATAACAATAATTCATAACTAAAGATGCTGTTTCCACCATGGAGTCCCACCTGCTTACGCAGCGTGGCACATAGGTAATCAGACGCATGCATGATTGCAAGCTCTGATATGAGACCTTATGAGATCTTACAAGTTTTGGCTGTGGTAATAAATGACTTGGACTTTGCAGAGATTTATGCAGTGTAATAGTAGAATGTGTACATCTATCTAGGGATTGATAACATTGGCAGAATAAGTATCGGGGGTATCGTACCAAGTGTTAAGCTCAGATGTAGTCCGTATATTGCTGGAAACTCTTTTTTTTTTTTAAATATACAACTAGACATACACTATTCCTTTTTGTTTTTGTTAATGTTTTTTTCATTTAGCCAGTGTGTTGAATGAAAAAAAATTAGGTGGATGGAGAAATCCCCACCACCAGGACATTAGCGGCTCCCTTTTCTGTCAGAATACACTGATCAGCGGTTGCAGCTGATTGGCTTCAATTGCTGACCAAGAAAAAATGTCCAGCTTGAAAGGGCATGGCTGGTACCTGCTGAATCGGCCGAATTAGGATCAATGTATGGCCAGTTTTAGATGGGTATGTGGAATTTGAAAACAGCAGTTGATGTGAAATTCTCATTGATTTCAAAACACAAATAAGTAGTATAAAGAATTACTGTACATGAGTTTTAAGCTACATTCACATGGGCGCTTTGGCCCGGTGCAAATAGCAGTGGCAGGAATTTCCTTATTCCTGCTGCTGTTTTTGACACCTGTGAGCGGGTAGCTGCGGCCTTTTGAGTCTCTACACTGTAATGATAGGTTGCTGGCAGCCACAGCTATTCGTTGCTGTTTGGACAGCCAGCGATCACCACAGGTCATTTCTGGCTGTGGAAGCAGCCACAAAAAGCTGCACCCTTCTGCAATCTTGTCATTAAAGTGTACGGCTGAGGTCGGCAATCCATCGATCAGGGCAGCATCTGCATTTGCTTCTATGGGCTGCCTGCACGCTATATATATATATATATATATATATATATATATATATATATATATATATATATATATATTAAACCTAGATATGATATCCTCTAACTTCTAATTTAAAATGAAGGAAAACATACAAGCTGTTAGATCTTTCCATCTGAAAGATAAAAAGATAATATTAAAAAGAAGAAATGTAATCGCTTCAGTTTGCTGGACATGTACACATATAGGTTTTCTGACACATTAAAAGCTAAATTCAGGAAAAAAATAAAGTGGGGCTCAGCAACCTGTAGATCACGGAAATGTGACTGCTAGATCTCGGTCTAGGCTGCCAATCCGGGTTATCAAACAATGTAGAGACATTACTTGTAAAGTTTGAGCTGTAGTAGGGAGCAAGAGCCACATAAGACGATGCTTCCTCTGTAGTGCTGGCTCCTGTCCCATGCGGAGTGATACCAACTGCACTCCACCTCTTATCCCGGCTAGTGGTCTCCAAAATGGTGCCAACAGTAGGAAAGAAGATATCTTCATGTCAGTGTGAAGCAATACACTGGGCATTATAGTACAGGGCTGCTTTCACACTGATGCACTGTGGTTTAACCACAAAGCGGGTGCAATGTACCTGCAGCTTTCCTGCGCTTAGCCATAGACTTCTATTATATCCTGCTGTTTTACCACCCCCCTACTTTAGTGTGAACAAGCCTAAGGGTGCCGCTGCCGAATGCTACTAAGGGCTCATTCACAAGTGCAGCAGGCACTGCTGCTCCTCTTAAAAGTGATCCAATTGTGTGTGTGTGTTGACAGGTGGCGAGGAGGCGATATGTTGCTTCTTCACCACCTGATTTAAACCCATGAATGCCGTGCAATGCACGCAATTGCGACACAGTAGTACGGCAATTAAAGGTTTAAATCGGATGTGAGGAGACAACACGGTGCACGGTGATCTTTGACTTCTCCCATGTTGATCAGGTAGATCTTCACCACCTTTAAAGTTGTCTACTCCTGTAATAAAGGAAACAATAAATTATGTGGTAATGTATTGGCTGGAAGAGGAAAGAGAAGAGGCTCTCATAGCATGAATCAGTCTTAATGAGGAAGTTAATTTTTTTTTTTTTTTAAAAAAAAGCTTCTAAACACAGCATGTAAACGCAGCAAAACGGACATTTTAAACGTGGGTCAAGTTAAATCGTTCAGGAGAGGTTGTGAAAATGTCCTCCATTAATAGCGCTGTCCCTTAAAACGTAGTACCCTTTATTATGAATGAATACCCTTGAATGATCTAATTATCATTTGGACAGCCCCCCCATTTAAATGAATATGTAGAAACTGTGGCACAGTTTAGACATCCCTTTACAAGTAGAATTTCTGCTTTTGCTAGTCTTTTCTTTCATTGCATTATATAATGGGGAATAAGAGATGCACTTTGAAAATTCCATAATGTTGCCATTGCATCACACAGAAGGCTAGTGCAGTGAAACTTACAAGATTTCCATATAATTCTTGTGTTCTCCTGTAGGACGTTGTACAAATGACTCTAGTGATTGTTGCTGTGGCGTGTGTACCGATTCTGCTCTTTGGGGATCCCATTTACCAGTACATCCAGCACCGTAAGAAAAAAAGAGCAAGGGAAAATATTGCACAGGTAAAACACTAATCTTTGAGTAGAAATTCTTTCCTCTCAAAAGGTGCAGCCCTGGATCCCTCTGAAGAACAAGCGGTCCAGCAGCTTTGTTCCCCCGACTTCACCCAAGTTGCTTTACTTTATTCCTTGGTGCACACCGATCAGCCATAACTTTTTACACCCATCTAATTTTGAGTGGGTCCCGCTTTTGCTGTCAAAACAGCCCTAATGCATCGGGACATGGACTTCATTGGACCTCTGAAGGTATGCTGTGGGATCTGGCACCAAGCTGTTAGTAGCAGATTCTTTAAGTTCTGTAAGTTGGGAGGTGGGTCCTTTTTATGGATTGGACTTGTTTTTCCAGCACATCCCACAAATGCTAGATTAGATTGAGATATGAAGAATTGGGAGGCCAAGAAAACACCTGTTCCTCAAACCATTCTTGAACCATTTTTGCAGTGTGGGAGGGTGCATCATCCTGCTGAAAGAGGCCTCTGCTATCAGAAATATACTGTTTCCATGAAGGGGTGTACTTGGTCAGCAACAATTTTTAGGTAGGTGGTACATGTTAAAGTAAAATCCACATGAATGGCAGGACTCAAGGTTTCCCAGCAGAGCATTGCCCAAAGCATCACACTGCCTCCACCGGCTTTCCTTCTTCCCATACTGCATCCTGGTGCCATCTCTTCACAAGATCTAAAAGTTATGTGATTCAGACTAGGCCACCTTCTTGCATTGCTCAGTGGTCCAGTTCTGATTCTCACGTGTCCATTGTAGGTGCTTTTGGCTGTGGATATGGGTCAGCATACCCTGACCGGTCTGCGGCTACACAACAAACTGCGAAGCCCATTTTCTTTCTGCTTTCAACACATCAACTTTTTGTAATGATGATCAATGTTGTTCATTTAACCTGTCAGAGGTCACAAAGTTATGGCTGATTGGTGTATGTTTGTAATGGTGGCCATCATTAGTTCTGAGGCTGCTTTCTTGCTTGCTTTTTTAGTAGCACTTCAACCACTTCTCATCAAATGGTGGTAAAAAACATCCTGGAACTCAAGTGGTAAAACAAGCTCACCACTGTTTTGCTACTGTTTTCTTCACTTGACTCCCAGCTATCTGGTAAACGTGACCTACCCGATCACGTTTATGGTACTGTGAGTGACGTGCTCTGCCGTGGTTCCCTGCCATAGTATGAGTGTGATTTGAATGACCGCTTTGAGTCTGCTGGGGCTGTTGATATATCTAAGATGCCTCAGGACTTTTAGATGTCTACACAAGGGAGCCTTGTACAGGTAAAATACATTCAAATTTATCCCCGACTAGAACCACCTTGCATGCTGGCCAGGGACAAACTAAATATAAAACCCCCACAATTGTTTTAGGGGCATTGGGGTTGATCTCTTTTTCATAATGCTGTACCAAATGATATATATTTTTTTTTTTTATACAAGCAGTGCAGCTGATTGTTGTTTGAGGGAATTGTGATGTGTTCAGGCAAATAACATTCATAAAATAGGTTTTATGCACATCTAATCTTATGGGATGATTGTTGTTGAAGTGAATAGCCAGGCAACCGGTTCTCTTTACTCAAATTCATAGAAATTTGGTGGCTATTGATTATGGTGTATATTGTCTTATGAATGTGGATAACTGAAGCATGCCAGTGCTGCTAAATTTATATAGGCGTTTGCATCCTTTGGTTATAAAAGGGTTATTTTACTTTTATTTTTCAGGGCGTAATAAATAATGGTGACAGGAGTGGTTTACTGGCGGATGAAGAAAACCACTCTGTTGAGCCCTCAGAACATGGGGGAAAAGGCAAACATGATGATGAAGAGGTAAGTATTGCTAATGGCATTCAAAAGTGTTGTCACAATGGGTAATAAAGTGGCAGGAGGATTTGGAAAGTATTTAAATTAGAACTAAAGTCTGCAGCAATCTACTGTGTTACAGTAGGGGTAGGCAAACTTTCAGAGGTTGAGATCTACCTGGACAACATGGAGGAAAGCAAAGATCCCCTGGGGGGAGGTTGTACTAGACGGCACCCTTAAAAAACAAAACAAAAAAAAACCCTGTTCCCTTTAAAAAAACGTAATGTTCTGTACCAATCATACCCCCCCAACGCAGTGTCCTCTGCCCCCTTTACATCACCCCAACCCCCCCCCCCCCATTGTGTCCTATACTCCGAGTGCAGTGTCCTCTGCCTCCTTCATATCACACAACCCCCCCACTCCCCACTCTAGTGTCCTGTACTCCTCCCAATAGCAGTGCCCCCCCCCCCCAAGTAGTGTCCTGTACTCCCAATGCAGTGTCCTTTTCCCCCTTCACATCACATGCCCCCTAAAAAGCAATCCCTTCTCCCACCCCCTCACTATAAATGTATGTCCTCTTCCCCCAATCACATCAGCCCCCTAGTGTCCTATGCCCCCCATAGCAGTGTCCTCTGCCTCCCTCCCCCCACAGTAGTGCCCCCCCTCCCCCGAAACAGCATCCTCTGCCCCCATTCACACCCCCCCCCCCAAAGCAGTTGTCCTTTTCCCCCCTTCACATCACACCACCACCCCCCTCCATTGTAGTGTCCTGTACCCCCCAATAGCAGTGTCCTCTCCCCCCCCCCCCCCCCCCTAGTGTCCTCTACCCACTGAAAGCATGCCCTCCTCCCACCCCCTCACTGTAGTGTCCTCTGCCCCCCCCCCCCCCCCTCCAACGGTGTCTCCTCCCACCACATACACACATGCTATGTAGGTAGCACTTCCTACCTGCCAGCGTGTGTACTGCAGAGAGGAGATCAGGAGACAGCATAGTGCTGGATGGAAGACAGGAGCAGAAGCTGCTGGAGTTAACATTTCATAAGCTTGTGATTGGTTGTAAGGACTGCCTAGCAACCAATCACTGAGCAGCCTCCCGCTCTCCGCTCTGCAGAGAGCTGTGGTCGCCATCCACCTGTTGGCTCTCCGTGGTTGATCGGGATCGACAGCTTGCTGACCCCAGTTTTAAAGTAATACCCCCTACTTTGTGCAACTTTTTCTCCTTAATTCAACATTAAGGCTCGGTTCACGTATATCCTAATGGGATGTGTTTTTGGGTTTCGGCGCATCCAATTTGCATGACAGGTGATTGTGACAGGCTCTCTATGGAGCCCGGTTCACATATCTCTGCAGCGGCTCCGGTTCGAATTGCACAGAAGTCCTGTGCGTCTCCTGGTCCATTTCAGGTCCAAAATCGGGCTGAAATCGGACCTGAAATGGTGAATGGGGTGCACCGGACCCCTGCTGTGAGCTGCTCCGTACGGCAGTGTGAACCCAGTCTTAATGTTTCCTCCTCGCTCCTCTTACTTATCCTGACTACCCTGTATAAAAAGGTCTGCGCACTTACTATTTTTATTTACGCTCTGGTCTCATCTCGTAATCCTACAGCTCTTGTGCAAGGGAGTGCTTGACGATGGCTGTGAATTCTGGGAGCTGTGACATTACCCATAGGCTCTCATGGCCCAGCCATTGTTGGTGTGCTCTCCTCTCCTCTGCAGCAGCCCATCACTGATACAGGGGAGCCAGAGCTGCAGGATAACGTGACCGTAGTAGATTAAAAATAGGTAGGTACACAGGTCTTTTCTTTACGGGGTAGGCAGGATAGCTAGGAGTAGGGGAGAGGGAACATTTTTAAGAATAGTTGGAGGTTAGACTTTCCTTCCACTTTTACTAGAGGTTTATGAAAAGTACACAAACAGAAAAGCCCAGCACACTGTACACAAGTATTCAGTGCGCTATCAATAGCAGAGGAAGTCGTATAGTGTGCATCCAGATGAAACTGGCTCTATTGAAGTTGTGTGCACCCCATAGAACAAGGTTTCTCAACCCTAGTCCTCAAGTATCCCCAACAGGTCGTGTTTTCATAATTTTCCTCAGATGAAACAGCTGTGGTAATTACTAAGGCAGTGAAACTAATCAAATCACCAGTGAAAATAATGGAGAGCCAGAAAACATGACCTGTTGGGGGGTACTTGAGGACTAGTGTTGAGAAACATTGCCATAGAACACAGCAGCATTGGAGCAAACTCTATAGCCCAGGGGAATATCTATGGTGGTCAACGGGTCTGGTGGAAGGATGGGTGTCATACGGTCAGGTGTCCAGTTAAGTGTGCCTGCTGCTATGCCCTTCAATGATAACTGAGACACAGTAGGGAGAGAGAGAAAACTGAAAAGCTGCACAGATTTTTACTAAGTGCCCGAGACAGAGGCAAATAGGACAGAAAACAGGTGAGGCTGTAGATGCATTTTCGGAAATGGGGACCAAAGATATGGAGTGTCTTAAGGAACCTTGGCTTACAGTAACAGATCTGTTTCTTCCCTATTACAGTTTGATGCCTCCGAGGTATTCCTGCACCAAATGATTCATACCATAGAATACTGTCTGGGCTGCATCTCTAATACAGCATCCTATCTCCGACTGTGGGCGCTGAGTTTGGCTCATGCACGTAAGTGTATATATATATATATTTTTTTTTCCCTAAACACCCATAATGTTTCCTTTTTAAAGCACAACTCTGGGAATTTTTTAAAATACTGGACCTCTAAGCAAAGTAAAAAATGTAAAAGCCACCCAGGCTGCAATACACCTTTTTAATCAGGAATTGTCAAGGCAATTCTTCTATTCCTCTACAAGATGTCCTCTGTCTTGGGGTTAAATGACGCCTGCTGGCACCCTTCATTCAATGTATGCAGGAAGCAGCTCTCTGCATCTCCGAGAACTGTCCATCACTGAAGAAGATCAGGAAAAGAAGAGGACCCCGTGTGTCCCATAACTGGCCAGCAGACTTCGAAAAAAGCATGAAGCCTAGGAGAAGGGGCACCTGTGGAGGCTAGAAACTCTGACTACGCTACTCCCCTAGGGACAGGTAGCACAAAGAGGATTAAAGACTACCCATGCCTCAGTGTGATTGATGGACACTTTTACTACCACCAATCGACTGTCAGTAATAAAGCAGATGGAGTTGGTTGGGTGATGCCAGGAGTACTAGAGGTAGTCTGAATAGAAAAATACTGGATGCCACTTCAGAGTAATTATGGGTGACAAAGTGATCAATTGTGTCACTTTGGACATCACATTTAAAGTGGAACTTTAATACAAGAATGAAAAAAAAAGCCAAACGGACAGAGTTTTTTATGCTGAAGAAACAATGGGGTTGATTTACTAAAGCTGGAGTGTGCAAAATCTGGTGCAGCTCTGCACAGAAATCAATTAGCTTCCAGGTTTTTTTTTTTTTTTTTTTTTGTTAAAGCTTAATTGAACAAGCTGAAGCTAGATTGGTTTCTATGCAGAGCTACACCAGATTTTGCACTTTCCAGCGTTAGTAAATAAATCTCAATGTCTCTTCTCCATTAAAGTCTCTTAACTATGCCCTGTACACTGAGGTGCGCATGGGCATCTGAGTGTACAACTTCGGGACTACCAAGATGAATAAACTCCTGTGCATGCACAGCAGTGATGTCGTCTTGGCCTGGCCAGTGAAAAATGGACGAAGATTGGTGGCTAAAGATCGGTACCCAGAAGCTGATCGGCCCAAGATGTGAGCAGCTGGTGGGGAAATCTGAGTCCCTACTGTTCTGGAGAGAAGGTGAGTATAGTTCCACTTTAATATTAAGTGATATTAGAAATAATTGTGCATACGCAGTACTTTGTTTTGCATTTCTCCTAAAAAAGTAGTGTACTTCTGTATGTGATTGTGCCTATGGACATCTGTGCCTACAGCCTCGTAACTGTATATCTGCAGTGTGAGATCTCAGAGGCACTGCAGATTGCTAGTCTAGAATAAAGTGGATTTGGTAATGGCACGACTGTCCACCTTGCTGGAGGTTATGATATGAATATGCAAAGTCCTGCTTCTACCAAGATGGCCGTTCCCATACAGAAACAGTGCAGGACAAGGCATGGTAAGTCGCCAATGGCAAAAGATCTACTGCAGAGATACTACAGGCAATGCTGGTGACTATTTCTTGCTCGTCCCCCTGCCTGCCTTTTTTGAGCACAGCTTTAACAGTTCAGTTCCATTAAGTGCTGACTGTGCATAAGCATTGATATCATTTACTTTTAGCTGGAGGTCTGCTCTAAAGCTTAGCAGTAGTTCTTGGACATTTTGTTGAATTTTCTTCTTTTTTTTTTTTTCTGCATTGAGCGCCTTTTTGAAGAGAATCAGAGATAACTGTGCTTATGTACAAGTTAAAGTATTTATTTGCAGTACACTTTTCCTATCAGTAACATGTGCACTACTAATGATTGATGGCCTCTAAGCTACAAAACCAAGCTGAACTCACCTGATTCTTCTTTTTTCTTATACCCACAGAACTGTCTGAAGTCTTGTGGCAGATGGTCATGCACAATGGTTTAAACCACAGCACTCGTGAATGGAGTATTGCTATTGTTCCTGTTTTCGCATTTTTCGCGGTGCTGACGGTAGCTATTCTGCTCGTCATGGAGGGTCTCTCAGCCTTTTTACATGCCCTCCGTCTGCACTGGTAAATACAAATGAGAGTTTTCTTTGATTAGTAGAAAAGAGTAAACTTGTCTTTCCTTGAATTCGAAAATGGCTCTTAAGGCTCAGTTCACACTACTGAAATGTGACTGATGCAATTTACAGTGTGACTTTGCATATTCCATGGGGGCCAAGTAACACTGTAAATCACACTACAGTAGTGCAGGAACCTTTTCCAAAATCGCACTTTTCTGAGTTGCATTGATTACAATGGGCGCCACTGAAAACAATATGATTTCCCTTGTCATGCTACGGTCAGGACTCTGTGCAGGCCAGTCAAGTTCCTCCACCCCAAACTCGCTCATCCATGTCTTTATGGACCTTCCTTTGTCCACTGGTCCAAATCATTTGATGGAGGGGGGATTATGGTGTGGGGTTGTTTTTCAGGGGTTGGGCTTGGCCCGTTAGTTCCAGAGAAGGAAACTCTTAAGGTGTCAGCATATCAAGACATTTAGACAATTTTTTGCTCCCAACTTTGTGGGAACAGTTTGGGGATGGCCCCTTCTTGTTCCAACAAGACTGCACACCAGTGCACAAAGCAAGGTCCTTAAACACATGGATGAACTTGATTGGCCTGCAAAGAGTCCTGACCTCAACCTGATAGAACACCTTTGGGATGAATTAGAGCGGAGACTGCGAGCCAGGCCTACTTGTCCGACGTCAGTGTCTGACCTCACAAATGCACTTCTGGAAGAATGGTCAAACATTCCCATACACACACTCCTAAACCTTGTGGACAGCCTTCCCAGAAGAGTTGAAGTTGTTATAGCTGCAACGGGTGGGCCAACTCAATGTTGAACCCTACAGACTAAGACTGGGATGCCATTAAAGCTCATGTGTGTAAAGGCAGGCATCCCAATACAGTATGTGTGTGTGTATGTATGTGCATTTTTTTTCCCCTTTCACCTCTGTGTCTATAGCAGGGGTCTCCAAACTTTCTAAACAAAGAGCCAGTTTACTGCCCTTCAGACTTGAGGGGGACCAGACTGTGGCCATAGAAATTAGTAGATTAATAGAGTAGAAATTATTCTGGAGTCAGTGGGAGTAAACCATGCATCTTTGGCATTAGAGGGATGTCCCATCCTTGGTGTCAGTGGGTGGAATATTTCCCTATCCTTGGTGTCAATGGGAGAAATATTGCCCTGATGTTGATTTCAGTAACAGGAATTATGCCCCATTGTTGGAGACAGTGGGAGGAATAGTGTCCTGCATCAGTGGGAGAAATAGAGCCCCAAGGGCCACAGTTTGGAGACCACTAACCTATAGACACACGCAGCCTGGCTTGGTATGTTATACTTACCTGCTCTGTGCAAGGGTTTTGCACAGAGCAGCCCCGTTCCTCCTGTTCTGGGATGCCCCAGTGGCGCTCCTGGCCCCCCCTCCTCATCGGGAGAGCCGCCTTCCATGGGGGCACCCGTGCGGGCACGCTCACGAGTCCCGCTGCTGCGTCCATTGACACAGACTCGGGGGGGCACCCCCCGCTCTCATGTCACTGGAGGATTTGATTGACAGCAGCGGGAGCCAATGGCTCCCGCTGCTATCAATCCGATGAGGACAGACATCGGCTGGAGTTGCTGGGCTCATGCTCGTCATTTGAACGAACGGGTTCAGGTAAGAAAAAGGGGGGTCTGGGGGCAGCTGCAGCACAGAAGTTTTTTTCACCTTTAATGCAGAGAATGCATTAAGGTAAAAACCTTTATTCTATTGGTTTTCATCTTATACGTTATAGGGGGCCTCAACTGTGGCCTCTGACATCAGCAAATGGCCGCATATAATGTTCAGTATATGGAATGCTTGAGAGGACTGTTAGAGACTGCAGACCTATTAGAGGAAATGCGGGTCAGTGTGTGTGGACAGGACACATTTTGGGCTGGGGAAATGCTGCAGAAGACGATATAAAATTGGGAACATATTACATGAGGCTAGTAGAGATCCCTGCTATCACCCCATAATCAATGAAGAAAAAAGAGAACGTTGGGACGTTAAATGAGACGGTGACCTGGTAAGGTCAATTGCCTCCATCCCTATCTAAATGAGACAAACGGGAGGACTGAGGGTTGGGACTTTAAATGAAGCACGCAGGTGTATAAATTTTACATTTTTTGGAAATCCAGTAATATGTTACATGAGGGTAATCATGAGTAGACATAGATAACCAATGTGATTCATTATTCAGTAAATATACATACAGTAATTACAAATTGCCACTTAGTACTATAAATCGCATAATAAAAGTAATGATTTGGTCAGCTAAAACATATAATTAGGCATAAAGATGAGTCATAAGAGGGCCAATGAGAGCTGGAGATGTGTGTCGGTGTAAATCCAGGAAGTGAACAGGCAGCAGCTTCAGCTGTCCTCAGTTAAAATGGCTGCGGCCAGACTCGGTGAAGGGAGATTTCTTCAGCATATTTGGCAAGTACAGAATCTCAAAAAAAAAATATATATATATATATAAATAAATAATATCTTTAAAAAATCTGCTTTTATTGGAAGCTATTTGTGATCTCAATCATTCATTTGTTGTCATTTTTCTCCTATGCAGGGTGGAGTTTCAGAACAAATTTTATACTGGCAGCGGATACAAGTTCACTCCTTTTTCCTTTGAGACGTTCTATTGATTTTAGACCGGCTTTGTTTTTTTTTTGTTTTTTTTTTTACTAGAAATTCTAAGAGGTCCAATGGAATGACTGTTGATGGACAAAAGAGTGTGTACTTTGCATTGCAAAATAAATTCATTTTAAGCATTGGAAGCATATTGTCTTTGTTTCTTTATAGAAGGAAGTTAGAGCAATTCTGTTGCCAGTTTGCTTGGTAAAGCTGCAAGCATTGTCTTCACCCTCTGACACACTACCAGGATGTGTCTGATGCCTGTGTCTACTACTGAAGTGTTCAGGTTCCATCTGCTGGCTGCAGGCACTACATCACATAGCATACACGTCACTACACAACTCAAGAGATGTTGTTCCGTTCTCAGGAAAACACCACCAGTGCCCAGTTATAATGTATACTAGCCTACAGCTAAAGTATACATTTGTCTTGCATTCGTTGATGGAGACCACTCTTCTGATTCTTGACCATAGGGTTTATGGCGCCACCTACAGGAGTAGGACACTAGGGAGAAAAAGAACCCTGCACCACCTATGGGCAGTTGTAGCTGGTATAAACCCCCTCTGCTAAAGGGAAGCTAGTTATTTCTGCCTAGTGTTTCAGGAGTAAGGACCTAGTTCCCTGCTGTTAGCTTTTTCCTGGGATTATTCTCTGCAGAGATCTTCAGTCAACATCCTTGGGTCCCTTTCACACGGGCGGTCCCAATCGGACCATGCGTTACCCTGTATGGAGCGGCTGATGCCAACGGACACACCCTCCTATTTCCGATCCTATCCACTACAAACAGACGGATGGGGATTTGTTCCCCATCCATCTCGTGGATCAGGTCGGATGACAGTTGGATGGAAACGGACAGGCAGTCCATTTTCATCCGACCACCCCATAGAAGAAAGTGGGCTGTGTCCATGTCCGCTCTGCATAAGCGGAGAAGACACGGACCTGTCATCTGCCTGCTCAGCGGACAGATTCCATGCTGAGCAGGCGCCTGTCTGAAAGGGGCCTTAGACCCAATGTATGCAATAACTACCTTTGTGAAACATTAAATAAATACATAAGGATGTGGAACGCTCTTCCACAAGCAGTGGTATCACCAGGGAAGGTCGATCAAAAACTATTAGATGGGCATCTTTAACAAACGCAACATACGGGAATATGGGATTTATAATTGACAAACACACACAACACGGGTTGAACTGGATGGACTGGTGTCTTTATCCAACCTTACCAATTATGTAACAAAAAAATTATTTAAAGTGCATACAGTACAGGGGAAAAAGAATACAGGAGTTCCACCTGCACAGCCGAGTCGATCATTCACAGGTATCTGTAAATGAAGAAATTACAAATCGCACGCTTTCCCGCACGCAGCCGCACACAAAATGTGCTGATTGAAAGAAAACACATGGGGTGCCATTAATGCTTGGGCCTCATGCACACTGGACGTTCTAAAATGCCTGTAGCGTTAGCTGTAGAATGAGTTTTGCAGTAGCGTTTTTTAGCTGTTGCGTTTTTTTTAACAAAACAATACTCCCACAAAAGTTTTATGGCTGATAAACGCCGAATAGCAAAGTTAGAGCGTTTTTTACAGCTGAAAAATTCCTCGTAACCACTTAGAGACTGGAAGATTTCCCCTCTTAATGACCAGGCCATATTTTGCGATATACGGTACTGCAACGCTTTAACTGACAATTGCGCAGTCGTGCGACGTTGTACACAAACAAAATTGATGCCCCCCCACAAATAGATCTTTCTTTTGGTGGTATTTGATCACTTCTATGTTTTTTTTTTTTTTGTTTGTTTTTTTGCGCTATAAACAAAAAAAAACACAATTTTGAAAAAAACAAACAATTTTTAACTTTTTGCTATAATATCCAAAAAATAAAATTCTTCATCAGTTTACGCCAATATTTATTCTTCTACATATTTTTTTTTAATAAAAACGATCGCAATAAGCGTATATTGATTAGTTTGCGCAAAAGTTATAGCGTCTACAAAATAGAGGATACATTTATGGCATTTTTATTTAATTTTTTTACTAAGAAATGGCGGCGATCTGCGATTTTTAGCGGGACTGCGACATTGCAGCGGACAGATCGGACACTTTTGACAGTTTTTTGGGACCATTGACGTTTATACAGCGATTGGTGCTATAAAAGTGCACTGATTACTGTGTAAATGTCACTGGCAGGGAAGGGGTTAACACTAGGGGGCGATCAAGGGATTAAATGTGTTCCCTGGGGGGGGGGGGGAGAGACTGACTGGAGGAGGAGGAGAGAGATCGCTGTTCTGGTGATTACCAGGAACAGCAGATCTCTCTCCTCCCATCAGAACGGGGATCTGTCTGTTTACATTGACAGATCCCCATTCTGGCTCTCTTTCCTGCAATTGAGGGTGGCCAGCGGGTGTCGGCCACACACATTGGGTCCCCCCGTCGTGTGGCCGCGCGTCTGCTGTCTCTCTTAAAGGACTTGACGTACAGCTACGGCGATTCGTGGGACAGAGCCAACCTGCCGCAGTATGACGGCAGCTGGTCGGCAAGTGGTTAAAACCCTTTTTTCTAGGGGGGTTTTCCAGCCAGAAAAAGCCCCTGTCCAAAAATGCCAACAGCAGCCTATGTGTACATGGACACCTAGGAGCACATGGTGGGGAATTTACTGGCTGCAGAAAAAAAACGCCCAAAGCCAAAAACAGCCGCTGTAAAATCACGGGATCTTTCAGAATCATATTACATCCAGCAACAAAAAGCAGATGTACCTTTTTATAGCATTACTTAATTAATTTCGTACATTTTCAGCTCTCTTCTGTCTTTGCATTTGAGCACTTGCATGAGATTCACCAACCGTTTATATTTAACATCAGGAACACAAAGTCACTAATTTTATAGCAAACATTACAATCTAATTGTATAATCTCAGATCTTCCAACAAGTATTTAGTGCAAGAACCTGCCTGATTGGGTAGAGTCCTCATATTACATATTTTTGGTGGAACTTTTGACTGTTCAGAGATTGTATGGTCAAATAGTAATTTGTATGGTGCGCCTAAAACAGTTTTTCGTGATATCGTGTTCAGATGAACTTTAAGGCGACACATAAAATCACATGAGAAGTTGAAACCCATTTGTTTCAATGGCACCCATCCCAATCTATGTGACTAAAGTCACAGCATCTTTAAAAAAAAGTTCCTGCACTACTTGGATGCGACTTTCCTGCAACTTGAGGGGCAAAAAGTGCAATAAGTCATATTAAAGTCGCACTGGAAATCGTGTAACTTTAGAGTCGCGCCAGTGTGAACTGAGCCTAAGGGTTAGTTGACCTTTACCAAAAACTACCTATGCAGGTGTGGGGTGCTTGTAGGAGTGAGGGACATTGAATTCTAGCGCTGACTGTATGATCAAAGTTAAAAAATGCCTTTGCTACAGGTATAGGCTAATTACATACAGTACCTCCTGATGCCTGGCTGAAAAACTCCCAGAAATTGAACCCCCCCCCCACTTCATGCCTTGATGCTAGAATGTTGCTGGATACTTGCAGCCATTACTGCTCACCCCACCTCCTTTCTATGATTTTAACCTCCTTGCATGTGCTCTCTCCCCTGTTGCAGTAGCTCTGAGCTCAGCGATGTTGCAATAGAGGAGATGGTGAACCACAGATGTGGGGGGTTTGGGAGCTCGCTCCTGTGATGACGGGCATGAGAAGTAAAAGTTGGGAGTGTCTTGGAAATCCCCTAGCAACAAGACTGGATGGGTGACCTCATCTCTGGAAGTTTTTCAGCCAGATTTTTGAAAGGTATGTAAATGGCCTACACCTCTGTAGGTGAAAACTGTGCAGCTTTGACCAAAGTTGGATAATGCCTTTACTATTAAGGGCATTATCCAACTATGGTCAAAGCTGCACAGTTTTTTTTTTTTTGTTTGTTTTTTTATAGTACAGGTGCCCCTTATCTGCATAGACAGTTTTTTGCTTAAGGTGAACCAACTTCAGGATAAGGCTTATAACACATAAATAGCTCCCTCTCACCATGCACTAAGCACTATTATTTCTGCCAATTGAGGTTGTGAATTATAAAAACATCTTACATTACATGTAGGGTTGCCACCTGTCCGGGATTTACCCGGACAGTTCGGGTTTTGAATCAGGTGTTCGGGTTTCAGGCGGACTGAAACCTGGACACATTATTCAGACTGGGTTGTGGCTCCCCAAGTAACCAAGAAGGTCATACACAAATCTGTTGCCCTCTGGGATCTGTAGGCAGCTATCTGGTTTGGCATCACTGGGAGGCAGGGCGATGATGTCAGCAAGAGCAATTTGGCCACACCCACTGTAGCGCACTGCATTATTACTCTCCTTGGTGGCACCCAAAGGTGTCCCAGGCTGCTAAAGTGTTCGGGTTTGGCTTGAAGAAAAGGTGGCAACCCTAATTACATGGCTGATGACATCACCTTCAAGCCCATCTTAGATCCTAGTGTGGCTAAGAGGAAGAACCAGTGAGGTTTGGCATTTCATACAATCCACTTACATTCCCCTTATAGATTGCTGCTCTTTGTAGTTGTTGGACTTTTTACAGCCATTAAAATAGACTACTAATGGGGCACAAACTGGGGCTCTGCCAATAAGACCCACTGTCTGAAGAAAGCTCTGTGCTCCTCACAAGAGGGCAGTTACATGACTAGCCATCTTGCTCTTAGGAGGGAGCAGGTGCGACTAGTCATCCAAAATGGAAACCGCTATGCAAAGACTTGCTGAGGAACATGTTCCAGCCTACATTTTGATGATGGCAAATCATTATAATTTCTCTGCCTTTTAGCGAAGATCAAGTGTAGCACCTGTTCTTATCAGTGTTCAGTAGAGGTGGTCCACCGTCATTCTGGCCTTATGGCTGGCTATATAGTGCCCCTACTGGTATGATGGGGTCCTGAGGGATCTTCCAGTGGGAACAGAAACTTGGTGAGGTGGGGTATGGGAGTAATTCCCCGGAGAAGGAGCCCAGTGCCTCATCATTTGATGGAACTACCTTGTTTGGCCAGGGGCTGTGAAGGCAGATGTCTATTTCAAGCACCCCCTATGCATGGTGTCCAGGAGGTTCCAGAGTAACACTATGCTTTTGGGAACCCACTGTGTGAAACAACACTAGGCTATTACACATGTGCTTTTTTCTGCACTCATGGGCTAAGCCTTTTGACCAAGACCAGAGCAATTTTTGTTATTTCTTTTTTGCTTTGGATTCTAGGGTGGTGGGCCTACCCCGAAGTCTAGGGGGAGGATATGTGGCCATTAGGTTCCTTCCACCTCTGACTTGGGGGGGGGGTCCTTTCTTTGGGAGAGCCCCACCTAGTACTGCTTCTGCTGATTATGAGGCGAAGGTTCTGCCAGGTCTTATGGCTAGGTGGACCTGAGTATCCCTTACCCCTGTCAGGATTCCTGGGCCATGAGGGGTCAGGCAAGGGTCCTTCCTCTTCGGAAGGGATCTATAAGACACATCCTAAGTCACTATTTTTGTGTGTGTTCACTTTTAGTGTTTATACCCCCCAGGGTCAGGGGCAGAGAATGAAAAAAAATGGTAGGGCAAATTTTAAGAATGGCTGAAAAAAAAAAATTTAGGTAATAGTAAGGCTGTGGCTTTGGCAAAGTACCATAGCTTAATATCCAAGCATGCGGTAGTTCATATGTACAACAGAATCATGTACAAACATGCCTGGTATCCTGGCTCATACCTTTCTTTTGTTGAATTAGTAGGATCTTACCAGTTGGGATTACTGCCATTAGGGAAGTAGCCCAAAAATGTTGTTCCAATAGGTCCATGCACTGACACAAATTACTCTATGTACAGTGCATCCGGAAAGTATTCACAGTGCTTCACTTTTTCCACATTTTGTTATGTTACAGCCTTATTCCAAAATAGATTCAATTCATTATTTTCTTCAAAATTCTATAAAAAATACCCTATAATGACAGTGTGAAAGAAGTTTGTTTGAAATCTTTGCAAATTTATTAAAAATAAAAAAATCCCATGTACATAAGTATTTGCAGCCTTGCCATGACACTCAAAATTGAGCTTAGGTGCATCCTGTTTTCACTGATCATCCTTGAGATGTTTCTACAACTTCATTGAAGTTCACCCGTGGTAAATTCAGTTGATTGGACATGATTTGGAAAGGCACACACCTGTCTATATAAGGTCTCACAGTTAACAGTGCACGTCAGAGCACCAGCTAAGCCATGAAGTCCAAGGAATTGTCTGAGACAGGATTGTATCGAGGCACAGATCTGGGGAAGGGTACAGAACATTTTCTGCAGCATTGAAGGTCCTCCATGATCCGTAAATGGAAGAAGTTTGGAACCACCAGGACTCTTCCTAGAGTGGGCCGCCCTAGTCAAACTGAGTGATCGGGGGAGAAGGGCCTTAGTCAGGGAGGTGACCAAGAACCCAATGGTCACTTTGATAGAGCTCCAGCGTTTCTCTGTGAAGAGTGGAGAACCTTCCAGAAGAAGAACCATCTCTGCAGCACTCCACCAATCAGGCCTGTATGGTAGAGTGGCCAGGAGGAGGCCACTCCATAGTAAAAGGCACATGACAGCCCACCTGGAGTTTGCCAAAAGGCACCAGAAGGACTCTCGGACCATGAGAAACAAAATTCTCTGGTCTGATGAAACAAAGATTTAACTTTTTGGCCTAAATGGCAACCGTCATGTCTGGAGGAAACCAGGCATCGCTCATGATCTGGCCAATACCATCCCTACAGTGAAGCATAGTGGTGGCAGCATCATACTGTGGGGATGTTTTTCAGCAGCAGGAACTGGGAGACAGGTCAGGATCAAGGGAAAGATGAATGTAGCAATGTACAAAGACATCATTGATGCAAACAGACTGGGGCGAAGGTTCATCTTCCAACAGGACAATGACCCCAAGCACACAGCTAAGATAACAAAAGACTGGCTACAGGACAATTTTGTGAATGTCCTTAAGTGGCCCAGCCAGAGCCCAAATTTGAACCCAATTGAACATTGATATCTGAAAATGGCTGCTCGCTGACGCTCCCCATTCAACCTGATGGAGCTTGAGAGAGAAAGAAGAATGGGAGAAACTGCCAAAAATAGGTGTGCCAAGCTTGTAGCATCATACTCAAAAAGACTTGAGGCTGTAATTGGTACCAAAGGTGCTTCAACAAAGTATTGAGCAAAGGCTGTGCATACTTTTTTTCTTTTTAATAAATTTGCAAAGATTTCAAACAAACTTATTTCATGGTGTCATTATGGGGTATTGTTTGTAGAATTTTGAGGAAAATAATGAATTTAATCCATTTTGGAATAAGACTGTAACATAACAAAATGTGGAATAAGCGATGCACTGTATTCCCTATGTGTTATGCAAAGAGGCGTGGTATCTGCCATCATTACTTGTATATGGAACTATTCAGCTGCAAATCTCTTATGCAGCACCTGGGATGTAGACTTAATAGGGGTCTGCATTCCAGCACTATACTGCTGCGCTCCAACCCTATAATATCACCCATCGTCATGTAATCCGGAAAGGACTGAAGACATAAAGTGATTGTAGCGTGTCATGGACCTGCCCTCTTGCAAACAAGTTTTTTTTTTAATATATATATAATAGTATATTCAACTTTTAAATTAATATCATCAATTTAAATTAATATGAATTTATTGTTGGCTATTATTGGAACCTTTAGTGCAAGAAAGGTCAAGAAAAATGCAGTCTGCAGTCATTCTACAAACAATACCCCATACCCCATAATACCTCATCATGTCTGCAATCTCTTGCTTAGACCTCTTTCATACTGAGGTGCTACAGCACTAAAAATGGCCCCAGCAGCCTCATCAGTGCCCGTCATATGCAGCTTGCCAGTGTCCAGCAGCCTCACCAGTTCCCAGCATATGCAGCCTGCCAGTGCCCAGCAGCCTCACCAGTGCCCATCATATGCAGCCTGCCAGTGCCCAGCAGCCTCATCAGTGCCTAGCATATGCAGCCTGCCAGTGCCCAGCAGCCTCATCAGTGCCTAGCATATGCAGCCTGCCAGTGCCCAGCAGCCTCATCAGTGCCTAGCATATGCAGCCTGCCAGTGCCCAGCAGCCTCATCAGTGCCCGTCATATGCAGCCTGCCAGTGCCCAGCAGCCTCACCAGTGACCGTCATATGCAGCCTGCCAGTGCCCCGCAGCCTCACCAGTGCCCGTCATATGCAGCCTGCCAGTGCCCAGCAGCCTCAAGAGTGCCTGTCATATGCAGCCTGCCAGTGCCCAGCAGCCTCACGAGTGCCTGTCATATACAGCCTGCCAGTGCCCAGCAGCCTCATCAGTGCCTAGCATATGCAGCCTGCCAGTGCCCAGCAGCCTCACCAGTGCCCGTCATATGCAGCCTGCCAGTGCCCAGCAGCCTCACCAGTGCCCGTCATATGCAGCCTGCCAGTGCCCAGCAGCCTCACCAGTGCCCGTCATATGCAACCTGCCTGTGCCTGTCATATGCAGCCTGCCAGTGCCCAGCAGCCTCACCAGTGCCCGTCATATGCAGCCTGCCAGTGCCCAGCAGCCTCACCAGTGCCCATCATATGCAGCCTGCCAGGTGCCCAGCAACCTCACCAGTGCCCGTCATATGCAGCCTACCTGTGCCCGCATCAGCGGCGATCTCCGTGTGTCACGGAACTAGATTTGAATTGCCCGGGTCGCAGTAACAATGTCCCGCCTATTGTGATCACATCACACTGATTCAATGTCCCGCCATTGGATCAGTGTGCCGTCTATCACATGAGGCGGGAAATTGTTACTACGGTCTGGGCAATAGAGCTCCATGACACATGTAGATCGCGGCGAGGGAGTGGAGGACTGGGTGCGCCACGATGACACTCCCGAAATGGGCGGCACCTGAGGCGGACCACGCTCCATTACGGTACAGCTGTTTTTTCCTTTCGGCCAAATGAAAAAACTGTTTTCGGTCCACCTCTAATATATATATCTATATATATAGATATATATATATAGATATATATATATCTATATATATATATGCATATTCCACGTATATGGGTTATAAGTGTAGCGCTAAAAATAAAAAAATATGTAAAAAAGTGAGAAAAAGAGGCTATCTGTAAAGACTAGTCTCTCATGTATAAAAGCTTTTATCTATAAATATTGTGTGTTTCACAACTATAAAAGAGAGAAAAAGCGTCATGCGACTTAAAGTCGCAAAAAAACGAATATATGGTGTCACGAGTAATTGAAGTATATTACAGGCAGGAGTGCAAAACAGTGTAAAATGCAATAAACTGCAAAGTGTCAACGTATAAAAGTGACTAATAGGGTAGACTTGCAATAAAACATACAGAAATAAAACCCGTGGTGGATCTTATATAAATTAAAAACACAATGTTATAACAGCTGAAACCAAAAAATGCAAAATAAACAGTGAATGTGAGTCCCAGAAGTGATAGCAATGAAATGGGATGTAATGAAGAGATTCAGTGGTGGATGTACACCCAGGAGTGCCTTCACCATCAAAGGGGGAAGGGGAGAAAGAGGTACTCTTACCAGGAGCGGTGGACCCAGCTCGCCGTACGGTGGTGGGTCAATTAGGCATTGAAACGGAGACCTGAAGCCGAGCTCCCAAGATGGGCTGCACGATAACCTCCCCAATAGGCAAACGAACATCAAGGACGCCAATTTAGGGAGATAAATGGAACATTGCAACGCCAAACAGGTATCAACTCACTGGAAACTTCTCCTCCGGGTAGGATGTGTAGTATTAAAAGCATATAAGGGAAAAAAGGAATTTCCACATGGTGTAAATCCGTATGGTAGGATTTATTAGCAACAAAAAATGGATATCCAAAAAAAGTATTCAATTAAAAACAATTCAAATGAACAGATAAAAGACAGCACAGTAAGGGGTGGCCACGGCCAGCGTATTAACCCTACGCATTTCGTCTTAAGAGACTTCAACTGGGGTATGATCATGTCACAGGTCCCAGATGATTGCCCGGCAAGTCACAGTGCGCCGCGCCCACAGTGACAATGCCGGCGCCGCAGAGAGGTGGGGGGCACGAGAGACGAGCGGGGCTTCGTTCCCCACATTGCTGGACCCAGGGACAGGTAAGTGTCCGATTTATTAAAAGTCAGCAGCTGCAGTATTTGTAGCTGCTGACTTTTAATTTTTTTTAACCGGAACTCCGCTTTAAGAGACATTCATTTTTTCTCATTTGCTGCGATTAAAATGTTTAAACTTTCTTTAACCACTTCAATACCGGGCACTTATACACCTTCCTGCCCAGACCAATATTCAGCGCTGTCGCACTTTGAATGACAATTGCGCGGTCATACAACACTGTACCCAAACTAAATTTTTATCATTTTCTTCCCACAAATAGAGCTTTCTTATGGTGCTATTTGATCACCTCTGTGATTTTTATTTTCTGCTAAACAAATAAAAAAAAGCCTGAAAATTTTGAAAAAAAAAAAGTTTTTTTTTGTTTCTGTTACAAAACTTTGTAAATAAGTAAGTTTTCTTCTTCACTGATGGGGCTGCACTGACGGGCACTGATAAGGTGGCACTGATGGGCACTAATATGCAGCACTGATGGGTACACATAGGTGGCACTGAAAGGCGTCAATGATAGGTGGCATGGCTGGGCACTGATGTACACTAATGGATGGTACTGATGGGCATCACTGATTGGCAGGCATTTTTGTTTGGCACTGATTGGCATCCCTGGTGGCCATGGGTGGCATACCTGGTGGTGACTAGTGGTGGGCATCCCTGGTGGCGTCCCTGGTGGTCCGGTGTGGGCATCCTGGGGATGGGCTTCTCTGATAATCAATCAGCACAGACGTCAGAGGAGCAGCCGATCGACTCTCCTCTACTCGAGTCTGACAGACGCGAGTGAGGAAAACCGATCAACGGCTCTTCCTGTTTACACTGTGATCAGCCGTGATTGGATATGGCTGGTCACGTGGTAAAGAGTCTCTGTCAGACTGACACACTGCAACAATGATCGCCGTGATGCGCGCCCCTGGGGGCGCGCATCGGCTTCTTATCCTGAAAGATGTCATATGACGTCCAGTCAGAATAATACAACCACTTTGCCGCCGTCATTTTGATATATGGGGGGCGGCAAGTGGTTAAAATACATTACATTGTGTACAGGTTCGTGTTTGCCCTATATACAGCTAAGGCCCCTTTCACACTGCTCTGTTTTTACCACGATTTTGCTGTGTTTCAGATTGCGTTTCCCTTGTGTGTTTTCGGGCCACCTGCACCTGAGACTCAAAAACGCACCACAAATGCAAAATTGTGGGTGCGTTTTTACCACGATTTCCATTCATGTCAATGGACAGATGCGTTTTTGGTGCAGTTTTCAAAACTGCACCAAAGATGCAGGAAAAACACATCAATGTGAAAGGGCCCCAATACAAATCTTTCAACTAAGATAAAGGACTAGTTCCTTTAAAGTCTTAGCCACATAAAATACAGCAGACGCCTTTGTGCACTTCTGCTTTTTGCAAGTGTCCTGAATAATGCTATATTACTCAACATCATCTGATCTAATCACATGCATTTCCTACGGCACCTCAGGAGATGAGGGCGGTGGTTTCTTTACAGGAAACAATAGATGATATTACAGAAGAGATTAGAAGTATACAGCCCAGGACCATTGCTAGGGTTGTCAAAGACCTGGGGCACTTTTGGGCATCCTAAAGCAATGCAACACAGCAAATGGTAGTTGTGACCATATTAGGGTGATGGTGGGTATGGTAAATATAACCTGCGCCTACTGTGTGTGTGCACACATGTGCCAAATCTCTTTGTACCCACAACAGGTTAGCAACCAAAAAACAAGAAGACAGTTTTAATGAATGCCCCTTTTGTGCATCTGAAATTTAAGATATGTCCCTCTTAGGACCCCCACTAACTAGCTATAAAATTGGCAGCACATAAGAACTCTGTGCAACTTTCTTCAGGCACCACAGAATACCTTTGGAAAACCAGTGCACACAGTGTCATGTGGGTGAGGGGGCTGAAACAACTAATCGATTAATCGACAACTAATCGATTATGAAAATAGTTGTCAACTATTTTCATAATCGATTAATCGGTCAGCCGATTAGTTGGCCTGCATACAGAATGCATTATTTGTTTACATATCAGGAAATACAGTGCAGCACACATACAGCTCAGTACACCCTCCATACATGTTAGTAAGTGCCTGAGAACATGTAAATGTGAATGTGTGAGAAGCAATGACTCATGGGACATGTAGTCCTGGGCAGGACATGAGTGGCTCTAAAGGCAGAAGTTTTTTTTTTTTTACCTTGCTAAAGGGGAACTCTATACTATACTTTGCAGCTTGCTATTGGGGTATTCTGAAGGTAGGAGGAGCCAGACGCGTCAGTGGGGCACCCCAGAAGAGGAGAATCGGGACTGCTCTGTGCAAAACCATTGCGTATTTGGAAAGGGTCAGGGACTTTTTTCAACGTGACTTCAATGGAAAAGCTGCAGAAAACCATGTAGTGAGTTTTTGCAACGATTTGCATTTTTTAATCTGCCCAACAACAATTTGGCAAAAAAAAAAGCATAAAGAAATGCAACATGCAAATTGCAGCATAGGTGTGAACCGAGCCTTACGCTGACCATACACGTATCGATTTTCGGGTGAGAATATTCAGACGAAAAATCTTTGTACATTCGCCAAATGAAAGAACGTTGTTTGAAAATTTCACTTGGTTTTAGGGTTAAAACGATTAATCGATAATAATCGATAATGAAAATTGTTGTCAACAATTTTCATTATTGATTAGTTGGTCCGCACCTTCCTCCCTGTCCGTCCGTTAAATAACTCCTCCCCCTGTGTCCTCCTGTCTGTGTACAAGGCGCCGCTGTATGTTACGAGGCACGTCCGCGCCTCTCCTCCTCGCCTCTCCTCTGACGTCAGCTCCCCACTGATTTTCTCAGCCCCGCCTGCTGCTGCCTCGAGGGAACAGAGAGGCGAGAAGCAGCCGTGAGGGGAGCCGAGCTGGCAAGCTGCACATTGACTGTGAAAGGTAGAGGCTAATATAACAGTAAAATTAAACATACACAGTACATGAATTTTTATGACAAGCGCCCCATCCTAACACTCCTAAGCATTCCGGGGGGGTTGCCCCATCATTGGTGTTCCGAGGGGGTGGGTGGAATAGTAGAGCCCCATCATTGGTGTTTCCGAGGGGGTGGGTGGAATAGTAGAGCCCCATCATTGGTTTTCCTGGGAGGGGGGGGGAATAGTGCCCCATTGGTGTTCCTGGGAAGGGGAGGGGAATAGTGCCCCATCATTGGTGTTCCTGTGAGGAATAGTACCCCATCATTAGTGTTCCCGGGAGGAATAATGCCCCATCATTGGTGTTCCCGGGTGGAATAGCACCCCATCATTGGTGTTCCCGGGTGGAATAGCACCCCATCATTGGTGTTCCCAGGTGGAATAGCACCCCATCATTGGTGTTCCCAGGTGGAATAGCACCCCATCATTGGTGTTCCCGGGTGGAATAGCACCCCATCATCGGTGTTCCCGGGTGGAAAAGCACCCCATCATCGGTGTTCCCGGGAGGAATAGCACCCCATCATCGGTGTTCCCGGGAGGAATAGCACCCCATCATCGGTGTTCCCATGTGGAATAGCACCCCATCACTGGTGTTCCTGGGAGGAATAATGCCCCATCATTGGTGTTCCCGGGTGGAATAGCACCCCATCATTGGTGTTCCCAGGTGGAATAGCACCCCATCATTGGTGTTCCCAGGTGGAATAGCACCCCATCATTGGTGTTCCCAGGTGGAATAGCACCCCATCATTGGTGTTCCCAGGTGGAATAGCACCCCATCATTGGTGTTCCCAGGTGGAATAGCACCCCATCATTGGTGTTCCCGGGTGGAATAGCACCCCATCATCGGTGTTCCCATGTGGAATAGCACCCCATCACTGGTGTTCCCGGGAGGAATAATGCCCCATCATTGGTGTTCCCGGGTGGAATAGCACCCCATCATTGGTGTTCCCAGGTGGAATAGCACCCCATCATTGGTGTTCCCGGGAGGAATAGCACCCCATCATTGGTGTTCCCGGGAGGAATAGTGCCCCGTCATTGGTGTTCCCGGGAGGAATAGCACCCCATCATTGGTGTTCCCGGGAGGAATAATGCCCCATAATTGATGTTCCCGGGAGGAATAGCACCCCATCATTGGTGTTCCCGGGAGGAATAGTGCCCCGTCATTGGTGTTCCTGGGAGGAAATAGCACCCCCATCATTGGTGTTCCCAGAAGGAATAGCACCCCATCATTTGTGTTCCCGGGAGGAATAATGCCCCATCATTGGTGTTCCCAGGAGGAATAGTGCCCCTTCATTGGTGTTTTATTCTGCAGTTTGAGTGTAACACTCAGTTTATTCACTATTACTTTTAAATAAACGGAAAAATGGCATATTACGTTTTTTTATGATTTTATCCGAATAATCGAAAAAATAATCGGCCGATTAATCGATTATGAAAATAATCGTCAGTTGCAGCCCTACTTGCTTTTAACATTCTGTTTTAAAATGAATGTAATTTCTGAACGAAAACCACATACACTGTCTGAAAATTCCTTTGACCAAAAAGTTTTCTGTTTTGTTTCTTCGAATTTTCCCGTCACCGTGGTCAAAAAGCGATTGCCAATTTGACCCCATTAACGATTAGAAAATCAAACGAACGTTCTTAAAATAATTTTTTTTTGTCTTTTTATAAGACATTGTTTTTGTATGGCCAGCATAAGTGACAACAGGCACAGGGAGCTTTTATCAGGCCACCTGCCTATGACAAGGGAGTCTGGAATACATAATATATTACAGTTCTGTCTGAAAATCCGCAAAACAGTCTTTAATTTTTTTTTTTTTTTTTTCCTTTAAATAAAAAATTTGATCTGAGTCTGATGATATTTACCAGATTCAACCTCTAACAGTATATCCAGTATATCTCTTCTGTCTGTTATTCTCGGAGTGGATTAGAAATTTTGCTCCCTGAGTATATTGTTGGTTATTTATATTTACAGTACCATTGCATAGAGATATTTAAGAATAAATTGCCTTTTTTTTTTAAACTTTACATATTAACTAAATTATACACTAGACTTTTTTTTAAGGTTATTATCCGACTAATCGAAACAATAATCGCCCAACAATCGATTATGAAAATAATCGTTAATTGCAGCCCTAGGTGACATACAATAGGTCTGGACTTTGACTGGGCCATTCTAACACATGAATATGCTTTGATCTAAACCATTCCATTGTAGCTCTGGCTGTATATTTAAGGTCGTTGTCCTGCTGGAAGGTGAACCTCTGCCCCGTCTCAAGTCTTTTGCAGACTCTAACAGGTTAAAGCCTTGTACAGACGATCGGATTTTTCAGCAGGGAATTATGTGATGACAGACTGTTTGCCTAAAATCCGACCTTTAGTACGCTCCTTCAGACAATTGTCCAACTTTCGGCCAATAAATGTTGGATGGCAGGCTAGTAAATTTTCAGCGGACAACAGTCTGTTGTCAGATTTTCATAGCGTGTGTACACAAGTCCGTCACACAAAAGCCCAAAATACAAACACGCATGCTCGGAACCAATGCTCACCAAACGCGACATTAGCAGAAGGTGCCCAAAAGGTGGCGCTAAAGAGCTGAAAAGCCACATAGTAAGTCACTACGTTCGTGTTTGTTGGCCGACAATTGTGTGCCGTTTGTATGCAAGACAAGTTCCTGGCCAACGCCCTTCAGAAAAAAGTCTGACGTTTTGTCTGCAGAAAATCCGATCGTGTGTACGAGGCTTAAGATTGCCATCATCTCTGACCAGCTTCCCTGTCCCTGCTGAAGAAAAGCTTCCCCACAACATGATGATGCCACCACCAGGTTTCTATTCCCACACGTTTCATGCTAGCTACAGGGCTTGGGAAGATATGCTGTACGTGTCTGCACATTATGCCAAAACCCCATTGAGTGGCCTAAAACATGTGATTGCAAATGCCTTATGGTACCCAAACAACTACAAAAAACAAAACAACCTGAGGAGGAAAAGTAAGTTAAAGAAAAAAACAACAAGACTTTAGAAAATGTTGGACCAGGGCCCTTTATTGGGGTTAAATAACAGATCACATTAAGAAACTTTATTGAATATGAATAAACAAAACCTCCTAAATAAATATCAAATCACCAATTGCTCAATAGATTTAGATCTGGAGGCCAAGTCAACAGCTCAAACCATTCTTGAATTCATCAGACCAGGTAACCTTCTTGCATTGCTCCATGGTCCAGTTCTGATGCCCATTGTATGTGGACATGAGTCGGCATGGGCACCCCGACCGGTTTGTGCCCACACAGCCCCATACACGACTGTGTGTTCTGACACCTATTGAACCAGCATTAACTTTTTCAGCAATCTGAGCTACAGAAGCTCTTCTATTGGATCAGACTTCACAGGCCAGCCTTCCCTCCCCACATCCATCAATGAGCCTTGGCCGCCTATTACTGGTCCCTGGCTCTCATTCCTTGGACCACTTTTGGTAGGTCCTGACCAGGAACATCCAACAAGTGGTTGTAAACCTGTCATGGAATCTGAGCAAAGCACATATATCCGTAGTGTTTACTTGTCTCTCTCCAAAGCTCTAAGTGTTGTTTCTCTCTGGTGCTCCGTTCCTCTGTTTTCCCAACACATGGTGTCAATTTGTGTCGGGGAGGGATTTTAGAAAGGAGCTGGTCTATTCACAACACAGTTCTTCTGCTGGGTGGAGGGGGGTGTGTTCCTTTCCTCCAATCAGCTCTCACACACTAGAACTGCAGCCTCTCACCCCCTCCTCTGTGCTGCTGACAGATGAAGATTTTTAAACACAATCTGCACTTTTGAAAGGGTGTAGAGAGGAGAAGACAGCAGATAAACAAGTAAAACTTATGTAGGGAGATTTGTTTCACCTCTGTGTATCATCCGAGGCTGTTCACATCACTAGGTATATGAAAGGGTTTACATCCGCTTTACGTTTGGGGGTTGCTCTGACCCAGTCATCTAGGCAACCCAATCTGGCCCTGATCAAAGCTGCAAAAATCCTTACACTTGTCCCTTCTTCTCCGATTTCAAAACAACTTCAGAGACAACATGTTTACTTGCTGCCTAATATATCCCACCCACTTTTACAAGCCATTGTAACCAGATAATGCATGTCATTCACTGTACCTGTCATCACGTTACATCTGATTGGTGAACAGCGCAGGCAACCCATTGAGAGACATGACATGTAACCAATACTGGAGAAAATACAGGCAGGAAGTGAGGGAAAGAGGCTGCAGGAGATCAGCAGCAGCAACAAAACAAAATGATGAAAAAAAGAGGGGGGTATGAATTGTTTATAATACACAGAACTGCCATTCAGTTACTGTTTAGATGTATTAGGAATGCACTTATAAATCATCATCCATAGGCGAATCCATGAGGTCAGAAGAGCTGCATGCACAAGGAATCCCATTGACTACAATGGCACCATCCGGGTCTCTGTCCTCCTGTCCACACTCTCTGCCATACTGCTGCTGCTGCTAGCCTCGCCTGACCTTTCACTCCTGAACTCCTACCATGCTGGGGGCGGGGCTTCCCACATAAGCCCCACCCCCAGCCAATCCCACAGGACGCGCCTGCCATAGTGCACGTGAGACTACAAGCGTGCGGCTGAATCCCCACGTGATCGCAAGCTGACGGGTCCACATGATCCGGCACTGACTCACTTTCCGCCATTTTGAAGTCGGGCACTTGAGCTCCCGTGCTAAGATAACACAGAGGACGGACCTGCACACATAAAAAAAATCTCATTTACGAGTTATCTGTTAGTTATCATTATTACATTTTCTCTCACGTCTTGTCATTAACTCACTTGCTTCTTACACTCTTGCTCTGACGTAAGCGCGCATACGCCTCAATAACCAATCGCTGAACGCACTCGGAGTGATTGACCTTTTCTTTTTTTTTTTTTTTACTCCAGCCACGCCCCTGCTTACAAATTTGCATTCGGACTCCTATTGGTTCCCCAGCTCAAAGGAATGGGCGTGGCCTCCTCGCTCTTCCTCGAATCCTATCCGCCCTTACTCAGCTGTAGCCAATCCGCGTTCAGTTCCCCTCCCTCTCAGCGGCTGGCCAGTGTTGCCGCTCGGACTCCGCCCACTCCGCACAGCAGCCGCCGATCGCGTCACTTCTGGTTCGGTCCAAAATGGCGACCGCGTCGTCTCTGGAGCGCAGCTGAGGGGCTCCGAGAGGTTTTTTTTTTTTTTTTTTTCCTACCAGCGGCCAGTGACGTCACTCAGGCGAGCCAGTGACGTCAGCGGAGGGAGGCGGAGGAGAGGCGAGCGCTGTGGACTGTGTTGACATCTCGGCTCTTCTCTATACTAACAAAGCCCCGCGGGAGGAATGGGACGCCCCGGCTGAGGTGAGGCGGAAGGGGGCGCTGTGTGGTGTATGGGGAGAGGGGGGGCCCTTGGCACTCTATACAGGCGGCCGGGGAAACTTTCACATTGTCTGTAGCAGCTGATTGGTTGTTGTCAGGGGTAACAGGTCGTCTTCTCCCTGGAGGGGAGTGCTGGACACATGTGTCAGCTGTGCTCAGTCAGTCGGTTGCCATGGGAGATCGCTCCTCCTGAGTTTACAGCACTTTGTATCCATAGAGGTCAGGAGATTGTCCACCCATCAGATAGAACATGATCAGCCACCGGGAATGACAACAACAACACGGCTTATCTGTCACAATGACATCTGGACCTTGGTGACAAGTGAACATGTTGTCTCTGAAGTTGGGTCGAAAGTAGAAAATATGGGCTTGTGGAAGGATTTCAGTGACAGACGAGAGCCGGATTGTAATAGATAGACGATCGTGTCAGAGCAACTCCAGGATCTCTTGTGGGACCATCCCCGCGGTCAGGAGCCATCAAGACGGGTCCAAGGAAGAAACACCCGGTGAGGGGGTGATGTATACCTCCCAACTGTCCCTGATTCCGGGAGTCTGTCCCCTGATTCCGGGAGTCTGTCCCCTGATTCCGGGAGTCTGTCCCCTGATTCCGGGAGTCTGTCCCCTGATTCCGGGGGGTCTGTCCCCTGATTCCGAGGGGTCTGTCCCCTGATTCCGAGGGGTCTGTCCCCTGATTCCGAGGGTCTGTCCCTGATTCCGAGGGGTCTGTCCCCTGATTCCGAGGGGTCTGTCCCCTGATTCCGAGGGGTCTGTCCCCTGATTCCGGGAGTCTGTCCCCTGATTCCGGGAGTCTGTCCCCTGATTCCGGGAGTCTGTCCCCTGATTCCGGGAGTCTGTCCCCTGATTCCGGGAGTCTGTCCCCTGATTCCGGGGGGTCTGTCCCCTGATTCCGGGAGTCTGTCCCCTGATTCCGAGGGGTCTGTCCCCTGATTCCGAGGGGTCTGTCCCCTGATTCCGAGGGGTCTGTCCCCTGATTCCGAGGGGTCTGTCCCCTGATTCCGGGAGTCTGTCCCCTGATTCCGAGGGGTCTGTCCCCTGATTCCGGGAGTCTGTCCCCTGATTCCGAGGGGTCTGTCCCCTGATTCCGGGAGTCTGTCCCCTGATTCCGGGAGTCTGTCCCCTGATTCGGGGGGTCTGTCCCCTGATTCCGAGGGGTCTGTCCCCTGATTCCGAGGGGTCTGTCCCCTGATTCCGAGGGGTCTGTCCCCTGATTCCGGGGGGTCTGTCCCCTGATTCCGGGGGGTCTGTCCCCTGATTCCGGGGGGTCTGTCCCCTGATTCCGGGGGGTCTGTCCCCTGATTCCGGGAGTCTGTCCCCTGATTCCGAGGGGTCTGTCCCCTGATTCCGAGGGGTCTGTCCCCTGATTCCGGGAGTCTGTCCCCTGATTCCGAGGGGTCTGTCCCCTGATTCCGAGGGGTCTGTCCCCTGATTCCGAGGGGTCTGTCCCCTGATTCCGGGAGTCTGTCCCCTGATTCCGAGGGGTCTGTCCCCTGATTCCGGGAGTCTGTCCCCTGATTCCGAGGGGTCTGTCCCCTGATTCCGGGAGTCTGTCCCCTGATTCCGGGAGTCTGTCCCCTGATTCCGGGGAGTCTGTCCCCTGATTCCGGGGGGTCTGTCCCCTGATTCGGGGGGTCTGTCCCCTGATTCCGAGGGGTCTGTCCCCTGATTCCGAGGGGTCTGTCCCCTGATTCCGAGGGGTCTGTCCCCTGATTCCGGGGGGTCTGTCCCCTGATTCCGGGGGGTCTGTCCCCTGATTCCGGGGGGTCTGTCCCCTGATTCCGAGGGGTCTGTCCCCTGATTCCGGGAGTCTGTCCCCTGATTCCGGGAGTCTGTCCCCTGATTCCGGGAGTCTGTCCCCTGATTCCGGGGGGTCTGTCCCCTGATTCCGGGAGTCTGTCCCCTGATTCCGAGGGGTCTGTCCCCTGATTCCGGGAGTCTGTCCCCTGATTCCGAGGGGTCTGTCCCCTGATTCCGAGGGGTCTGTCCCCTGATTCCGAGGGGTCTGTCCCCTGATTCCGGGAGTCTGTCCCCTGATTCCGAGGGGTCTGTCCCCTGATTCCGGGAGTCTGTCCCCTGATTCCGAGGGGTCTGTCCCCTGATTCCGGGAGTCTGTCCCCTGATTCCGGGAGTCTGTCCCCTGATTCCGGGGGGTCTGTCCCCTGATTCGGGGGGTCTGTCCCCTGATTCCGAGGGGTCTGTCCCCTGATTCCGAGGGGTCTGTCCCCTGATTCCGAGGGGTCTGTCCCCTGATTCCGGGGGGTCTGTCCCCTGATTCCGGGGGGTCTGTCCCCTGATTCCGAGGGGTCTGTCCCCTGATTCCGGGGGGTCTGTCCCCTGATTCCGAGGGGTCTGTCCCCTGATTCCGAGGGGTCTGTCCCCTGATTCCGAGGGGTCTGTCCCCTGATTCCGGGGGGTCTGTCCCCTGATTCCGAGGGGTCTGTCCCCTGATTCCGAGGGGTCTGTCCCCTGATTCCGAGGGGTCTGTCCCCTGATTCCGAGGGGTCTGTCCCCTGATTCCGAGGGGTCTGTCCCCTGATTCCGGGAGTCTGTCCCCTGATTCCGAGGGGTCTGTCCCCTGATTCCGGGAGTCTGTCCCCTGATTCCGGGGGACTGTCCCTGATTCCGGGAGTCTGTCCCCTGATTCCGGGAGTCTGTCCCCTGATTCCGGGGGTCTGTCTGTCCCTGATTCCGGGGGGTCTGTCTGTCCCTGATTCCGGGGGGTCTGTCTGTCCCTGATTCCGGGGGGTCTGTCTGTCCCTTGATTTGGGAGGGTCTGTCCCTGACAGATTGGGAGGGTCTGTCCCTTGATTTGGGAGGGTCTGTCCCTTGATTTGGGAGGGTCTGTCCCTTGATTTGGGGGGGTCTGTCCCTTGATTTGGGAGGGTCTGTCCCTGACAGATTGGGGGGGTCTGTCCCTTGATTTGGGAGGGTCTGTCCCTGACAGATTGGGGGGGTCTGTCCCTTGATTTGGGGGGTCTGTCCCTTGATTTGAGGGGTCTGTCCCTGACAGATTGGGAGGGTCTGTCCCTTGATTTGGGGGGGTCTGTGCCTTGATTCCGGGGGTCTGTCCCTGACAGATTGGGAGGGTCTGTCCCTTGATTTGCAGCAATGTCCCTCTTTCCCCCTCATTTGTCCCTCATTTTGGTCTGATCTATATAATTGTATATAAAATGCACTTTTTATCTATCAAAAAGTGTTTCCCAGTGCTAAACTTTTCATCTGATTTCTAAATTGGTGGATTTGTACATTTATCAAAGCCCATATAATTGAGCAGTAGTGGTAAAAAAAAGCCCTTGTGGTTTTAATCAACCTTTTTTGGGTTAATTCTCCTTTAAGGGGGTGTGGCAGGGGGCGTGTCCTATGTCTACATACATTTGCTAGTTGGTGTCCCTCATTCCCATCTCAAAATGTTGGGAGGTATGGGTGATGGGCAGCCATGGTACATTGATGGATGGGGGAGGCTGCACTGTATAGTCCCATCCAATAGAAGGCACCTGTACATCCAATTGTTGTTGTTTCTGATAGGTGTGAGAACACAGAGTAGTGTATGGGGCTGAGTAGCTACAGACTGGTCAGGGTGCCCATGAGGACTAGGGTTGCCACCTCATCCCTTTAAACCCGAATTACACAGGTTCTGTGGCTGATTAAGGTGGTAATTAAACTCTCTTGGTGCCTTATCTGCATTCAATTAGCCTCAGAACCTGTGTAATTTATATGTGTTCGGGTTTAAAGGGATGAGGTGGCAACCCTAATGACCTCTGTTCAGCCGAAAGTTCCTACAATGAGCACATGATCATCAGAACTGGACCAGGGATGGAAGGAGGAGGCCTGGTCTGACCAATCATGTTTTCTTTTACATCATGAGGATGGCCGGGTGTCACTTACCTTACCTGGGGAAGAGATGGCACCAGGATGCATTATGGGAAGAAGACAAGCCGGGGGAGGCAGTGTGATGATTTGGGAAACTTGGCTCCTGCTGTTCATGTGGATGTTATTAGACACGTATCACCTACCTAAATATTGTTGGTAACAAAGTACATCCCTTCATGGAAACTGCATTCCCTGATGGCAGTGGCTTCTTTCAGCAGGATAATGGTCCCTGCTACACTGCAAACAATTGACCGAGAATGGTTTGAGAAACACAACAACAAGTTGGGGGTGTTGACTTGACCTCCCAATTCTTCAGATTTCAATCCAATCGAACAAATGTGGGATGTTCTAGAAATGCAAGTCTGATCCATGGAGGCCTCACCTCCCAACTTGCAGGACTTGAAGGATCTGCTACGGAGGATTTGTTGCCCGGTACCACAGTGTACCTTCAGAGGTCTAGTTAAGTCCACGCCTGGACAGGTTATGGTGGGTGGTCAGAATGTTATGACTGATCGGTGTTCATGCTGCAGACATTGATATGGAGGAACATTAGACACACCGCGGGATGTTTATTCATCTGTGCTGTGAAATGTAGATGGAAGAATTGGTTGTTTTTATTTTATTTTTTTTCTTGGAAGAGATTGTGTATGTTCAACTTAAAGGATAATTTCACCTTTACATAAAAATAATAAGTGCACATTTTTCATTTATTATTTATTTATATATTTTTTTTTGTTCTGAGCCTGTAAAGTATTTGCACCCACGATCAGCAAATTTGTGGGTGTAATTCCACGGTCCCGCAGACTGTCTGTGTATCTGAATGTTTGTACCTCCGATACAGGTAACACTGACAGGAACCATCAATGGACTACCAGAGCGTTCAACGGCGCCATAGTAGTTCATTGAAAACTACAAGCTGACAGCCCCAAAGGATGAGAGTACTTGTACTTTTCACCTTCACAGAACACTGTGAATGAATGACCTAGATTGATTTAGAAGAGGCGGGGAGCAGAGGCTGGTGCACCTGTAACATTTTATATATATATATATATATATATATGATACAAAGGGGGTGGCATGCATGACAATAGAAGTCATGTTATTGCCATCCCTGTTTGCAGTCCCTGTACAGCAGGGCTGGAGTGTACGAGCTAGAAGCAGAACAAGGAGCCAGTTAGTTCATGAGCAGAGAATCATGTTCAGAGAGTAGCAGAGCTGTTGCTTCTCCTGTCATTGTACAGCCTCAAGCTGAGGTGTGTTTAGGATGATCTTGCCCAGAAGAAGTTGAATGATGCTGACCATCAGACTGTGGACGTTTTTGTGGTAGTGCTGGAGGAGGGGGTGTCTCTAGAATAAAGGTTATTATTGCAGCAAAAGCTGACTTTGATTTTTACCTTTTTTTTTTTTTTTTTTTTTTTTGACTGTAGTTCTTTAACTACTTGATATCCTTCAAGCGGAGCTCCACCTAAAAGGGGAAGCTCCGCTTATCTGCCACCCCCCTCCGGTGCCACATTCTGGGGGCGGGAGTGTGTAACGGTTACCTGGTTTTGATAGGTACCTGTCCCCACTTCTGGGAGACCTGGCTATGGCAAAGGTCCCCCAGTAGTCCTGCCCCCCTCCTCCTTCCCCCATGCCGCCGGGTATGCTTTGCGCATGCGCAGTAGGGCTGTAATTCTTCACTGCCGGTTTCCCTTACAGGCAATGGAGGCGGCAGCATCCGAGAGAGATGGAAACATTGGCTGGGTGCTGACATTGCTGGATTCTAGGACAGGTATCTGTCCATATACCTGTATTAAATGTCAGCAGCCACAGTATTTGTAGCTGCTGACTTTTAATTGTTTCATGGAGGGCTGGAGTTCCGCTTTAAGGCATTTTGTAAATGATCAGGAATTCAAGTGGTTGGGAAACCATTTGACAGGAGCAGCTGTGAGCTTTGTACGTTGTCTTTCAGCTGACAGTCAGCTTTCCAGTAAAAGTAATCTGAGTGGCTCTATAGCTGCCTGATCACTTTCACCATACTGCCGCCCCAATCCCGTGTGGTTCCCAGCTCTCCCATTGCAGGAAGAGATTGAGGAACATCCATTCTCTAATCTTTTTGTGATGATTGATTCCAGGAACGACATGCATTTTATCCTTTCGTGATTCAGTTCATTAAAGCCGGCCATAGACTGCGGTTTTCTTTTCTGCAACCACAGATTCTTGATTCCCCCATGAACACAGTCAGTGTTGATGGTGAATCCCTCCTGCAGAGCTATGGTGTTCCATCAACCGGGAGAGCCCTCCCTACCGGGAGAACATACATTGATTATTGCCAGCGACTCTAGCCACTGGCAATAATCACATGAAAAATCGGACAGGCTGGTTGTACCCATGTTAATCGATCTATCAACTTGTGTACAATCAGCCTACTCATACATGATTCAAGTCTCGGCCGGTCCCTGCTGAACCGGCAGAGATTTAAAACGTTTATGGCTGGCTTAAGTCCCCAAGTGCTGTGGGGCATGCAGCTACTCCAGCACAATTTGGGCTTGATTAGCTAAAGGGGAGACATTGGGGGGGTCAACAGATCCCAATGTCTCCATAAAAAGAACTTGCCCATGCTATCACAGCGATGGCCCCCTTGTGATAGCAATAAAGTTAAAAGGAGGAAAAAAGTTTTAAAAATACATTATAATAGAAAAAAAAATACAAAGTACCTTTTTGCCCTGTGTACACATGTATGTAAACAGCAGTTGTAGCACATATGAGTTATCGCTGCAAATGAAGTAAGAGCGATCATTTTAGGGCCATCGTTCACCATTAATTCACAATAATAGTTTTGGGTATTGTAGTTTTTCACCATTTTGAGACTTGACATGTTTGGTATCTATTTACTTGACACAGCCCCATCTTTTATGTTTTACCAAATAACAGATATTGCATTGTGTTGAAAGCACTAAAATTCATTTTAGTGTATTTTTATTTTTCCTGGAAATACGGTATGTGTTTGATAAACAGTTGTTCAAATATTGTGTGACAAAAAATTGCAACAGCCACCTTTTTATTCTACAGGGCCTCTGCCTTAGAAAATATATAAGTATTTGGGGGCTCTAAGTGATTTTTCTTCAGGTGGATACTTTATTTATTTGTCATTTGGATAGTCCTAAGGTTTTAGAATGGCTGTCTGTTTTTATTGTCTGTGACCCTGTTAGGCCCAGTTCACACTGCCGCAACTTCATATTCAGTAAGGTTGAAAAAAAGACACCAGTCCATCTAGTTCAATCTGTGTGGGTGTGTGTTTATTACAATAGTACATTGTATATCCCTGTATGTTGTGATTGTTAATCCGCTATAGGGCGGGCGGGAAGTGGCTGACGTCCGGGAAGTGGTTCCGTTATCCTGACTGGGCGTCATATGATGTCCAGCAGGATAACATGCCGCCGCACGCCCGCGGGGGCACGTTTTGCGGCGATAGGTGGAGCAGTGTGTCAGCCTGCTACACCGATCTTGGTAAAGAGCCTTCGGCGGAGGCTCTTTACCACGTGATCAGCCGTGTCTAATCACGGCTGATCACGCTGTCAATAGGAAGAGCCATTGATCGGCTTTTCCTCACTCGCGTCTGACAGATTGTTTATCAGCGCAGCCCCCCCTCAGATCACCACACTGGACCACCAGGGATCGCCACTAGGACCACCAGGGAAGGGGCAACATGTGGATGGCCAGGTATGTACCCCATGGCCATCCACATGTGCCCAAACTGTGCCAATCAGTGCCCAGGCACCGGCACCATTATGTTTTTAGTTATGCCCAGCAATGCCACCAATACATATTATCAGTGCCACCAATCAGTGTCATCAGTGCCATCTGTCATTGCCCATTGGTGCCACCTGTCAGTGCCCATCAGTGGCACCTATCAGTGCCACCCATATGTACCAATCAGTGCCGCCTATCAGTGCCCATCGGTGCCACCTATCAGTGCCCATCGGTGCCACCTATCAGTGCCCATCGGTGCCACCTATCAGTGCCCATCGGTGCCACCTATCAGTGCCCATCGGTGCCACCTATCAGTGCCCATCGGTGCCACCTATCAGTGCCCATCGGTGCCACCTATCAGTGCCCATCGGTGCCACCTATCAGTGCCCATCGGTGCCACCTATCAGTGCCCATCGGTGCCACCTATCAGTGCCCATCAGTCCCGCCTATCAGTGCCCATCATCAGTGCCCATCAGTGCCACCTCATTGGTGCCACCACATCAGTGCCCGTCAGTGCAGCCATATCAGTGCCCGTCATTGAAGAAGAAAACGTACTTATTTACAAAAAATTTTAACAGAAACAAAGAAAAACTTGTTTTTTTTTCAAAATTTTCAGTCTTTTTTTTTTTTGTTGCGCAAAAACTAAAAACCGCAGAGACGATCAAACACCACCAAAAGAAAGCTCTATTTGTGGGAACAAAATGATTAAAAATTTGTCTGGGTACAGTGTTGTATGACCGCGCAATTGTCATTCAAATTGCGACAGCGCTGAAAGCTGAAAATTGGTCTGGGCGGGAAGGTGTCTAAGTGCCCTGTATTGAAGTGGTTAAGATGCCCATCTAATAGTTTTTTTAAACTATCAATGCTCCCTGCTGACACCACTGCTTGTGAAAGAGAATTCTACATCCTTACCGCTCTGACATTAAAGAACCCTCTATGCTGATTACGGTTAAACTGCTTCTCTTCCAATTTCAATGAATGGCCGCGTGTCTTTTTAAACTCCTTTCTCTAAAAAGTTTTTTCCCTATGCTACAGTCACCAGTAAGGTATTTGTATATCGCTATCATATCTCCTCTGAAGCGACTTCAAAGTCGACATCCCAGCGAGACTTCGGCACAACTTGCATATGACTACTTTAACAGAAGTCATAAAGAATGTAGCTGCCCACCCCATTAATTTGTTCAGATCTTTTTTGCAAGGTTTCCACAACCTGCAGAGAAGTTATTGCCCTGCTTAGCTTAGTATCGTCTGCAAATACAGAGATTGAGCTGTTTACCCCATCCTCCAGGTCATTTATGAACAAATTAAACAGGATTAGTCCCAGGACAGAACCCTGGGGGACCCCACTACCCACCCCTGACCATTCCGAGTACTCCCCATTTCTCACCACCCTCTGAACTCACCCTTGTAGCCAGTTTTCAATCCATGTACTTACCCTATGGTCCATGCCAACGCACCTTATTTTGTACAGTAAACGTTTATGGGGAATTGTGTCAAATGCTTTTACAAAATCCAGATACACCACGTCTACGGGCCTTCCTTTATCTAGATGGCAGCTCACCTCCTCATAGAAGGTAATAGATTGGTTTGGCAAGAAAGATTCTTCATGAATCCATGCTGATTACTGCTAATGATATCATTCTTATTACTAAAATCTTGTATATAGTCCCTTATCATCCCCTCCAGTCCCATCCAATGGGGAGGGAGCTGGGGGCGGGGCCATGCACCGCACTATGTGTGTCTACAGATACACAGAACCTGGCTCGGGAGTAAGTCACACGTCTGCCCCCACAGCAAGCACTTTTTATGGGGGCAGACACTGAAGAGGAAGAGTGAACATTGCCTGCGGGTGACCCGAGAAGAGCAAGTTCAGGACTACTCTGTACAATACAGAACAGGTAAGTATAACATGTTGTTTTTTAACCACTTGCGGACCGTTTGCCCACAATTTACTATGGACAGGCGGACCTGTGCGGGCAAAGCGACATACTGGTACGTCTCTGCCTGCTTTAGGATGTGTGCCCCACTGACACCCGCTGTGATTGTACACCCCGAGGAAGTCTGGCCAATTAATTATTGTTGGGACCTGCTCATCGGCTGTGTCCAATCACAGCCCAGAGCTCTGTGTTAACAATCAACACAGGGCTTTGTACAGAGGGAATGATATTCATTTCTTATTCCTGCAAATCAGGGATAAGAAACAGATATTTAGTAAAAAGTAGCACACATTACACACATTAATATGTGTTAGACACACAATTAATCCTTTGATCGCCCTAGATGTTAACACCTTCCCTGCCAGTAACAGTAAAGTGACAATACAGTATTATCACTGATTACTGCATTGGTGTAACTGGTGATGTCGCTGACCACTGCCATAAATAGTAAAAAAAAAAAAAATCCAGCATCTATACCAGGGGTTTGCAATTAGCGGACCTCCAGCTGTTGCAAAACTACAAGTCCCATCATGCCTCTGCCTCTGGGTGTCATGCTTGTGGCTATCAGAGTCTTGCTATGCATCATGGAACTTGTAGTTCTGCAACAGCTGGAGGTCCGCTAATTGCATATCCCTGATCTATACCATAGTTTGTAGATACTATAACTTTCACACAAAACCAATTAATATATACTCATTTGAATTTTTTTTTTTTTTAAGACATGTAGCAGAATACATTTTGGCCTAATATGATGAATACATTTTATTTTTATTATTGGATATGTTGGATACAGAAAGTAGAAAATGTTTTTTTTTTTTTTTTTGTTTTTTTTTTTTACATTTACAGTCTCTTTTTTAGTTTTTAGAAAAAAAAAAACCTAAAGGTGATCAAATGCCACCAAAAGAAAGCGCTATTTTTGTGTTAAAAAAATATGATATAAATTTTTAATTGGGTGCATCGCTGCATGACCGCAATTACCAGTTAAAGTAGCACAGCGCTGAATAGCAAAAAATGGCCTGGTCATGAAGGGGTAAAATCTTCCAGAGCTCAAGTGGCTATTTTAAAAATTGAATAAAATCCTTTAGTAACGCTTTTAAGGTTAATATAAAGAAGTGCAATATAAAGTATGTTGTGCGGTATTCTGATTAGTTCAGCTTCACTTAGTAAAGTGATGATAATGGGGACAAATGAACAGTTATATCATAATAATAATAATAATAGGGGCAAATGAACAGTTATATCATAATAATAATAATAATAGGGGCAAATGAACAGTTATATCATAATAATAATAATAATAATAGGGGCAAATGAACAGTTACCGGTATATGATAATAATAATAATAGGGGCTAATGAACAGTTATATAATAGGGACTAATGAACAGTTATATCATAATAATAATAATAATAGGGGCTAATGAACAGTCATATGATAATAATAATAGGGACTAATGAACAGTTATATAATAGGGACTAATGAACAGTTGATTCTCGTGTGTTTTGGTCTATTGTAATCACATAGTTGGATTATCCTTTTCTTAATATGTATTGTAATATTTTTATTACTGTTTACAGACAGCAGACTTATTTTCTGTCATGGACAAGCATAGCGGTTACAATACAGATGCCAGGTTTTTTATACGTTTGTACGGTTATTCCAGGATTTGCTGCACCTGCCCAGGAAGTTGTCTTTAGTAATTAATTTCACTTGGATTTTGTTTTTAAACTTGGCAGTTGTCATGACTGTGTCCTTTGTGCATGTCTGTACACCTTCTTCTGCATACCGCCTGTTTATGTTCATGTCCTGTATACTTAACTTTGACTTTTAAAAGTGCTGTGACACCTTAGGAGTGGTGTATGATCTTTTATTTAGGTGTACCGAACCTTAAAGTGATCAGATTTTTTAATCATCTATTTTGAATGCGTTGTCTTTTAGTTCTTGCATGCCATATGTTCTTGTTGAAGCTGGTGTCATGACTGCTGCCCCAGGTTTCTTGTTTTAGGGTCACTCGATTCTCCCATCAACACTGATTGTGTTCCCTCCCATTGATTTATTGTGGAGGGGGGGAGGGGATTGTGTATGGAGCCATCCCTGCTGGGAGAGCACAGTGGTCATTGCTTTCTAAAAATCCGACATGCTGGTTGTATCCAAGTTTATCAATGGATGAATGGAGATTTGAACCATCTATGGCTGGCTTTATTGTCTTGCAGCATACTATGGAGCCATCCTTGCATGTACGGATTAGAGTTGTGTGTCCCTACTCTGTGTGCATCAATGGCACACACAGCCCCATAGTCTAGGATGGCAGGGCACCTCCCTGCTCCTCAGTTCTCCAGGCTGACTCTGGACTGCACTGTAAACTGTTAACACTTTCCTGTGAAGACTGTAAATTCAGGGAAGCAGCACTAACAGAACAGGAGGCAGCAGCATTAAAAGTTGTAAGCTGCAGGTGCTGGGGAAAAAATTGTAACAAATAGTTTACTGGGGAATGTTTATTTTATTGTGTCTAATTTGTTAACCGCTTGACCTCCGACAGATTTACCCCCCCCCCTCCCACTCTTCATGACCAGGCCACTTTTTGTGATGCTGTCACATTAACTGACAATTGCATGGACATTCAACGCTGTACCCAAATAAAATGTATGTCCTTTTTTTTTTCCCCCACAAATAACCATATCTTTTGTTGGTATTTGGTCACCTCTGCATTTATTTATTTATTTATTTATTTATTTGCACTATAAACAAAAAAAAAATAAAAAAAAAAACAATTTTGAAAAAATAAGTTTTTTTTTTTGTTTTTTTTACACTTGGCTATAAAACATATCCAATTAAAAAATAGTAAATTTCTTCATCCATTTAGGCCGATATGTATTCTGCTACATTTTTGGTAAAAAAAAAAAATCCCAATAAGTGTCTATTGATTGGTTTGCACAAAAGTGTCTACAAACTATGGGATTTTGAAAAAAAAATGTATTTAATTTTTTTTTATTGTACTAGTAAAGGTGGCGATCAGTGACTTAAAGTGGGACTGTGATATTGCGGCGAACAAATTGGCCACCTGACACCTTTATTTGGCAACCAGTAACACGAATACAGTGATCAGTGCAAAAAAATATACACTGTCACTGTACTAATGACACAGGCAGGGAAGGGGTTAACTTCTAGGGGCGATCAAAGGGTTAATTGTACAATTAGCTTGTGAGTCAGTGTTATGGTGGGGGGGTGCTTTTACTAGTGGAAGGCATTGATCAGTGTTTCTGCTTTACAGGAACACAGGATCCATGCCTTCTGTACTCACAGATCTGCCTTGTTTACATAGACAGACTGCCATTCTGCCTGTGTACAAGCATTGGTGGGTAGCGGTGGATTTTGAGTCCGCCATACAAGCCAATCAGCTCCTGCTGTGCATATGCGCATGGGAGACACATCGCCGTCACACAGATAGGGATCGTAAATGTTCGCTGAGCTGCGCAAGCGCGGCTCTGTGTTCTTGACAGCTGATAGGCAGGAGGATGCATTTATGGCAGAAGAGATCATTAGGGTCTCTTCCTTCATAAATACCCTGCCTGTCAGCACATTTAAAAGAAATTGCCTTTACTGTCACTTTAAGGCATGCAACTGTATTGCGAAAAAAAAAAAAAAAAAAACTACTCCAAATTGCAACCTCAAGGCTCAAGAATTAAAAATGTATTGTGTTGTAGGGTATTTCTGCCAAGTGAGCTTCCTGTATTGTAAACTTGATGGGTGAGCTTTACCTGTTCTAGTTCCTGGTTATGTTTCTGCCAACCTTGGAGTTTTGGTGTTCTTATTTTTCACAAAATATATATGAGAATGCTGCACCTACCTCGGTGTCAACAGTTCCCTCCAATCTCAATCCCTTTTAGATGTACAAAGTGCAACATCACATTATAAGCCATTAAATATCCAGTAGCATAAAATGTACTCCACCTCGATTATTAATTACGTGAACACAAAGTCTGCTGCCTCAGTTTTTATGATACTCCAGAATTTTATGAAGAGTGATCATATGAATTGCAATTAATTGCCAAGTCCCTCTTTGCCATAGAAATTAACCAAATCTCATAAAAAACTTTTCCACTGCATTTGTGAAGAAGGCTTCAAGGCGCCCAAGAAAGTCCAGCAAGCTCCAGGACCGTCTCCTACAGTTGTTTTAGTTGTGGGATCGGGGCACCACCAGTGCAGAGCTTGCTCAGGAATGGCAGCAGGCAGGTGTGAGTACATGGGCACACAGTGAGGAGAAGACTTTTGGAGGATGGCCTGGTGTCGAGAAGGGCATCAAAGAAGCCACTTCTCTACAGGAAAAACATCAGGGACAGACTGATATTCTATAAAAGGTACAGGGATTGGACTGCTGGGGACTGGGGTAAAGTCATTTTCTCTGGTGAATCCCCTTTCCGATTGTTTGGAGTATCTGGCAAAAACCTTGTACAGAGAAGAAAAGGTGAGCGCTACCATCAGTCTTGTGTCATGCCACCAGTAAAGCATCCTGAGACCATTCATGTATTCTCAGCCAAGGGAGTGGGGCTCACTCACAATTACACAGCTATGAATAAGGAATGATACAAACACATCCTCTGAGAGCAACTTCTCCCAACCCACCAAGAACAGTTTGTGAGGAACCATGCCTTTTCCAGCATGATGGAGCAGGCATGTCCAAAGTCCGGCCCACGGGCCAATTGCGGCCTGTGTTCCGGTTTAATGCGGCCCCACTGGTAATTTTGGATTTTTTTTTTTTTTGTGGTCCCCAACGAATCCCCGAGCACCGTGCGGCGCTCGGGAATTCGTTTGGGGCAGGCCCACAAAAGATATAGAGGGATGGGTGCCGTCAGATTACATACGGGAGAATCTCCTGTTTACTTGGCGACATCTGTAATAGGAAGTCCTGTCTCCTGGGTTGGCATTGGACGACTGTTCTGTCTATCATAGGAGGCGGGACTTTGTATTAAAGAGGCCGCCGAGTAAATAGGAGATTCTCCTGTATGTAATCTGTTGGCACTCGTCCCACTGAGGCTGCATTCATGGCAATGGTGAGGCTGCAGGTGGGCGCTTATTAGGCTGCATTGATGGGCACTGACCCTTATTTTGCTTCACAGTTCTTTATTTAAAATTTCATTTTTTTTCCTGAAACGTAACTCTTAAAATGAAGGTGTGTGTTATACACCACTCCAAATAACACACCCGAGCTCATTCTTCACCACACACAGCCACAAAGGCAAGAGAATTCTTGTTGGGCAGTGTATTCATTAATTTGCATTTAATTTTAATGGTTCAAAGAATGTTGAGCAAAATGGTCGGCCCTCACGCATGTTCACTTAATCAAATCTGACCCTCTGTAGCCTCCCTGGCGGTTTTCCCGAGTGTGGCTCGGGGTTAAAATTCAGTACCATTAGCGGTAACCCCGAGCCACACTCGGGATTACATCGCAGGATCCTGGTGCCTCCTTACTTACCTTGTCCCTGGGATCCTGCGATGTCCCCCGCTGTGTCTGCGGGCTCCGTCCTCCTCCGAAGCCTCTCCGTGCCAGGCTCCATTCCCTGCGAGCGGCGCGACGCACGGGGGCGGAGCCTGGCGGCAAATTGAAAAAAGTGTAAAATCATAACACATACAGTATTGTAATCTTACAGATTACAGTACTGTATGAAATTATTTCACATCCCTTTTGTCCAATGCCCTGCATGCAGTTTTATATTGTATATACTGTTCTTTCTGCCTGGAAACTGGAGATTGTCCATAGCAACCAAAAAGTGTCCCTTTACATCAAAAGTGGCTTTAGACCAGCTAGAAAACAGTGATAGTAAATTAGAACACTTGCAGAATTGAGCGATAGTGAATTGTGGGGAAATTTATTTTATTATTAATTTTTTTTTTTTTTTTTAATTATTTATTTTTATTTATTATATTATAATTTATGTTTTTGTGTTTCAAACTTCATCATACCCGGGATATCTACTAGACTCTTGTTTGGACAGATTTAAGTGTGTTATTGTTAAGAATTACAGACCTACAATATAAAACGCCAAATTTCCATGCAAAATAATTGTACCGCTTTCAGCACCTAAAATCCGAAAGAATCATACCGCCAGGGAGGTTAAAAAAAGATTGGACACCCCTGCCATAAGGCAAAAATGATAACTAAGTGGCTTGGGGAACAAAACATCCAAACTTTGGGTCCATGGTCAGACCTTAATCCCATTGAGAAATTGTGGTCAGTCCTCAAGAGGAGGGTGAACAAAAAACCCCACAAATTCTGACAAACTCCAAGCATTGATTATGCAAGAATGGGCGGCCATCAGTCAGGATGAGGCCCAGAAGTTGATTGACAGCAAGCCAGGGCGAATCGCAGAGGTCTTGAAAAAGAAGAGTCAACACCGCAAATATTGTCTCTTTGCATAAACTTTATGTAATTGTCAATAGAAGCCTTTGACACTTATGAAATGCTAGTAATTATACTTCAGCATACCATAGTAACATCTGACAAACAGGATCTAAAAACACTGAAGCTGCAGACTTTGTGAAAATGAATATTTGTGTCCTTCTCAAAACTTTTGGCCACAGCTGTATTTTTCTACATCCAATACTTCTTATAATCCACCACTTGTATTCCTGATAATATCATGTATAGTGACTCCCAGCACCATTCATTTATGTGCTTATCTCAAGTGACGGCCTTGCAAATTTTTAGGTCAAGGAACACTTTTTCCTCACTTCGGGACTTCTTTCAGGTTCCACTTGGATGAAGCCTTTTTTGGAGATCCTCCTCCGGTTGCCACTTGTGATGGTATAGAAGTATACGTTGTGGGAACACAATTTTTTTTTCTTGCAGCCACTCTTTTTAGTATCTTTTTTTATTTATTTATATTTTTATTTTGATTGCAATTTAATTTTGATTCATCACATATATTGAGTAGATCTGTAGGCATTTATTAATAGCTAGCGTGGGATTGTCAGTCTATATCATCTTCAAATATAATATTACTACAACAGGGGAACAAGATGTCCATGTAAATGGATGGAGACAGGCAGGGGCGGACTGACAACTCATGGGTCCCCCGGGCAATGGAAGATTATGGGTATACACACACACACACACAAATGTATGTAAATGGATGGAGACAGGCAGGCGCGGACTGACAACTCATGGGGCCCCTGGGCAATAGGAGATTATGGGGGCCCCAGGCAGTAGATTATGGGGCCACACAGTAAACACACACACACTCACCCATACAGTATACACACGCAGACACACAATATATACACACACACTGAAAAAGGTACTGGAGAGGCGTGGCAGCTATAATCTTGGGATTTTTAAAAAAACACAGATTTTTACATACTGTCTCTGGTTTTATTGAGGCTGGCAACCCTGATGGGGCCCCTTAGTGGCATGGGGCCCTCGGGCAGTGCCCGAGAGCCCGAATGGTCAGTCCGCCCCTGGAGACAGGTACATCCTGGGAACCCAGATTCAAACACCCCCCCCCAGGATTCCAATGGATTTAAGAAACTTAAATGAGTTAAAGTGACACTGCCAATGACACCAGAATGCTGCTCAGTCAGCTTGGAAACCCAACACTTCTGGAACTATCGATCTCTTGGGTCCCCTACAGCCCTCACTGGTTCCTCCCATTGATCTGCATGGCAGTGCTGTATCCTATGAGCCTTGCCAATTAAACTCAAGAGATGGATATTCCCACAAGTGTCGTTCCCCCAGCAGACTTTATTACTTGTATGTAATACTTCGTATTCATGCATAGCTTTTCTGTGTATGTCTGTTTGTATTGGTAACACTGTTAAGTGCGACCTTTTCTGTAAAATTCCAGGTCTACATATACTTACTTGACCCCCTCCCTCTTTAACCACTTCAGCCCCGGAAGATTTGGCTGCTCAATGATCAGGCCATTTTTTGTGATACGTCACTGCGTCGCTTTAACTGACAATTGGGCGGTCGTGTGACGCTGTACCCAAACAAAATTGACGTCCTTTTATTTAACCCACAAATTGAGCTTTCTTTTGGTGGTATTTGATCATGTGGTTTTTAGTTTTTGCTCTATAAACAAAAAAAGTGCTAATTTTGAAAAGAAACACTATTTTGTACTTTTTGCTATAATAAATATACCCAATTTTTTTTTTTTTTTTTTTAAAAAAAGCTTTTTTTTCCCTCAGTTTATGCTGATATGTATTCTTCTACGTATTTTTGGTAAAAAAAAAATCGCAATAAGCATATATTGATTGGTTTGCGCAAAAGTTATAGCGTCTACACAGGGGAAAGATTTATGGCATTTTTATTGGGACTGCGACATTTTGGTGGACAGATTGGACACACTTGACACATTTTCGGGACCGTTGACAATTATACAGCGATCAGTGCTTTAAAAATGCACTGATTACTGTGTAAATGTCACTGGCAGGGAAGGGGCTAACACTAGGGGGCGATCAAGGGGTTAACTGTGTTCCCTTGTGTGTGTTCTAACTGTTGGGGGATGGGACTGACCAGAGGAGATATTGTTGTTCCTAGCTAGTAGAACACGATCTGTCTCTTCTCACAGAACAGGGATTTGTGTGTTTACACACACGTACGTCCCTGTTCTGGCTCTTGTGGCCGGCGGTCGCGCCTGATATGCCTGCTATCCCCGCTTAAAGGGCCGACGTACAGCTACTACGGTTCGCGGGAACTTACCTACCGCATTATAATGACAGCGGCTGGTTCGGAAGCGGTTAAAAATTACCTGATGTTCCAAAATGTACCTATAAAGGAAAGTTGGATTTCTGTTTGCATTATCCCGGTCTTCAGCCATGGCGCCTAGGCTTCACATTCCTTCCAGAGAGATCCTGGGAAAGCACAGTGAATTGACTTTATAACATGCATGTACTAATGTGTACACACATGTACCCCTGTCAGATGATGTAATCTAACATGGGAATATTCAGAGGCATATGCTTATATTTTCCCTTATCTTCTAGAGCAGGGGTATCGGACTCCATTTTATTACAGGCCACATCAGCCTTATGGTTTTTTCTGTAAAACTATATAAATGTATTTACTCTTTATCATATTTAATAATTGCCTCTGTACTCCGCTATTACTGGCTTTAGTAATAACGTAAGACCCAAGCTGTGAAGGGCCGATGCGGGCCGACACCAAGCCCACTCACACTCCTATAACAGATGATGCTAGTCTGGAAAGGAGGGCCGCAAACTGCTGGTATCACCCAGAAGTAACTTTATTATAGACTGCTTAGACAGAACATGGTTCTGCCATGGTGTTCTGTCTGAGAGGACTCTAATAAAGTTTCTTTTGAATGATTCCAGCAATGCGCGACCCTCTTTTTTAAATGTAATATTATCTCATAATAATTATAAGCAGATGTCCAGAGCATCCCACCCCCCTTTTTACATCATATGTCAAGAGCTCACCATCACCATCAGAAGTCAAGAGTCCCCCCACTCTCCCTTACATCACAGTACAGTACTGCTGTGGGGGGAGGAACAGGGAATCGGAAAGTGCAGGGTCTGAAGGAGGGCTGGAGTCCGCTGCCGGAGTCTGCTGAATGCTGAGACCGGGGGGGGGGGGGGTGATGAGGGGTGCTGCTGCAGTTGCCCAGAGAGGTGCAGGATCTGTGGGAGGAGTCCTGTCCTCCCCTCTACTTCGGACCGCTGAGAAAACGTGGGGGCAGGGATAAGAGGGGCGCCGCAGCTGCAGGAAAGGAGTGGGGACCAGATGACCTGGGAACAAGGGTATGGTCTAGGGAGCCCGACCTTCAGTGTGATCAAGAAGAGGTGCCACCAAAAGCATGTAGGTTGGGTGTAACCAAATACATAATAACACAACAAAAGAAACAATTGGTATGAACACCCATACTCCTTAAAGCGGGGTTCCACTCAAATTTTTAACTTAATCTTACCCCTTCAGTTAATTGCATAGATGTTCAAATGCCGCACGAAAAATTTTTATCGCTGTAATTACCTTTTATATTGTACTTTATTGTGGCACTTCCTGTCTCTCCTCCCATAGGAGTAGGCGTGTTTATTGCCTTTCCCGGGCACCGCACTCCTGGGAGCTTAGTGTCAGGCTTCCCAAGATTCAGTGCAGGAACAATGATCATGCTTGTGAACAAGCTGTGAATGAACATCATTCACCGCATCCAGGAAATCAATGCTTGTGGGCTTCACATGCCCACAAGCAAGATGGAAACAGCCAGCATCACATTTTTTAAGTTATTCTTCAGTATGAAAACAAACAGAGGCGGAAATATTACACCCAAACTGTGAGTATTATTTTGGGGTTAGCAAAGTGTCTCAATGACCTAAAAAAAAAAAAAAGTAAATTAACCAGCAGAAATAGTCAGGCTTCATGCACACGAGACGCCGGTGCAAACTCTACTGAACACATGTTTTTAAAAGCTGAAACCAGTGTTTAGAAATGCCCGTTCTAGCGCGTTTGCGTCTAGAAGCGTCTGCAGAGCAGAGAATGACATTTTTATGACCCAACTTTGGGGCTCCATATCTCGAGACCACTTGGTGCTAACACAGTAGAACTAGCACTACAACATATCCAAATTTGGGGTTCCTAGCACCAAGTGGCCCTGAGATACGGGGCCCCAAAGTCTGGTTGCAAAATGTCATTCTCTGCTGCAGAAAAGTGCATGACATTTTGTGACCAGACTTTGGGGCCCCGTATCTCAGGGCCGCTTGGTTCTAGGAACCCCAAATTTGGATATGTTGTAGTGCTAGTTCCACTGAGTTTGCACACCAACACCAAGTGGCCCTAAGATATGGGGCCCCAAAGTTTGGTCGCAAAATGTCATATTCTCTGCTGCAATTTACCATCATATTTCTGTGTTTTCTGGTCCAAAAAATAGGGTTCCTTTTAAAAACACTTATAAACGCAAACACGGCTAAACGCTGGTACCGCGTTTAGCCGCGTTTGGTGTCTGACCCCATTTTTTTGTTTCTGGACAAACGAGGTTAAACATAACTGCCTAAAAACGCCAAAAAACGAGACTGTGTACATGGACACATAGGATAACATCGAATGAGTTCAGGGGCAGTTGAAAAAAGCGTCCAACTGCCTCTGAACGCGAGTTTAACAGCGTCTCGTGTGCATGAGGCCTTATGCATCAGTTATGCAAGCCCACAGCCCTCCCGAAACCACACACACACACACACACACACACACACACACACACACACACACACACACACACACACACACACACACACACACACACACACACACACACACACACACACAATATTCTTCTCTATTCTTTCTCAGGGTGCCCATGTCTGAAGAGGCACTTCCTGGGTATTCTGTTGAACAGGAACCTAGGATTTCATGTTTCCTATCCAGTAGCACTCATGTGGGTCATGGTCCCCACTGACAGGAGCCTGGAGGGGAATTTTCGTCCAGTAAAGGTATTTCGATGCTTTTGGGACCACTTTATCCATTCTAGCAAAACTGCTGACATAACCTCTATAGGTATAAATGAGCGTAGGTCAAATTGTAACGTGAACTTTTTATGCAACAATAAGTAACTTTCAGTAGTATTTATTGCAGTGAATTATATTTGAACATCGCATGGTATAATAAATGAATAAAAATCTACATATTCTGTGTTTTTTTTTTTTTTTTTTTTTTTTTGTCCTGAAGTGCAGTGATAGACGGGTTATGACAAAATATGAGAGATGTACACAGATGTTATGATGGAGTACTGATATAGATGGCCATTTCTGAAAATTCTATTATCACAATTCAATATATTGAATGGTTTAAATAATCATACACTGTTGTATTGCTAGCTATTAGGTAGTGTTCTGCTATTACCAACAACAACTATTCAAGGAGTTATTTCTACATCCATCAAAAAAATGGGGGAGAAAGAGGTGTATGGTAAGTCCTACAAAATAAAGGTCAGAAGGAATCAAAGAGAAAAACTAGTTAGAAGTATTGTTGCCCCTTCTGGATTTCTGAGAGGCTGCAAGAAGTCTCTGTGGATCAATTAAGGATACGTTTCAATAAAGATATATGGAGAATTCCGCAGAGGTCCAATTCCCGTTGGTACCACCAAGGGAATACCGATATGGCTTAGATTTGTGTTCCTTTCTTTTTATCATTTCCTCCATAGATTAAATCTTGTTCATCTTGTATACCTATTCCGTCATAGCAGGTGTATCCACTTTACTTCAGTATCTTCCTCTGATGGTGCGGGCAGCTAAAAGGATATGGAGCAAAAATCCCTTTAGTGGGTAGAGGTCTTGGAGAACTAAGTTATACAGTATAGCAGTCTCTGTTAAATGCAACTTTCAAATTCAGTAAGTGGCCATTGTATAAGATAAAGGAATTTGAAGTGAATGGATGTAGATATGAAGCTGATGGCTTTAAAGCCAAAGGGACTTCTCAAGTATCAGAGCTGGGGGTAAGGATAATAGCAATAGCTGCTGGTAAATGTATCCATGCAGTGGAACCCGCAACCCCCATTACCCACTCCCCCGGGGGGAGCTGCACAGAGAGGAGAAAGGGGACAAGCCTGAGGGACAGCACAAATAGGAGGTCTAAGACCATGCACAAACAGGTGGCTGGTCGGAGGAGCAGAACGTGGAGTAGAGAGGTGATGGGTCAGAGGAGCTGGACAGAGAGGTGACAGGTCTGAGGAGCTGCACGCAGAGGTGAGCGGTGACGGGTCTAAAGCTCTGCAAGTGGAGGTTGAGGGGTGACGGGTCTGAAGCTCTGCAAGCAGGGGTTGATGGGTGACGGGTCTGAAGCTCCGCACGCAAAGGTGAGGGGTGACAGGTCTGAAGCTCCGCATGCAGAGGTGAGGGGTGACAGGTCTGAAGCTCCGCATGCAGAGGTGAGGGGTGACAGGTCTGAAGCTCCGCATGCAGAGGTGAGGGGTGACAGGTCTGAAGCTCTGCATGCAGAGGTGAGGGGTGACAGGTCTGAAGCTCTGCATGCAGAGGTGAGGGGTAACAGGTGTGAAGCTCTGCATGCAGAGGTGAGGGGTGAAGGGTCTGAAGCTCCGCACGCAGAGGTGAGGGGGGTTTTAGGGTCTGCACGCAGAGCTGAGGAGGGTTTTCGGGTCTGCACGCGGAGGTGAGGGGGTTTTGGGTTTGAAGCTCCGCACGCAGAGGTGAGTGGGGTTTTGGGTCTGAAGCTCCGCACGCAGAGGTGACGGGGTTTTAGGTCTGAAGCTCTGCACGCAAAGGTGAGGGGGGTTTTAGGGTTTGAAGCTCCGCACGCAGAGGTGAGGGGGGTTTTGGGTCTGAAGCTCCGCACGCAGAGATGAGGGGGGTTTTGGATCTGAAGCTCCGTACGCAGAGGTGTTGGGGTTTTGGGTCTGAAGCTCCGCATGCAGAGGTGAGGGGGGTTTTAGGGCTTGAAGCTCCGCACGCAAAGGTGAGGGGGGTTTTGGGTCTGAAGCTCTGCATGCAGAGGTGAGGGGGCTTTGGGTCTGAAGCTCCGCACGCAGAGGTGATGGGGTTTTGGATCTGAAGCTCCGCATGCAGAGGTGAGGGGGCTTTGGGTCTGAAGTTCTGCACGCAGAGGTGATGGGGTTTTGGATCTGAAGCTCCACACGCAGAGGTGATGGGGTTTTGGATCTGAAGCTCCGCACGCAGAGGTGATGGGGGTTTTAGGGTTTGAAGCTCCGCACGCAAAGGTGAGGGGGGTTTTGGGTCTGAAGCTCCGCATGCAGAGGTGAGGGGGCTTTGGGTCTGAAGCTCCGCACGCAGAGGTGATGGGGTTTTGGATCCGAAGCTCCGCATGCAGAGGTGAGGGGGCTTTGGGTCTGAAGCTCTGCACGCAGAGGTGATGGGGTTTTGGATCTGAAGCTCCGCACGCAGAGGTGAGGGGGGTTTTAGGGTTTGAAGCTCCGCACGCAAAGGTGAGGGGGGTTTTGGGTCTGAAGCTCCGCATGCAGAGGTGAGGGGGCTTTGGGTCTGAAGCTCCGCACGCAGAGGTGATGGGGTTTTGGATCTGAAGCTCCGCATGCAGAGGTGAGGGGGCTTTGGGTCTGAAGCTCCGCATGCAGAGGTGATGGGGTTTTGGATCTGAAGCTCCGCACGCAGAGGTGATGGGGTTTTGGATCTGAAGCTCCGCACGCAGAGGTGATGGGGGTTTTAGGGTTTGAAGCTCCGCACGCAAAGGTGAGGGGGGTTTTGGGTCTGAAGCTCCGCATGCAGAGGTGAGGGGGCTTTGGGTCTGAAGCTCCGCACGCAGAGGTGATGGGGGTTTTGGATCTGAAGCTCCGCACGCAGTGGTGATGGGGTTTTGGGTCTGAAGCTCTGCACGCAGAGGTGAGTGGGGTTTTAGGGTTTGAAGCTCCGCACGCAAAGGTGAGGGGTGTTTTGGGTCTGAAGCTCTGCATGCAGAGGTGAGGGGGCTTTTGGTCTGAAGCTCCGCACGCAGAGGTGATGGAGTTTTGGATCTGAAGCTCCGCATGCAGAGGTGAGGTGTGACGGGTCTGAAGCTCCACACACAGAGGTGAGGGGTGATGGGTCTGAAGCTCCACACACAGAGGTGAGGGGTGATGGGTCTGAAGCTCCACACACAGAGGTGAGGGGTGATGGGTCTGAAGCTCCACACACAGAGGTGAGGGGTGACGGGTCTGAAGCTCTGCACTTAGAGAAAAGTTGCTTTACTGGTGACCTTCTGTTTTCCCTGTTATGGACCTGTCTACTTTCCATGTACTCTCACTGCACCCGTATATGTGCTTCTGCTCAGGATTAGGCTTATTTCTTTAATTCAGGTACTACTACTGTGGTATACATTTTCATAACCTTGCTGTACATGGTTGGTGAAAACCTCAAAACAGTTGGGCACAGGAGGTGAAAATGGCAACCGATAAGGATAGATTTGGCTGCAGTCCAGGAGTCGCGTTCCCTGCAGACATTTTGAAAATTGCAGCTTTATGTTCTTGTCTGTTTTAAGCATTGCTATTCCAAAGGAGAGTTTGGTAACCAGCGGTACCTCCTTCACCAGCGTTATTTCTGACAGGTTCAAGGGTTACTCCTGCCTGCTGTATCAAACACTTAAGGTTTAGTAAATGCTTAATCTTAGGCAAGGTAATAATTTTAAGTAGTAAATCTTATACAAATTATTATATTTAGTTGTTTTTTTTTTAACAGGAGCCTAGCATTGATTATGTTAAAGCAAATGTTGCCTTTTCAAAAGAGGAAAAAAAAATAAACCAGCTCTTAAAAGTTCATTTAAATGCATAGCTTAATTGGTACCCCGATATAAAAAAACAAAACACCACTAAGCTAAAATACTAACCTTTTATGTGAAACTGTCCCTCGCAATGCCTCTTCTCTGCCACAAGATGTCCTCAGTCTTCCAGCCAGGCATCTTTCTACCCAAAAGACTGAGGGCATACTGTGAGTGCAGGGCATCATGAAAACCAGCTAGTAAAATAATGTACTGTCATTTTATGAATCCTCCACTCCCCCCCCCCCCCTTTTTTTTTTTTTTTGTACAGCATATTTTGGTCCTCCTAGAAATCTTTTGGGTCCTCACAACTGCATTTTCCAACCCCACCACCCCAAGAACATCAGCTGTTTGACTAGACCTCTGGCGATGTCCTCCTTATACTGCCACTCAGAACTGCATGCGGTGACTTGCTGCCATGTTTTAAGTGACGTCCTCTCCCTTTTTGATGTGTTTAAGGCTGGCTATACATAATACAATACCAGGTTAACACACCTTATCCCATGCTTTAAAATGTGTTGTGCCAAGGCATCTGATCCAATTAAATGGGCTGCTAGTGCACCACAATGTAGGAAAAATTGTACATGTCCCCTCTTTTTCAAATACAGTGCACCATACTGGTAGCACATTTATTTTAGTGTGTTGGAGTGCCATTTAAAATGTGACATCACAACATACTTTGGGAATTGTATTTCGGTATAGTGTGGTACATGTATGTATGTCAGTGTGGTTAGTTTCTTTTGATAGTTATGTGTTTTTTCTTTTTTTTTTTCCTCTATAGGTGGTAGTACTATAAGAATTGTTTTGAAAAGCTGGAAGATATGGAAGACGAGCAAGTGCGATACAGCCGTAGACTGGTAAGAAGAAAAAAAAAGTTTTGGTTTTACGAAGACCTGTGACGTGTAGCTAAGCAATACCTATTTATTAAAATGAAATTAGAATTTAAATGTTATCCTATGCTGTTTTTATGCTATATAATCAACCCTTCCTGTAAAGAAAAAAAACAAAAAAACAAGCTAGAACTACTGTGTGGCCGCTCCTCTAGATTACATTGTCCTATTTGGGCAAATCTAAATTGCTACAACTAATGCCACGTACACACGAGCGGACTTTACGGCAGACTTTGCCCGGTGGACGGGATTTTGTTGGGACAATTCGATCGTGTGTGGGCTCCAGCGGACTTTGTTTTCTCAAAAGTTGGACATACTTAGATTTGAAACATGTTTTAAATCTATCCGGTCGAAAAGTCCGCTCGTCTGTATGCTAGTTCGACGGACAAAAAAAACACGCTAGGGCAGCTATTGGCCACTGGCTATGAACTTCCTTGTTTTAGTCCGGTCGTACGTCATCATGTACGAATTCGACGGACTTTGGTGGATTGTGTGTAGGCAAGTTCGTTCATTCGGAAAATCCGTTATAAAGTCCGCCGGGCAAAGTCTGCCGCAAAGCCCGCTCGTGTGTACGTGGCATTAGTGCTTGTTCTATTCATCTGTAGCAAAGTCTGCTTCATGATATGCAGTGGTGGGGGTGTCCTAGCTAATGGCCCCTACACACGATCTGAATATCGTACGACAGATCGTGTGACTTTTTTCGCTTAATAGTCGCAAGTAGAAATTGAATAGGTAAATAAAGTCATGAAAATTCTTGTACGACAGAAAAAAAAATCGGAAGTGATGTCATGTGTTGTAATGTATTTGTATTGTATTTTCGGACGACAACGGTACTGACTAAATGAAAATCGTACAAGGAAAATTTTCATGCTTGTCCAATCGAATAATATAAGATGAACTGTCGTGATCGGCTCTCGAAAGTAGTGTAGACACGATCCGAAAAACGTATAATTCTTCCTCGGACGACAGTTTTCATACGATATTCGGATTGTCTGTACTGGCCAGTAGGCTCCATTCACACTTGTTTGATTTGTCATGTGACTTTGGCACGTGGCCAGTCGCACCCCATTTTTTCAATGGCATCCATTCAGATTTGTGCAACTTTTGATGCAACTTTGATCCGTAGGATGTAAAGTTGGATCCAAAGTCGGTTAAAGCGCTAATGTAAATGGAGCCTAAAGGCCAGTCGCTGGTGTTCTCTGTCCGTGATTAGGTTGGTTGAACTTGTATCCACCTTCTCCTGTGGTTTTCTGTCCATTCCACATTCTGTCCTCACCCATACGCGCACTCTTACTTTTAATGAGCTGAAAAAATATATATATATAAACAGGAACGACAAGCTTGACCTTGCTGCCCTTCAGCCAATACAACATTTTGTGCAGTGCAGATAAGCTGACACTGCATTAATGAGAATATTTCACAATTCAACCCTCAGACTACACAAAATTAAAAGAGAAATTCGGGTTTTAAAAAACACAAATAGCATTTATACTCACCTAGGTGAATGTAGCACTGATCCCAGCTGCATCTGTCCCCTGCCAGCTCTAATGCACCGTACACGCGATCGGACTTTCCGTCAACAAAACCGTGGATTTTTTTCAAAGGTTGTTGGCTCAAACTTGTCTTGCATACACACCAATTACAAACGCGGTGACGTACAAGACGTACGACGAGCTGAGAAAAAGAAAGTTCAATAGCCAGTATGGCTCCTTGTGCTTGATTCCGAGAATGCGTGAACTTTTGTGCGTCGGGCTTGTGTACACACGATCGGAAATTCCGACAGCAAAGTTTTGTTGGTGGAAAATTTGACAACCTGCTAGCCAACATTTGTTGGAGGAAAGTCCGACAACAAATGTTCGATGGAGCCTACACACGGTCTGACTTTCAGCCAACAAGCTCACATCCAACATTTGTTGTCAGAAAATCCGATCATGTGTATGGGGCATTAGACAAAGAACTGTGCGATCAAAGACCCTGGATCATTCTGTTCTCAGTCTTCAGGCTGCAGAGAGCTGGTGACTGTCCATCTCTGGCTCTCTGCTCTCCCCTCCAGTGCTCACTGGAGGGGGCAGGAGCAGCTGGCTCAGGCTCTCAGTGGCCCGCTGAGAGGCTGAGCTTGCTTCCAGCCCAGGCATCTGGGTGGATCCCAACCATATGGTCGTGATCTTTTCAGACCCGGGATTGGCTCAGTGACACCAGCCCTCAGCAGACTTTAAAAAGAGCTGAAAATGGGTCACAGGATTGCAGAATGTACTGTACTCATGTTATCCAGGAGAATTATAGCCAAAATTTGAGGGGCGTTCAAGTCAAACTGGCACTTTTTAATTTTGCAGGTATAAAAAGGGATGCTAGTGTGGCGGTACTGTCATCCCATGGTTTTTGGGTAGGTTGAAGGAAAGTGGGCTTTATTTATAGGTAATTCTCAGGTTGCACCATGACAAAGGTCAAAGCTGAGAATGTCTTCTATAAAGCATATGGGTAATCTGTTTATGGTGGACTCCTTTATGTAATATGATCATTGTCTGTCTATGTGTGAACTTTTCTGTCCTTTAGAGGAGCACACGCCGTCGTCGATATGAAGATGATGGCATCTCAGATGAGGAGATTGAGGGCAAAAGAACTTTTGACTTGGAGGAGAAGCTTTATAGCCAGAAGTACAACTCCAACTTCATCATCTTCATGGAGGGCAAAGGTCAGGGGGCTAAGTGATGGGTAATAATTCAGGAGGAGCAGAAGATTGGTGAACATGCTGTTGACTGTCTTTCTTTTTCAGACTTTAATATGAGGTACATTCAGCAAGGCGGACTCAGGGACCCGCTGATTTTTAAAAGTTCTGAAGGACTTGGCATCAGGTAAGTGAGAGGTTAAGGCTTTGCCCCCAGTTTGTCTTGCCCATACATTAGATTTGTATTTTTTTTAAAGGATCAGTTCACACAACAAAAAACTATTGGATGGAGAATTGCTGACAATTCATGTCATGAATTTTGAAATAGATGCAGTGAGAAAACACAGAGCTTATAAAGCTAAACTCCAGGCAAACTGCTAAATACACATATGGAAGCGGTTTTACCTGCCTGTTCATGCGGTTCTGGGATTTGCACAGCTCTGCCACACAGCACAGCCTTGTCTGGCAGGGCAGGAGACTTGATAAGACCCCAGTCTTACCTGCGATGAACAGGGATTGCGGAAGGCTGCTAAGCCAAATTTAGGTATGTGCACTGCTTGCATTAAAAAAAAAAAAAATATTGATGTATCCTTGAACACAGAGCTGCTTTCTTCTGTGTCTTTGAAGTTCAGATTTAAGTTCATAGCTATCTCCACTGCACAGAACAATTAACATCCTTGCTGTATTTCATTGAAAACATTTTTAAATGCTGTTTTAAATATTCCTGGTTTAGTTACCTGAATTTGACTTGGCCCTGGTTCACAGTAGTGCAGCTTTGAAAGCAAGCCACTTCATCGCCATTTCAAAGCTGCAGAAGAATGCGATTTGGGTCTCCGATTTAATTGCGGCTTGTGACTTCATTTAACAGAAGTCAATGCAAGTCGCTATGAAATTGCAAAAAAGTAGTGCAGGCAACAGGGTGCGACTTGTCATGTGATTTTGAACTGTGTGAACTGGGGCTTAAAGTGATTTTTAAAGGTTTTTTATCAAAACAAAAAATAAACAAATATCATACTTACCTGCTCTTTGCAAAGGTTTTGCACAGAGCGACCCCCGAACCAATTCTTCTGGGGACCCATGCCGGCACTCTTGGCTCCTCCTCTTTTTTTGTCTGCCCCCATAACAAGCTGCTGCACTCCTGCAGACTCGATCCCGAGCCGGGCTGTGTGTATGTTTCTGACACAGCACTTTACAAGCCAAAAAATGTATTAGAGGCAAGTTTAAAAAAATAAATAAAATCTAAACACGGACTTATTAGAGGGTTATATTTAACTATTCAAAACATTTTTTTGTATTACTGAAGTTCACGACTACTTTAATTGGGCCACATCTAGATAATGTGCAAGAACTGAAAGCCTGTTACAAAATTATTTTCTACTCTTGTGAGGGCTTCTGTATATCCCCTATTTACTGACAAACACTGAAATGTAAAAAAAGAAGAGAAAAAAAAAAAGGTTTGTCCAGCTTGGCACATTGACACAAAGCTGATCCCAAGCTGAGCGTGTGTGTATGTGTGCATGTGTGTGTATATATGTGTGCATTTGTGTGTGTATATATGTATCTATATATAGACACAGGCACAATTTTATTTTTTTTTCAGGTATTTGCCAAAACATATTCAAGCCATAATTTATATAATGGGTATGGGCTGAAAGTGCACACTCCCAGGTTTAATTTAAGGGTATGTACATCCAAATTGGAGGAAGGGTTTAGGAAATACAGCTCTTAAGATTAGCCATCTCCTCTTTTTCAAGGGACCAAAAAGTAATTGAACAATTGATTCAAAAGCTGTTTCATGGCCAGCTGTGGGCTACTCCTTTCTTCATCAATTAAGCAGGTAAAAGGTCTGGAGTTGATTCTAATGCCCCGTACACACGGTCGGACTTTGTTCGGACATTCCGACAACAAAATCCTAGGATATTTTCCGACGCATGTTGGCTCAAACTTGTCTTGCATACACACGGTCACACAAAGTTGTCAGAAAATCCGATCATTCTGAACGCGGTGATGTAAAACATGTACGTCGGGACTATAAACGGGGCAGTGGCCAATAGCTTTCATCTCTTTATTTATTCTGAGCATGCGTGGCACTTTGTCCGTCGGATTTGTGTACACACGATCGGAATTTCCGACAACGGATTTTGTTGTCGGAAAATTTTATATCCTGCTCTCAAACTTTGTGTGTCGAAAAATCCGATGGAAAATGTCCGATGGAGCCCACACACGGTCGGAATTTCCGACAACAAGGTCCTATCACACATTTTCCATCGGAAAATCCGACCGTGTGTATGGGGCATAAGTGTGGTATTTGCATTTGGAATCTATTGCTGTAAACCTACATCATGCATTCAAAGGAGCTGTCCATGCGAGTAAAACAGGTCATTGTAAGACTTCAAAAATGAAACAAATCCATTGGAGACATAGCAGCAACATTAGGAGTGGCCAAATCAACAGTTTGGTACATTCTGAGGAAAGAAGAACGCACTGGTGAGTGCAGCAATATAAAAAGGCCTGGACGTCCAGGAGAGACAACAGTGGTGGATGATCACAGGATCCTCTCTATGGTAAAGAAAAACCCATTCACAGCATCCAGATAAGTGAAGAACACTCTCCAGGAGGTTGGCATATCATTGTCAAAGTCTCTCCAGGAGGTGGGCGTATCATTGTCAAAGTCTACAATCAAGAGAAGACTTCACAAGGGCAAATTTATCACAAGGTGCAAACCATTCATAAGCCTGAAGAATAGAAAAGCCAGATTAGTCTTTGCTAAACAACATCTAAACAAGCCAGATCAGTTCTGGAAAAGCATTCTTTGGACACATGAAACTAAGATTAATCTGTACCGGAATGATGGAAAGAAAAAAATTTGGAGAAGGCTTGGAACAGCTCATGATGCAAAGCACGCAACGTCATCTGTAAAACATGATGGAGGCAGTGTGATGACATGGGCATGCATGGCTTCCAGTGGCACTGGGTCATTGGTGTTTATTGATGATGTGACAGAAGCAGCCGGATGAATTCTGCAATGTTTAGAGATAGACTGTCAGCCCAGATTCAGACAAATGCAGCAAAGTTGATTGGACGGCGCTTCACAATACAGAAGGACAATGATCCAAAATACACTGCAAAAGCAATCCAGGAGCTTTTGAAGGAAAAGAAGTGGAATATTTTGCAATGGCCGAGTTAATCACCTGATCTCGACCCAATTGAGCATGCATTTCACTTGCTGAAGGCAAAACTAAAGGCAGAAAGACCCACAAACAAAGAACTGAAGACAGTTGCAGTTAGAGCCTGGCAAAGCATCAGAAAGGAGGAAACCCAGTCTTTGGTAATGTTCATGGGTTCCAAACTTCAGGCAGCCATTGCAAGTAAAGGATTCACAACAAAATATTAAAAATGAACATTTTATTTATGATTATATTCATTTGTCAATTACATTTGAGCCCCTGAAAATGGAGGGGCTGTGTATAAAAATGGTTGAAGGTCCTCAAATTTTACTTGATATTTATGGTCAACCCCTTGAATTAAAGCTGAAAGTCTGCACTTCAAATTCATTTTGGATTGTTTTTCATTGCATTTTCATTTCATTTATTATGGTGGCATACAGAGCCAAAAGTATGAAAAATGTGCCTGTGTTCAAATCTATGTGGACCTAATTGTATGTAGGTGTGTGTATATGTATGTATGTATGTATGTATGTATGTATAAATGTGTATAATCTATATCAGAGAAGCCAAGAGATTCCTGTTTCTTTTTTTTCTATTACATTCCAACAACAAAATAGAATAAGATGCACCCATGGGCACAAAATACAACCATGAACTTCTGACGATCATGACAGCAGTTCAGAATAGTAATGTGAGATTGATGACACATATAGATTGGGTAAGGTTAATTCTACAGATACATTTTTAGTAAGCTTTTCTTGATTTACTATTGTTCTTTTTCTAGAATGCCAGATCCTGACTTTAGTGTGAATGATGTGAAGTTGTTTGTAGGTAAGTGAAGATGGTTTTTATTTCTTGTGAATGTATGTGGGGCAGCACAGTGGCTTAGTTGTTAGTACTTGTGCCTTGCAGCACTGATGTCCTCGATCTAAATTTCAACCAGAATGATACCTGCATGGAGTTTGCATGTTCACCCTGTGCTTTTGGGGATTACCTCTGGGCATTCATGTTATCTTGAATACTCCAAAAACATGCTGGTAGGTTATTTGGCTCCTGTCTAAATTGTCCATTGTACAGTGGCAAGGAAAAATAAGTGACAGTCCTCTGGAAGCAGAGATTCAAGATTGGAATGGGCCGGGTTTATATGACACAGAGGAAATTGAGATCTGAAGGCATGCTAAATCTACAGGTATCTAAAGCGATACTGGGGGGGATATGATCAATGCAAAGGCTATCAAAGGAGAGAAAGCAACATTCCTCTATGGTATGGGTGATGGTTTTGATATAAAATTTTGTCCACTGTAGACCAGGGAATGAATGTAAATGGGGTAGAGATGGGCTGTTCCACAGGGAAGTGTTCAGGGAAAGGGTAAACAGGTGTGTCAAACCTAAGGCTGGTCATACACTGTTTGAATCTCAGGCTAGTTTAGTAGGAACTGCCCAAGATTCAAACTGTTAATCGGCAGGCTGATTGTACTAAGTTGATCAATTGATCAACTTGGGTACAACCAGCCTGCTGGATTCTCTTGCGATTATCGCTAGCGATACCACTAGTGATAATCGCTGTCTTCTCCCAGTGGGGACGGCTCCCTCCTGCACACAACTGCTCAGCAGGAGGGAGACCCCTGTCAGCACTATCCGTGGTTGCTGGAAAGAAATGTGCACCGTGTGTGACAGGGGTCTCAAACTGGTGGCCCTCCAGCTGTTGCTTAGCTACCAGTCCCATGAGGCATTGCAAGGCTGATCCTTA